>NW_026962011.1:19185500-19509910 GCF_032445375.1 Bacillus rossius redtenbacheri | reverse complement strand
GGTCGTCGATGTTCTTCAACATGCGTAGCTTTGTAAGTGACATTTGGGAAATCGATACTACTTTTGAGAATTGTGAAATTTGGGAGGAGTTACGTGAAACTGACTATACATCAGTATTCATCATCACTGCGTGCGAATCGGTTTTAGATGTGTGAAGTTCCCCTTCCTTTCCTCAAACTTCTTAAATTTTTAAGGGTCTACCCTTAAACTACCTACATTAGTCTACCTTGGCTTTTCCAGCGGTATTAGATAAGCTAAACAAAAATGCATTCCATGACTTTGAGTTACAACAGTGTTACGTGACTAGCTAATTATTGCCTGAACAAATAAATTAACCATTTTCGTTATCATTATTATAATTTATTTTCGCAAAGAATTTAATTGGTACACCTTTTACTGGACCAGGATTAAGTCAAATCTTGTGGAATGTGTGTTGAAAAACAAACAAAGTCAGGTTAGGATAGTATTTGTGTAGTCGAATCCAAGAAACTACGTCTACATGCGATAAAACCACCATTGACTTTGTAATGATGCGCAGGATGTTTTTGTTTAGACTGCAACTTGAATGAATCAAGTCGTCACCTGTTTGAGACTAACCTTGCCAGGCATAATTTCCCGGATAAGTTGCTTTGTTGACGTCATTTTAATATTTATTACCGCGTTGCCTGCCCGCGCTCTGCCGCTAGATTCACTACCGTGTAGCCTGCTCGCTCTTTGCCGCTGTATTCACTACTGTGTAGGCCTGCCCGCTCTCTGCCTTTATGTTCACTCTGCGCGCAAATCCCGAACATATACCTAGACCTTTTAGGCACAAAATATAAGTATATACTTAGCAAAAAATGTCCTATATTTTATTATTTGATATGTTTTTGTGTTGTGAAAAAATTAAAATTTAAGCTGTGTTATATTATTATAGTTGTAGTTTAAAAATACGCTGTACACAAAAATTACAAAACACAAAATGTTTATATCAAAGCTTGGTGCATCAACAAAAGATCTTCCACAAAAGCTTGATAAATTATCAAGGAAACAAACCACATACGTCTGTTCGATCTTGACCGTTAACTGCAATTTCGGCAGCATAGAGAAAGCTGTGTCTATGATTATTGTTACGAACGTGAGCAAGCCCGCGACACGTGCAGGTGCAGAGCTGGCTGGCGGCTGCCGCAACATGATATGCGCCGCGCGCGCCTGGAAGATTACAAGGATTGTCGCTTCCCCCCTCCTTCCCTCCACTCCCCGCGTGGCGCCCTGCTTTTGACACGTAACTGAAACCTGACAGCTGGGAGTTACGCTAACCGCTGACACGTGTTTCCAGAGATTTCTGCCGTCGGGACGGCGCAGAATGACGCGACTGGCCCCAGCCGCGCTCGGGAGTTCTGGAAGGTATCTGGGCCTATATATATATATATATATATATATATATATATATGTGTGTGTGTGTGTGTGTGTGTGTGTGTGTGTGCCCGGGACGCCAGCCTGGGAGAGTGGAGAGCTGAGTCAGAGTTGAGGCGGGAGCTTTCCCGCGGCGTAGTTTCCGCGGCGATATTGCCGCGGGTGCGGCAGAGTGGCGAAGTCCTTGGACGAAGGTTCCAGGGCAGTAGTTCAGTGGAGACGGGAGTTTTCCCGCGGCGGAGTTTCCGCGGCGATATTGCCGCGGGTGCGGCAGAGTGGCGAAGTCCTTGGACGAAGGTTCCAGGGCAGTAGTTCAGTGGAGACGGGAGTTTTCCCGCGGCGTAGTTTCCGCGGCGATATTGCCGCGGGTGCGGCAGAGTGGCGAAGTCCTTGGACGAAGGTTCCAGGGCAGTAGTTCAGTGGAGACGGGAGTTTTCCCGCGGCGGAGTTTCCGCGGCGATATTGCCGCGGGTGCGGCAGAGTGGCGAAGTCCTTGGACGAAGGTTCCAGGGCAGTAGTTCAGTGGAGACGGGAGTTTTCCCGCGGCGGAGTTTCCGCGGCGATATTGCCGCGGGTGCGGCAGAGTGGCGAAGTCCTTGGACGAAGGTTCCAGGGCAGTAGTTCAGTGGAGACGGGAGTTTTCCCGCGGCGGAGTTTCCGCGGCGATATTGCCGCGGGTGCGGCAGAGTGGCGAAGTCCTTGGACGAAGGTTCCAGGGCAGTAGTTCAGTGGAGACGGGAGTTTTCCCGCGGCGATATTGCCGCGGGTGCGGCAGAGTGGCGAAGTCCTTGGACGAAGGTTCCAGGGCAGTAGTTCAGTGGAGACGGGAGTTTTCCCGCGGCGGAGTTTCCGGGCGATAAAGCGGCGAAGTCCCTGGACGAAGGTTCCAGGGCGAAGAGTTCATTTCCGGGCGATAGTGTCGCGGGCGCGGCGGAGTTCCAAGCGAAGTTCCGAGCGAGGCGTCGAGTGGGATCCCGGCGAAGGGGAAGTGCGACGGCGGCGGCGAGAGTTGCGCCAGAGGTGCGGCCCAGCGAGGTGTGCGGTGTGTAAAAACGAGTGACTGGGGAAGCTAAATTTTTAAGTACAATTGATTAATTGGCATTTTTAGATTATTTGCTAGTAATGTAATTAGTGGCAATAAATAAAACGGTGTGTGTAATAAAATCTTTAAATGGGCTATCCTTTACGAACCCGCGGTAAATCGTAACATTATACATATTGTCTTTGGTAAAGCTCAAATATTTTTGAAGAGTCCGTATGGAATACGTGCTGGCGAAAACGAAGCCAAACAAACCTACCGTTGCCAGCGCAATGATAGGACATTTTCTTTTCACAATATGGCGGCAATGTTATTTTTATGGATGTTTTCAATATTCCCCATATCAGCAATCTGGCATTATGTGACCTCCGTGGGTAAAACCACGCGAAAGAAACATCGGCCAGTTATATTTTATGTCGGTAAGAATTTAAGAAGTAGATGCGTGCAGTATTTGTGTTAGTGATCGAAGTCAAAAACGAAACCACCCCTAACCCAACCCGTGATTTTTTGTTTGTTATTACGAAACATTTGTGGTTATATGGCTGGTGAATGATAATTCCTGGCTGATTTGTTGTTCAACAATATTCACTATGTGATGGCAAATTTTTTGCCTTGCGAGTTCATTTCAAGTTATTAAATTTGTAGCATTTTTGGCCAACCAAAGTGTTTAAACATTAGTTAGGATATACGCCATTGCTAGTTTACACTGTAATGACATAGGCAGATTTTGGGCATGTTTTCTGTGCGTTCGTATATTTATTCTTTTGTCCGTTCTTCTTTTTTTCTCTATGACATGCAGTGTAAACTAGCATTGGAGTTTGTCCAAAATAATGTTTAAAATCGAGCTTCCCTATTGTAAGGATCAAAGGACGTATAGCCATTTGCGACTTCACCGTTTGTGACATACACCCATGGCAGTCCATGGTCGGCGTACAAGCCGCACTGTGTTGGGGTAGCGATCCACAGTGTCGCGTTAGCCTGCGACGGGGCCAGCTGGGTAAACACGCGTGGTTTGTTTCTGTTGCGGGGTCGGTCCTCTCTTTGCCCCTGGAGGGGCGGAGGGGGGCGTGGCTCACGTGTACACACGCCCCTACACCCGCCCTCCCTCTACCGCGTGCTGCGAGAGAGAGCCCAGGTGAAACTCGCCCTTGTTCGTGATTATTAGAGACCGGAAAAATTCGCGATTTCATATACCTATAGGATAGACTCTAAGATCTTCTATGCACTCGTACAAATTACATCTGCTCATTGGTCACTGACCCGTAACATCTGTTTACTGAGAAGGCTCGTGATTCGCTACTTCTTTTGTTAAAGATTTTTCATTGGTCCAGAGTACTTCAGGTGAACTGTTGCCCAATCGTTGAAGCAGCAGAAAGGCCAACTTATTTGGATTCTATCGTACCTAGAAATGAATCCGCGAATTTTTCAGGGCTCTAGTGATTATCATCACTCCCGCGACGTTTTACTCACATTATATTATACACTTTGTGAACATGTATTGAAAATATATGTATACGCTCATCACTGACTTAATGACTGGCTCTGTACCGCTGTATGAATTCTGTTTTCGTGCGCTTACCCTTTGCCAACCTGTTCCTCCAAGTATTGCTGCCGAGTCCGTGGCTCAAAGACAATATGCATGGGGGCATTGCGTCTTGTTTTGACGAGGCCTACAGCTTCAGCGTTTTTCACTGATAAAGTAGCGAGCAGTGGCTTAGTATGCCATGTTTTGGCTCCGTATATCTAATTCAAGTTGTTGGCCTTCACTTGCAAACATGAATATACCAACCACTTTTGTCAATTTACAGCGCTTATGATAGGATTAGATTGATCGCGAATAGATGTTAATGCACATTTAAATTGCAGCATGCTAATTTTGTTGCGAGCTCTATTCAATTGAGCACCTTCGTACGAATCGCACTGCCAGTATGGTTGCTATTCTGGTGTATATTGAATCGAATCCGTAGCAGGGAATATTATTGAATTACCACAGACAATTAACACGCAATGTAGTTTTTCAAGAGGTTCTCTATTAAAAACAGTTTTTTTGCAAATATTTTTTTTTATATTTTAATGTGTATATATAATTTTCATTTGCACAATATGAAAATAAATTGAATTTTTAATATATATATATATCGTGTATGTTAAATAACAGTGTTTGTTATATTCATCATTTTTTAAAGGGTGCTTTAAGCGCTTTACGACTAACTAGTTGAAAATATTTGTCACAGAACAACAAATGCAAATAGGCGTTAAGTTATATTCATGACGCGAAAAATGAAAAAGAAATCAACATGACGCGTGGCACGGTGCCTTAATGCATGATTTCTGCCTTAACGAAGGCAACTTTTCTATATTAAGCTTAAAATAAATTGTCATGGCATAAAATAAAAGCTGTTGAAACTTGATATGGCGTCTTTCGGCTGTATGTCTTCATTAAGGGATTTATTTGACAGAATTTGTGAAACTAAAATGTAAAAAATTGGTTGTCTGTAAAGTCGGTTTACGGACGATAGTTTAACGTGACAACGTCATAACAAAACATCGATGAAATGATTGATCCAGAAGAAAAGGAAATATCATATTCGGCCTGAGACTGAGCCGTAATAGGTTTTTGCAACCAAACCATTTAGGCATTAAAAATATTATATTCTTTGAGGAAGAATTTTTTTTTTTAATTTTTCTATCTTTTGCATGATAAAATCTACCTCTGCATACTTTTATGAATAAAATTGAATCATTTTTTTTATTAAATTATCACTATTTTTTATGGATACAAAGGAGTGAAATGAAATGTGCAATTGAATTAATAATTTTACTTTTATTTGCATTCATTAATTCAAATATATTTATTACTTTTGAAATGTTGCGTGTGCCATATTTATTTTTACAAGTACAAAAAAAAAAATTCGCAGCAGCCGGGTTTCGAACCAACAACCTTTAGTTCAAGAGTCAGGTACGCTAACCACACGCCCACGAGATACTAAAGTAATGTAATTTCAGATGTTATATATATGTTTATAAAAATTTTGTTCACGGTAGGGGAAAAATATTAACACGATTTTATAACAAATACGCATCCCAAATACACCAAACTTATTTATAATGTGTTACAATATTTTTTAAAAATTGTGCAAAAGATCCCGGGTGTAATTTGAATTATGTGTAACTGTAAAACACCATTGTTGGTTCAAAACGAATTTGAATTTTCAACATTACTTTTAAATAACTGTACCGATTGTGCTGAAAATCGGTGGACGATCGTTAAATTACATAATATTAATAATTCAAACGACGAAAATATGATTGGAAAGTCAAATCGATGGTTGTTCCAATCGAGTGGAAGAGAGATGCCACGCATGCGTACAATGAGCATGAAGAGAGATGCCACGCATGCGTACAATGAGCAAACAGGACACATCCGTAGTGGGACATCCGTAGTGGGGAACTTTTTCGTGCGTGCAGCCGGCGTTCATCGATTTATTAGACGTCACGTCAAAAAAAACGGAATCACCTTGGAAACCCATTTTCCATATATATATATATATATATATATATATATATATATATATATAC
Organism: Bacillus rossius redtenbacheri; assembly: GCF_032445375.1. NCBI lineage: Eukaryota > Metazoa > Arthropoda > Insecta > Phasmatodea > Bacillidae > Bacillus > Bacillus rossius. The sequence goes on along the minus strand of NW_026962011.1, from coordinate 19,503,897 downwards.
ACAGATATATATATATATATATATATATATATATATATATATATATATATATATATATATATATCACTTGTAAAACTGCAAGGCAGAGCTTTGTGAAATTGAATGTGGTAAACAAAAGCTCTGACTTTGCAGTTTGACAGTTGACAACGTTGGCAACTTAAAGTTTCCAAGGACTGAAGTAGCTTGACTTTTGGGTTGTAGCCGCGTCCTTGGCGAACAATTCACCGAAGTTTCGGTCGACATTGCAGTCGCCATCATCAGGAAGCAGTCACCTGCAGTAGGTAAGTGCTCCCTGACGATGGCGACTGCAATGTCGACCGAAACTTCGGCGTATTGTTCGCCCAAGGCCGCGGCTGCAACCCAGACGCCAAGCTACTCCAGACAGTGGCCGTGAAATCCTGCGAACATTATTTCCAAGGACTGATCGTCACGAAATCAATCTGGGTAGTTTCCGTGCAAGGTGGAGGGTCGACTTGAAGGAACGGCAACCGTGGAGCGCGGGGGTTGTGCCGAAGGCCCGTGTGTACGCGCGGGAGCCGGTGACGAGTGAATGCCCGTGCGCTTGTTAATCTGCGTATCGGGGCGGCCCTGCGACAATCAATACCGGGCCGTCCCCGCGATGACACGACCGCCCGCCGGCGCCGTTTCGAAGGAACTCCCGTGACCTGCATTTCTCCGCGCGGCGTCCTTTCTGGAGTTGTTCTTCCTTCGTTCATTGCTCCTAACATTCACATGGTTATCAATGCATTTTCTTTTGGTTCTTAAAATGATTCATTGAGTTAATACAATTTCTTGGATACATGTCATTGCAGTTTTTCATCGTCTGTCAACAGTCTACAAGTACTTAAGCTATCTGGAAAGAAAAAAAACCCACTCAAATATTAGACAAATTCCTTCAACAGTTAAGCTATACAGCCAAAATTGATATTTGTTTTTTAAATTTCGAATTTGTTTATTTTTATTTTTTTTCCCATGAAGGTAGCTACAATTTTTGGAACCGAATATTTGTAAAGATCTCCGAGAAATAGTTTCACGAAGAAAAATAGGTAAATTTTTTTTGCTAATGCCACGCAGGATAGGTAGTGATGCGCCATGACCTGAATTTTACATTTGTATAATTAAGTTATTGCAGCTATAATGTATATTTTTAATGTCGTATACGCTTAAAGTTCCTCGGGTGGTTACGTAAAATGTTTTGAAAATGACTCGTAAAAATAAGTGCTAGTATGGTAGTAGGTGCTTTTATTGATGGTTTGTCCATCCATTCCCAAGCCGAAATACCATCCTGCAGGGGAAAAAAATATATATATATACTTTTCTTTACCTCAAGCTATACGGATTTGCAAGCCGACATTACTGTCGGGGGTTCGCTGGAATTGGTCGCGCGATATTTTTAAATTTAAATTTTGTCTGTAGGTCGCCTTTCGCGTGCGACCTCCTTCAGCCTGCATCGACCCCGGCGCGGAGTTACCGGCGGCGAGCTCTGGGATAGAACCGCCCGCTCTTAACGCACGTCGTGTCATTTGTTTGTCCCGTTGTGTGGCCAGGCACCGTGCTCAGCCGACGCTCTAGCGGTTTCGAGGAGTAACAGGCGATTTGCTTAACGGCGGTTTGCCTAAACATGAATTCGTTACGGTGATTTGCCTAAAGTCATTTCGCCTAAAGGCGTTTTGCCTAACGGCGTTTTCCCTAACGGCGTTTTCCCTAACGGAGTTTTCCCTAACGGAGTTCTGCCTGACGGCGATTTGCCTAACGGCGTTTTGCCTAACGGCGTTTTACCTAAAATGTTACTATGATGACAAAACCTCGTTTTGCCTAACGGCGAATTGCTTAACGCCATTTTGCTAATGGCGATTTGCCTAACAGCGTTTTGCCTAACCTAACCTAAGCTAACCTAAGCTAACCTAACCTAAGCTAACCTAACCTAAGCTAACCTAAGTTAACCTAACCTAAGCTAACCTAAGTTAACCTAAGATAACCTAACCTAACATTACCTAACGGCGTTTTGCCTATCAGCGGTTTGCCTAACGGCGTTTTGCCTAACGGCGTTTTGCCTAAAATTAGGCAAAACGCCTTTAGGCAAAACGACACATGCCCGTTTCGAGTGGCTTGCTGGACTCCGCCGTCCGCCGTGGTGTACGCACGCCAGCTGGCTTCGAGCTTCGTTGTTTTGGCGGGAAGTTTTACCGCTCGGAGAACGTCTCTTGTCGGGGCAAAGCTTCACGAAATGTTTGGAAGCATATACATTTTCACATCTTCCCCCCTCCCCCCCCCCCTTCCTTTAGAAGTACTGTATTATATGTATGTTCCATACAATCGAAACCTTTTAAGATATTGCGTGGTGCAAACTTTATAAACGTGTTAATAAGAAGTGCAGTTCATGCCATGTTTGAAAATAGGCTTAAAGGTAAAACGAAACAATTTTTTTTTTTTTTTTTGCTTGGCAAATGGGGAAAAGACACGAGAAAGGCCACTGAAAAGACTTTTATTTACATCCGCTGTCTCGTAGAGAGACCCCGGTGTAGTACCGCTCGAAGTTTTCGTGCAGTCTTATCTTGAAATACGGCTCGGATATCTCGGGCCGCCACGCATCTCAAAGCTATATATATATATATATATATATATATATATATATATATATATATATATATATATAATATATGATAGTTATGTACTCGTATATTTGCAATGCCCTACACGAGGGCGTCGTGCGCGGCTAACAACTTGAAACGGTGCCGCTTGGCTTCGACATTTTCTCAACATTTCACAAGCTCGACACGTACTTGGTCCTTTATCTCGTCGTCAGCAGTTAGTTTTAAGTTTTTCAATTGTTTGGACTTAAAAAGAACTTTCCCATTCTTCCAGAAGCCGCCCTTATATTTTTCCTTTGCGAAAAAGAAAGAAAAAGAAAACGCGCTTTGACGTAACTACTGCCATCCCATTCTTTTTAGCGAGCAGTTCTTCTGGGAGGACAGCAATTGCTTGCTTTAACTTCTAATAATTTATTTTTTTAAAGTTTGCCAGTCTCTTTGTATCTGTGTTTGAACAAACCCTTCTCTACTGCATCTGATGTATGATAATTATTTGAAAAAAAGAAGAAAGAATTCTACCATTTTCGTGGATTAGGTTAGGTTACATCCTACGTGTCTTTAAATGTTTTTTTTTTTTTTTTTGCGACGAACTGAAATATACGTACTTCGATGGATGTTTAATGGTATAGAGTTGTACGAAGATTTCCTGTATAGAGGTCCGCAATATATTTTTTAGTTTTTTTTTTTGTTCAAACGGTAATGAATTTTGGATACCAATTGCGGGAAAGTTAGACATACACTATTGTAACGTGATTTGAACTATGCCCTCTGAGGTTCAAAGCGCGCGCTCCACCGCTGGGCTACGAAGCCTCTTGCGAATTTAGGAAAATATTTACTATAATGCCAGTTTTTTTTCTGTATTTTAAAACTTGTGATTACACTATACTATGACTATTTTAGTTTTCAAAATATATTCCGGGGTATTTTCACTATCATGAAGGTTAATTTGTCACACCGATACGTTTGGTATGCCCCACTAATGTTTACGAAAGTGAATATGTACTGTTTTATGTTGCTACACGTGGATCCGCCGTCTTTGTGACACATTTCCGTTCATCGACTTACGTTCCATTCCCACGGAATTAATCCTACCCAATGCCGTACACCGAGAGCTAAGATGTTCACTCATTAAAAAAAAAATTGTTGATGTGGTTGTTGATGGCAAGATAACGTCGATGATCGACTGTACCTGCTACTTGGTCAGAATCAGGGTGGGGGAGGGCTCGATGAAGTGTTTCTGAGCGTGTACCGGAGGAGGGGTGAGAAGGGTCAGTAGGCTAGTGACCCAGTTATATTCATTCACGGCCCCACCCCCCGCACGCCCACGCACACAGGTCGCAAGTGTGGCGGAGTTGTTGCGGCAACTTGCCGATTGCTCCGTCGCCTCAAGAGTATTATTGGCTTGTTTGCGAAGCGCGCGCCTTCACAGGGAGGAGTCGCACGCGAGATGCAAGTACCGGGCACGTGAAACTACAGATAAAATATTTTATGATTAGTAATTAATAACAGAATAGTAAAAAAAATTGTTTGTCTGTAAAGTCGGTTTACGGACGATAGTTTAACGTGACAACGTCATAACAAAACGTTGATGAAATGATTGCATACTTTTATGAATAAAATTGAATAATTTTTATTGAATTATCACTATTTTGTATGGATACAAAGAAGGAGTGAAATGAAATCTACAATTTAATTGATAAATTTACTTTCATTTGCACTCAGTAATTCAAATATGTTTATTACTTTAACGAAGAGATTATTTTAACTATAACTTTTATACATGTTTGCTATTTAACTTCTTCCAATCTGTGTTATTCTGTTAAGGATAGGACGATGATAGGAAAAGTAGGAAACGAATGGGAGTGTTTCAAGGATGATGTGAAGGAAAATGGCTTACCCAACACCAAAATGCAGTCAAAAATAATATATTTGCGCCACGGACTTTGCAGCAATGCTAGGAGGAAGGGGTTAGCAAATAGCAATAAAAATGTTAGGCTACATTGAAATGTATGAAAACAGAATTACGCCACGGACTCGGTCGCAATGCTATGAGGTTCAGGTTAGCAAATAGCAATATAAAATGAGCGTAACGGGACACAGCGAAACGGGACAATGTGCGCAACGGGACACTTTTTCGTGCGTGCAGCCGGCGTTCATCGATTTATTAGACGTTGTCACGTCAAAAGATATATGATCAAAAACAAACTGCAATGAAGTTAAATTTTGTGTATAAAGTATTATAAATATTTACTACTTCATAGCAAATAATTGATTAGAAATATTGTTTTCTTGATAACTTTCACGGAGATTGAGTGGCACTTAATGATTCCATCATATCCAGTCCTGTAAAAAATCTTCGAAGAAACGCTCGCCAATACTGTTTGTCATTACAATTTCTTTGCACCGAAGCAAAACCTGCAGCAACATTGCCCAGGCCTCTTGCAAGCTGTTAACGGGTGGGATAGCGATTAGCAGGTGTTAGCGTGTTTGTACATCGATCGGTCAGTCACTCGCTTCTGATGCATTCTCGTTACAGTTAGTTGGGGTAAGCAGGGCCGCTGAGAGAATTTGTGGGCCCCTGGGCAGCTGGGGTAGTAGGCCCCCTTCCTTTTTTTTTTTGCATACCACTACTACGTAGGCCTATACCATAAATATATATGGTATCGTAAAATTGCATACTTCATTTGAACATACATAACGATTTCCTAGTTACGCAAAAAAAAAAAGAGAGCATTTGCATGTATTATCTCAGTGCACTTTTACATTGTTAATCCCATCAAAATACAAATAATAATTATTTTTGATGTATATGTTGCTAAAAAAAAAATCTTAAATGGTAATCAGAAATTGCATTATTATATGAGTGTTTAAAATACATAAGAATAATAACTTATTCTGAAAGTAAATATTAAAATAATGTAAAGTAATAATCAATTTTATTACTTCGAAAACATCAAACACACTGAACCACGTTCATTACATTGAAAATTTGTAACGGGGGCGACTCGCCCCTGCTGTCCCCCCCCCCCCCCCTGTTCCGACGTCCCTGTAACGTTCCCATTTCTGCTACTACGCAAGTATTTTGGTGTGAACTGAATGTTACAAGTACCTACTGCTCGGTTAGGTTATTGGTTATCGACTGTAGTTTTAGGAACACACAAATATATATATATATATATATATATATATATATATATATAGTACAAGATGTTTTAATAGCAGGGGGAAAATGTTTTTTCCAGCCATTTATTTTCCACTTCCCAGCCGGGCACCCGGGCCCCTAAAGGCTACCGGGCCCCTGGGCATTTGCCCCTTTTGCCCCCCCCCCCCCTCTCGGCGGCCCTGGGGGTAAGGTCAGGCTTAACCTAACCGACGAGAATTCGACAAATAATATCAAATTATCTGCTTCCTTTAACCTTTCTGGGATAAGCGTGAATAATTATAATCCATAATTTCAAAGCCACGCTGTTCACACACACTCACGCATATTTAATACACACACGCTGTAAACGACATTTTAAAAACATTTTCAAATTGTGAACTGGCAAGTATATAATGTAAGATATTTCAAGGGGATTTGTACAAGATATATAAGTATTTTCGTTTACCCCTGCACACCATGCAAGTAACACTGAGGAACATGGAGACAGTTTGAAACGTTTATAACGACACGAGATCCAGAAGTGTCACAAACGCGCCGTGGAGATGGTTCGGGCGTGTATGCGAGGTTGAGCGAATGCAGAGGCTGGTCATGCATGCATCATTACCTGTATTTCATGTATACATTTCGCGTCAAGGTATTTCACAAAACACTAACGTTTTATTTATGAGTTATGACTAGAGACCTGCAAAATCCGCGGATTCATTCGGTGATAAGCTAGAATTCAAACACATATATCTGTTAGATAATTTTGCTATTGGCTTACTGTTCATCTGGACGAATCTCAACCAGTTATAAACCTTCAACCAAAGAAGGATCGAATCACAGACAAACCAGCTGAGACGACTTACAAGTCGGCAGCCAATGAACTTGCGTTATTTGCCCGAGTGTACAGGGGTATGTGCAGTCCATCCTGAAGGCCATCGAAACCGTGAATTTTGCCGGTCTCTAGTTATGACGAATTATGGGCGTGCAGCAGTACGGTACCCACATTATCACTGGCCCCGTCAAGTGCGGGGAATATCCTACCACGGACCACAACCAATATCTAGAAGAAGAAGACACAGTGTGTTGTGATAAATACCTTGACAATGTGTCCCTAATCATTACACGGATACTGCGTGAAGCCCGCTTTTTATCCAGCCGGTGGCCTGTGTCATTTTTGAGGGACACCCACAACATTGCGTATTTGATGAAATTGTCTTGTGTCTAACGCCAGGTAATGGGTGTGTGTGTTAGGCGAGGCGGAATGGTAAGTTCGACGCTCGCTGGTGCTTGTAGCGCGGCATCTCCTCCGAACTGGCGTGCAGTCTTCTCGTCGTGCACAGAGCGCTGTGAAATTTCAGCGATGACCATAACATTGTATGGCGGAGTAGGTGTAATGCAAGTCGCTTGAGTGATTCCCAAGAATCTGTATCGGGCGTTTCATGGATCTGAAAACACAAATTTAATACGGAAACTGAACTACCCATCCGCCGTCAGCACATTCTTAAATACGTTTTGACGTGACAACGTCTAATAAATCGATGAACGCCGGCTGCACGCACGAAAAAGGATGACTGTCCCGTTACGCACATTGTCCCCTTACGCTTTGTCCCGTTACGCTCATTGTACGCTTGCGCCGCATCCATCTCTCTTACACTCGATTGGAACAACTATCGATTTGACTTTTTCGAGGCACATTAAACTTGAAACACTCCCATTCGTTTCCTACTGTTCCTATCATCGTCCTATCCTTAATAGAATAACACAGATTGGAAGAAGTTAAATAGCAAACATGTATAAAAGTTATAGTTAAAATAATCTGTTCGAATTAATTAGTGCAAATAAAAGTAAATTTATCAATTAAATTGTAGATTTTATTTCAGTCCTTCTTTGTATCAATACAAAATAGTGATAATTCAATAAAAATTATTCAATTTTATTCATAAAAGTATGCAATCATTTCATCAATGTTTTGTTATGACGTTGTCACGTTAAACTATCGTCCGTAAACCGACTTTACAGACAACCAATTTTTTTTTTTGTTAGCGGGAGTCACTAAGTTATCTAGAGATTTTTTTTTTATATAATCGCATGGTTTCTTGTGGAGCTGTGCCCAGGTAGGCGGGGTCGGGCGTGGTCAAGGCAGTGTACTGGTTGTCGCAGCATGGCGGCGGTTGCGAGCAGAAGGCGACTTCAACCGCCGGACGGATCACGGGCGGATGTCGGGACTCCGGCCCGGAGCGGAGCGGTCGGACGCCGCGGTCAGCTCCCCTCCCTGCCCGAGGGGTGTGATGACGAGCGAGCGCGGCCACGCACCGCCGCGGGGGAGGGGAGGGTGAGAGGGAGGGGACAAGGCCCCGCCGACCGGCAGGTGTGCGTGTGTGGGTCGTCTCGGCCAGCTATTGATCACCCGCCGCGCGCCCCCTTAAAGAGACGCGCGCGCCCTCGTTTCGGCCCGACCGGCGGCCGGCCACACGCTTATGCCCCCGTGTCCGTCACACCTGCCCTGATACGCTATATGATATTAAGACTTTAGGTTTAGGTCAATCTAGTTTTTTTTTTTTTTTAAACAGGACATTTCGGAAATATTGTCTTCACACATTGTGTGTAACGCCCCTCGTGGCCCAAATTTATATTATTTTAATTTTAAAAAAAATTCTTAGGAAACAGCTGAGCAAAATTATAAAGAAAAGACAAGTATAACCAGAGATGGCACGAGGTGGTGAACAAGACAATATGATACTCCCTGCACACAAGCAACTTGGGAGCTAGTGGATCGTTTGAATAGATATAGGTTAATAAGAAATAAATAAATTACTACATAAGTAGATTGGTCTGTAGGTTTCCTGGTTTGTTTAGAAATTAAATTAAATCTGTTGTCATTTGTTTTGGATTCTTTAAGTTTCACAATGAAGGGTGTTAACAATATATTAATATATTAAAATGGGGCCGGCCCGATATGATTAACACACGGTATACTATACTTTTAACATGTGTTTATTAAAAAAAAATTGGAGTGTTATTTAACGAATATGAAACTAAAATATTTACTAATACTTATTTCCACCAAAATAGTCTCAATTTGGCTGACACGTGATGCACTTATACAATAAAATAATTTGTCATGAGCATGTGTCGAAACGAAAAACTCAGAAAAATCAAATTAATTCGGCATATGTACCACAGCGTGATTAATGCAAAATATGTAAGTATAAATGCCAATTCAAACAACATTTTATTAATTTTTTTCCCAATACATTGAGTGTATTAATTTTGGTACAAAAATCATGCTAAATAATTACATTCAATAAATTTCCTTTAGTTAAGTCAAACCACAAAAATTTTATTTTAAAGTTTGTCAAATTGCTGATTGATTTCATCTTTTTATGTACGTTTCGTTGCTAAATGGTGTATTAACTTGAATTTTGGCGATGTGTGTTTTATTGAAGTACTTTGCGGTGTTATTTCGGTTTTATCGCAGTTCACCATATAATCTTTTCCCTGATGATGATTTAAAAAATATTTTAGCTAGTCATTCAGTACTCGCCAGCGATGTGTAAACATCTAACCTCCGTAACGAGCAAATTCACGTATTCTCATGTTTCAAATGAACTTATAATACAAAACTCATATACGAAATTTTACGTTTTTTTTTTTTTTAATAATGCCGAGCGTGATAAATTAAACCAAATTGTTTTAAACTACATTTCTTGACGCGAATGACACGTAGTTTCTGCATCCGCCGCTAGAATTCGCTGCAGAAGCAGCTACGTTGACTATCGAATTATTCGATTTGCAGAGTGTAAGTTAAAACTAGGTATATAAGGAAATGACCTCGATAAAAGCGAATAAGACTTGAAAAAATTATCAGTCCACGGCTTTGGACCTGATTGCCGACAAGGAATTATATTAAAATACTGCTTACCTTGTTAAAATTATTCAAACAGTTAATACCAAAAAGTTTTTCTTATTAGTGAACTTCGGTTCGCGCCATCAGCCACAGATAGCAGCACCGTGGTTACATATTTCCGTTCCATGCGACTTCGTTCTATTCACGAAATTACTCCTACCAAATGCCGTAGGCCTATACCGAGAACTAAGATGTACACATAAAAAAATCACCAAAACTACTATAAAACAACGAAGGGCGTTTTAACGTCCTAAACGTGCAAGGTCGAGCTTCTTACTTGGGCACAGGCTATAAATGGTTTTTATTATGGGGTGTTAAATCCTTAAGTTGATAAATATGTATACTATCACACATAGTTGCTCTATATAAAACCATCAATATTTATTACACTCTTACTTTAACTTTATATAACTCAGACATATCTCAAAACCACCAAAATTTAAGTGTTCTTATCTAAAAAATTCGTCTTAGGGAAAATCTTAGAAAATTGTTTTCCTTCTTAAAATTGAACTATGTATCTCTTCTAGCAGGATTCCTCTATTGGTTGTTAAAAAATAAGTACTTATATCACTTTTTCACTGGAGTAATTCATTGGTTTCTTATATTCTCGAATGTACTTATACCCTTTTTGCTTCTGGTCTCACTTTACAGGAGTAATCTTAAAATGGCTGTAACTTTTTAAGTATTCATATTAGGCAAAAATTGTAAAAAAATGTTTCCCCATTTATAACTGAAACTATAATAATTCTGTTAAACAAGATTGATTTTTTAAAAATTGGGGGAGTGTGTACATAGTACACACGTTAAAAGTTAATACATCTATGGCATTAATAAAGTATTCACCGGAAACATTTTAAAACACATATTTTAATACTAAGTATATGTTTTTGCTTAAACTACAGAAATCAGTATGTACATAAATACTTCCAAACCTTAACCTTATTAAGCTGATTCAACATTTAAGAATTAACAATATTTTATTTTTCATGGCGTCGAATATATGAAGGGTAAACAATTTTAGGTGTGTGTAGAGAATGATTAATGCTGCGCTATCTGTACGTTTTAATGTTAACTAAAGATTGTAATGTCAGAATTCGAACGTATTTTTTAAGTTGTCATTATTTTTTTCCCTTTAATTACTAAAATTGATGACATAGAATATTAAAGGATAGTTGTACTATTATAAAGTTTTATATTTTAATATCTATGCGTGGTGTAAATTCTGCGATGTTAGCGAAAGCAGTATATACGGATGAATCGCGTGGGTCCGTAATCTTTTCAAGATACCTGAGACACTACAAATGGAAGCACTGTAGTTACACATTTCTGTTCATGCGACTTCCTTCCATTCACGAAATTTCTCCTACCAAATGCTGTATACCGAGAGCACATTATATATACTTTTTCTCTTTCTCCTTACTGTTTTTTTCCAGTATTGGGGAATACAGGGAAAAAAACCCTGTAATTATGAGGGAGTATTCAGGGAGATATTGGTTAGGCCAAAGAATTTAAATGAGGCGGTTAGAAGCAAAGGGGTGTGAGAGAATATGATATTAACTTAAGTTGAATGTTAATATGAGCTGTTTGTAGGCAAAAGAAAACTGTTTGGTCCCAAAGGAATCCATGTCTGCTCTTAAGATTTGTGCTGCCATTTAGCAAGTTTTCTCAGACTGTTCAACAAAATGTTTACTCTCTTCGGAGGCTTCGAGGATTGTTTTCTCATTTGATTCTGATCGCCTCGTAATGAAATGTTTCCACAAAGACTCGTCCTGCATCGCCAGTCCGTTAGCTGTGCCGTTCGTATCGTGTTTGAGTTGAGTATTTGTTTGTCACGAAATGCTGAATTCTGTCTGTGATGGAGCCTCAGTTTTTGTGTGGTTTCCAGTTGTTGAAGTGAAACTTCTAATGCGACTTCCAGCAAGGTTGCGTTAAACGTTTAACGCTACCATGGAGAAAACAAAGAAACAATATGAGTTCACTAAAAATCAATTTCTACCCCTTCCTATTTTCATTTCCACATTACGAAGTTTCACTTCTTCCGCGCGGAGGGACTCCACGCACTATTTTTGGTTTTGGGTCACTTAAACAGTTTAGTCCCGGTGTTGAGGGAAACAGTTTGTACGTTGTGACTATTGCAGTGTCAGGAAATAGAACAAAAATAATTAATTTGTTTTAATAGAAATAATAATGATTTCTACAGCGAAATTTTTTTTCAATAGACTTGGATAAGCCTGGAAAAGTTCAGGGAATTAGGTTTGTTTGTTTTTCTGGACACCCTGTTTCACTCCCCCCCCCCCCCCTTCTCGTTTATACCTTCTCCCTCATTCGCTCTTCCTGTCTATCTTCACGATCAAGTCAATTTCCAACTGCGCTGCGAGCGACCGCGCGGTGCACAAAAGGCCTTGTTTGCCAGCACCGTCACGATTGCCTCGCTGTCCGCCGCAGGGCTGTTAGTGCTGTTGCGGCTGTTTGTGCCTGTCCGGTCGTAGTCGTCAACTGGACTCCGTCGATCGTCGCGTCAAACACCATACCCGATACATGGTTCAGAAACTTACTGTTTTGATTACTGTACAGTGCCTGGAGAATGAATTGGTGATCTTGTTATGTGTGTATATAATCTTTGAACAAATAAATAACATTATGCAATACAATTAATATATATATCTTACATATTATGGAGGTAAAAGCAACATCACCAAAGATCTAACCAAAATAACATTGAGTATTATTTGCAGGTTTAAATCTATGCATTAAATAGTATTTTTTAGGTTGATACGTTAACATATAAAATTTTATAGGTATTGGTATTACATTTAATTACTATTAGGTACTTAGAAATTTATTAAATAATAAAAAAACTGGACGAGAAATATTTTTGTAATATTGTCAATTACAGCTTATTAATCTGAAGATCCATATTGAAATTATTACCATTTCGATTTAAAAAAGAATTTAAGAAGTTAAGCAGAATTTAGATTTTATCGTATAAGTTTTGTTTTGATTAAGTTATGGTACATATTATATTTTGTATTTGTTTCCTGGTAGCTCGGAACAGTTTCAAAGTGATAAATGGGAGAAACTGTTGGGACCGGGGGGGGGGGGGATTTGGTTGAAAACGTAAAATAATACAGGGGCTTGTGTCACGCTGCCAGTTCACATCTGTGCCCAAGCGAAAGCTATGCAACATGGCAACTCATAGGCATCAACTAGCGATAATTATGTAGGCTCTGTTACGAGTGGCAGCAGCCTTTAACAGCAACAAAACAATGTAAACTAGCCAATACGAGCTACGGGGCGATACAGATATTTGCGGACCACAACATGTTCAAGCTGTGTTTTATGGAAGGATTATCCTGAAGTTAAAAAAAGTAAAAGCTAACTTAGAAAGCACGTAATAAGAACATGAAATTCATAGCAACTCACGAGAAAGTAAATAAATTATTACATAGCGTTTGAAAGATATGCCTGATATATGTTGCGGAATCTGTCCAGTTGAAATATATTTACTGGTAGGAATCAGCCACCACAACTCACAAATTTCCTCAAATACATCAGGATTTAAATCAAAGATTATATTTCATAATCTGATCAATGATTTATATACTGTGGTTAAAATCAGTTACTGTTTTCATTGCTGCATTTTAAAATAATTTAATCACGCTGTGTATTAATATATCGTACATCAAGATTTCAGTTACCACCTATTAAAATACATTTTTTTTTATTTACAGCTTTGGGATTTTGAATTTCTTTTCCTTCGTTGCTGTCAAATTGACTTCATAGCACCCATGTGTTTATTCATGGTAAAAAATTATTATTAAAAAAAAAAAAACCTAGAATTCACTGTAGCTCTTGATTTGTGATCATGAATCGCTGTGGTACAGAATTAGCGTGAAAGCCACCGGAACTAGAAGTGTATGCGTGATATTCCAGTTTTAAGACTCGACGATGCGAAAATCCAGGATATAAAAATTGGCCTGAGAATCTGAATCTATAACAAAATTATTTTTGACGCTCTTGTCAGTCATTTCACGTACTTTAATTGTATATTTTTGCTTACAAACACTATTAACATCGCCCCGTATCGTGACTGCGGATTTAAATAACGAAGGTTGACCGAGGTAGTGCACGTGCAGTAACACTCGATTATTGCCAGCCACTTCCGTTACCTCGTAATGACATCATCGCTCAACTTACACTGTCAAACTGTAACTAAGTTTCACTTAAAAAAAGAATTCGTTAATGGTAAACAAAACTCTAAGAAACATTATTTTCAACTCCATTTTTTTTATTTATAAAGTGCCAACTCACCTTGTTTACCTGTGTTCAGACTTAGTGCCAAGATAACTCTAAATATTTCCATTCCAAAGTATAATCGAATTGCCTCCATTTTTTTACAGTGGCCTTTTTATAGTTATATTTCCTATTAAATGATAGACAAATGAAATAAAATTTAAGTACTTTTTTGTAGAGTTTATTGTGGATTATTGCAGTGTTTTTAAAAGTAAGGTTTAGTTATGCGTCACATTTGAACTGCATTACAGCGAAAATAAACACTTTTAACTATTTTATGGAAGTCATTACTGTTCAGTTCTTCGCAAAATTATACTTGGCTAGCTTGTAATGCATTCGCTACAGTAAACAATTTAATAATACATGAAAAAAACTCAGGTCAACTTTCATGCACAGTACTTCTCTCTAGTTATTAAATATATATTATGTGTCTGGGATGAATTTTCGTAGCAACATATTTCCTTCCATGAACCTTTTGCAGGTTGGTTACTCCACATTGTTTGTTGTCCCGAAAAGTTACACCTCAAAACTACAACAGAAAATAAAATATAAGGTTCAACAGCGTTTTTCTGCCATACATCGATCTGTACACACAATTTATGCAGCGGATGTAAAATTCTTGATGTTACTACAAGGAGCGTAAACAAAGGGTCAGGTCATTCAAGCAGCCTCTTTACGTCCAATTCCGCTGGGGAAAAAAAACACATCAAACCATACTTCACAATTCATTGCTTTCTTTCATGTAAATATTTACGACTTTGAGAAAAAATTCCTTTAAATAATTATATGCGCCATTTTTTTATTCATGGGTTTGCAGACACATTTTCGCATGATATACGTTGGTTTGGTGCACATAAGATTTTAACATAGTCGGTGTCGTGTTAACTTGTCAGTTCCAAATGTAGTGCCAGTGGTACCCAAGTCCCAACTTTCACTTTTATGATGTTTTGTTCACAAACACTGGCAACCACGTGAAATTATTTACAAACACTGTTGATAGAACATCGTTGGCAGATTTATGCGTAGACCATTGGTAATTTTGTTTTGTGGACTATAACATCTATTTAAATAAAATTGAAAGTGTTCGTTTAAAATCTTAAATCTCCGAAAGTTCATCACCGATTACTTTGAAATTTTGGCACAACGTTGCATTCTAATACGCGCATGTCAGCTGTGGCAGCTAAAAAACAGATAAAACTATAGATATGGAAATATATATATATATACATTCGTATTATGTTTTGAAAGATAAAGATAAGAATATATAGATATAGAAAGAGGTGTATATATAGTGTGAGAAGAAGGGGGGGGGGAGATATAAAGAGAGAGAGAGAGGTGTATATATATATATATATATATATATATAGTGTAAACTCTTTATAA
Organism: Bacillus rossius redtenbacheri; assembly: GCF_032445375.1. NCBI lineage: Eukaryota > Metazoa > Arthropoda > Insecta > Phasmatodea > Bacillidae > Bacillus > Bacillus rossius. The sequence goes on along the minus strand of NW_026962011.1, from coordinate 19,488,575 downwards.
CGTCACTCGATTTAACGACAAATTCCTTAAAACGTTGAAATTGCTTGACTTTGGTTGGTTTACCTTGTTTTCTATACAATAATACACTCTATATAACGTCACGCTCACTCTATGTAACGTCACGCTCACTCTATGTAACGTCACGCTCACTCTATGTAACGACAACAATACGGCATTATAAGTCATTAAGTAGTACTTTCTAAGTTGCCGAAGTTGATAAGAACTGCAGCTATGTACGTTCTTTTGTTTGCCGTTTGCAGTTTTCTTGTTTCATTATCTAGCCCGTGTTTACTGCGACTGACGTACCGGAGATTCTAAGAAATTTTGTCTTTTGTTTTTTTATGATGAACTTGCACATGTTTACCTCGGTCACTAGACTTTTGTCAAGTTGTTACACGTAATCATTATTGCAGTTGCTTACATACTTTCGAACTGCAAACATGGCGAGAAAACGAAAATCTTTGGGTATTGACGAAAAAGTTTATTAATACGCTGAATAGAGGCGGAAGAAAAAATCAGTGATGATGGAAGACGCTTTGGATTTTGTCGCTCTACCGTGTCTACAATATGGAAAAAAAACAAAGAAATTTTTTTGCAGAGGATGGAAAATCTGCTAAGAAATTAAAGAAACCTCAATACAAAGATCTGGATCAAGCAATGCTATCATGGTTTTATAGACGTGTAAAATGTGTACGATATTACTAAATACATATTATAGAATAATATTATGATATCTTTTATTTCACTCAATTTAACGACCACTCTATAACGCCGAAAAATGCTCAGTCCGTTAAGGGTCGTTAAATAGAGTTTACACTGTATATAGAAACATAGATACATATAGAGATACAGTAAGATAATGATATGGAAATAGATGGATATATATATATAGATATCTAGAAAGTTTTATATATACCTAATAATGTGCGCAGGCTTTCACGGCCATTGTCTGAAGTAAATTGTTTTCTGGGTTGTAGCCGTGTCCTTGGCGAATTATTCATCGTCGGTGAATTATTCGCCAAGGACACGGCTACAACCCAGAATCCAAGCTACTTCAGTTATATATATATATATATATATATATATATATATATATATAGTGAGATTTATTGAGGGACATTATAGAGAGATAGAGAGGAATGCTTTGTATATGTGTACCTACTTCATCAAATTAAAAAAAAATAATAGAAATATGCATATCAACGCATGCCGGGCATTAGCTAGTTTTATTTGTAACAATGAAGTAGGCCTATACAATTGCGTGAAATTGGAACTTTAATTTTACGTCTTATTATTTTTTATAAAAAAAATGCATTAAGTGCTTGCTGTTAAAGACGTTATGTTAAGTATATATTTTAATAGTTATTGGCTTTTTCGAATAATGCGAGGCTCTGATGTTTGTATACTACTTGTGGTTGCAAAGTTTATGACAAATATTTTTTTTTTGAAAACGCGCGCTGTCCCCGAGGTGATAAGAGACACTGGCATCTTAACGCGGCTCAGGGAAGTATGCGCAAGTTCGGTAGTTGGGGGAAAGTTGGTCGCCGGGGAGGTTAATTCCGGGGGGCTGGAGACTAATTCAATTCAAAGTTTCCTCGCCGCCAGGGGTCAGGTGCTTCGATCCTGAGGTAATTGGGCCGTGTGATGGATGCGAGGCCGTAACCGGGGTAACTTGTACGCACGTTTGCCCGAACTTCGTGGCGTAGTCGGTTAGGACGTCATCTTGCGGTGCTCTTGTGTTCCATCGCGAGAGAAGCCTTGGTTGGAAGTGGGCGCCCGTCAAGTTCACTCCCGATTGTTACGTTGTGTGGGTAACGTCGGGTCACACCATCGTCTCCACCGACGCGGCTTCAATCCGAAAGTCAAGAAGTAGCTAGGCCTGGTTTGTAAACTACGCAAGAAATGCAATACGCAAAAAGTTCAATAACGACGTTCTCAAATACTCGTTTATAACCCACACAAGACGCAAAAACGCAACGCAAACGTTGATCAACGTTTAACTTTTTAGCGTTTCGGCTTGCGTTTTCGCCTTTAGTACTTGAAGTGTTCAGAAAACGTTTACAGACGCAGTCGTTTTCATTGTACAGATGACACTTAAATCAAATTTTCTCGTTGATGTATTTTCGTGATAAACATGAATCATCGAAAGATTCCCGGGGAAGAATTTATTTTTTTAAATTATTTACAATTTCAAGTTGTAGTTTTGGTGACGTCTTGCGACTTTCGTGCTTTATAAACGACCGTTATGTACATGCGTTGGCTGCGTGTTGCGTCGTTGCGTAGTTTATAAATTAGGCCTTAGTGACTGGCCACGAAAACCGACGGCATAAACATTTTAAAAACACAATTTTCGCACATTTGCAGCATTATTGTGGAATGACAGTATATATATAAAAAAAAACCTCGCCATTTCAAAACAGCTTCCGCATTGGCAATGATGTGATATTTGGCACCGGAGTAAGATATAGATAAATGGACGTGCAAAAAGAAATTCTGACTTGATTAACTTAGCGTAGTAAGAGCTGGATAGTACATAAACTAACGCCAGACAAGTGGGCGTTGATGTCTAGAAGGTTGTAGTGCTTTTAATTTTCCACGAGTCATCTAAATCCCCGCTTTGTCACCATGTGAAGTTTCCTTGACCGTGGACTGGGTTTCGTCTGTCTTTCTGGTCTTTCTTGTCTACCTTGTATTTCTGTCTTTTTTGTCTTGTATTTTTGTCTTGTCTGTTATGTATTTTTGTCTTGTCTGTCTTGTATTTCTGTATTTTCTGTTTTTTATTTTTGTTTTGTCGGTCTTGTGTTTCTGTTTTGCCTCTGTCTTGTTTTTCCGTCTTGACTGTCTTCTGTGTCTGTGTTTCCCGCTCGCGTCCGTCTGTCTTCCCTCGGGCAGACAGCTAAGCCATCGTGTTGGTCGCGCGTGTGAGATGCCTGTCAATGGGGCTCGAAGCGCATCCCCGGCTGTTTATCTTCGCCGTCGTCGTGGGTCGTGGGGTCTCCATCGGTCCCACGACAGCATCGTCGGCGAGGAGCGGGTCGAGTCAGCTCCGAGTCGCCGAAACTCCGGTTGCAACATCGTTACGTCTTAACCCGCGCATTAAGTGGATACAATTAATAATAATAACCGTAACTTACACTGGCCATAGCTAAGATAGCTTAGTAAAATTATATTCGACTATAATAACAAGTTATAACTGCTAATTTTAACAGAAATAAGTTTATTACGCGTTTATTACACATATACTGTTCTAAATAGGTCAAAAAACTGTTTTAGTGCAGTTATATGTTAGCTATTATTTAACATAATTTTAAGTGATAGGCACACATACATACAGAACGATAGTTATAAATTATGGATATGTAATAATAGCCATAATAGCCCGTCTCTAAGACGACCGCACTCAGACGTGGGTTTCGGATTATGTCCCCTCCCCCGACCCATACACAATTTTGGTTTTCTAGAAATGTTTGTTGTAAATTACACAATTTACTTGCTGTTTAAAAAATTACACAAAAATGTAAAAGTACTTAATATTTATACATATACTTGTACGATCCTTTTTATAGTGTACATAGGAGTTATTCCGCAGTTATTCTTATAGCTACTTCCGTTAGCTAGTTACCACAATCATGGAATAGCAAAAGTTACTGTGACCATTGCGAAGTGAAAGTAAGCAATACCCCACAAGCGTCATAAACTGCAATGCGGGAGCTGAGTTTCAATACGAAGGACCTGAGTTTGAGCCTAGCCAATAAATGTTATGAACCCGTGTATTTGAAAGTTGATCGTTGGTTTGTATAAGTATAGGGAGTTGGTTATAAGTTTGTAAAGGTGGGATTGCTGAGAAGGCAAGGGAGTTAGTTGTTCATAGTGCCGATCGCTGCCACGGCTGGCCAATCCCCGAAGCACACGATACCTTTTCAGCATGTTCGCAAATCAACATGATCAGTCGGGTAGGATTAGACACAAGACGCACTTAAATACGTACCTACCTACAGCTATGTCGGGGTGCGGAATGGGCTCCCGTGTACTTAAATTTGGCATAGGAACAAGACGTGTTCACCCGAGTATATGTGGATCCAAACATGGAGTTAGGAATTGTCTGGAGACGGCATGTTGAAGTCATTTTTTAACATCTCCATCGCTATATTGTTCCACCTAAAACATTGTGGAAATGGTGCTTGATCTCTTCTGATGATGGTTAATAAGTATGAATTAGAATCTCCGTTGTTAAGAACAATTTTTAAAAAAGTTCATTTAAAACTGTTTCCATAACGTAAACACTAAAAACTTCAGCTGATGTTTTGGGCGTCTAACCAATATGACACAAAAATAGCTGAAAAAAAAAACGGCTCCACGGCCTATGTAATCGTGCAGACGTGGCCACCGAATGGACCCACAGCTAGGCAGCAGAATATAGTATGCTAAGCTCTGTGGATATTCGACTTAACGGGCGCTCCGCTGAGCCCGACATCAATCTTCCCCGCGGAAAGATTACGTCATCGGGCCTAGTCGCCGCGGGTATTACACGTATCAATTCCCCCCCCCCCCCCCCCAACTTTTCTGCTCTTTTGTGCGCGCTCCAGGTATTGTGCCGGAGAGAGCTCCCGTCCCGCGGATAACCAGGGGCTTAACCGTGTTCGCGAGGTAGACGTATCCGACCACGAGCGACGTTCGGTGGGAAATTATTTCTCGTGACATTTATGCATTTTACATGCGTGGTCAAATATAACTCAATTTACCAGGTCATAGCAGACAAATGGGCTGTTGTATTTTGTTACTGCTATAAAGGTTTTTTTTTTCGTGCTATGATATAGTTGTAAAAAACTTTTTTTTTTTTGCGGAACTAGCATTGATGTTAACTGAGAAGTCGATTTAAGATTTTCGAACAATTTTCCGTCCAACGATTATTAAAAGTGTGTTCTTGGGTTGTCACGTGTAGTTCTGTAGCTACTCATTATTGCATTGGCATGATATTTTATAACTCACTGAGCTCAGTAGTCAACATTTTGGGGTTCAGAAGAAAAAAAAAATATATATATATAAGGGCCAAATAAAGTAAATTAAAAATTGCTTTGAAAATATTTTCAAAAATTACAAAAGAAAGTAAATTAAGGATATTAGATAAGAGCGTAATCAAGAAATGATAACAGTTCGGGTTCTGAAAGCACCGATTAATAAAGGAAACATGGGTGATGGTGACAGTTGAAGGTGATGTCACTAATCTTGCAGTATACATTATAATTAACTACTTTAACTTATTGAAACAAGTTAAGTACCCGTTATGCAGAACAATGCATAGGCCTATATAAAAGAGTGCTTTATAGAACAAATTGTGCAAATGTGATTAAATAAAGTAATATTTCGTAAGAGAGTTTACCAAAAATTTGTTAATAATATGTATACCTAAAAAATCAAAATTACCAACTGAAATGGCTAAATCGCTTATTTAAACAAACAATACGAAAAACTAAACTTATGAAGAGAATTTTAAACTCGATAGATATAGAATTAATTTAATATGTTAATTTTTTTTTAGCTTGACCTGAGAATTATCTAATAATATAAATATAGGCTTTCTTTATTTTCTTGTCTTGCCTAGGGAATGCAATGCAATTTTATCCTTCCTTGCATTAACGCCTGTAGCACTTTCGGATTTTATTCTCCACTAAATATACATAACAGTAAAGTTTGAGAAGGTATATTGAACGAATAACTTCATCAAATAAAATTTGACAGGTAACCTTAAACATTTGTGGAATATTTTTGTCACACTATGAAGTTTATTTTTGGACTGAGCGAGCTCTAACTTGAATAAAAATAATACATCACAGTGTTGGACGGAAAGCTATAAAATGTGATGGTTTTAATGCAGTTATTAAGAAGATTTTTTAAAAAAAAATTGTATTTTTGAATCACAAAAATATCGTTTCATAGTAAAATTAATGTGTTGGGAACTTTGAACATAATGGAAAATTCATTCGGTTTTCCCAGATAAATTACTGTATGTACGACATTCGTGTGAACATTATATTCGTCATATATTTACCCATCCATGGGTCCTTTACCATTTTAAAGATTCGTTTAGACGGAAACGTCCGTCATTTCTGTTTTCGCTAGATACGATTATGATTTGCTTATCCCTCCAAACAGCCAACGTGTTTTATAACTCGCCATATGTACAAACTATTTGATGGAATTGTCGTCCATAGCTGTAGGAGTGACATTTTCAGTGACGTCATGCATGGTGGTCCCACGTCCTCGAATCCTTTAAAAGCGGGAATTTTTCGTGAATTTTATGTCTTTGGAAACGTTCTTGAATTTTGGCGCGAATCCTTGAATGTTATTGTTTCATAAAGTTTTTTGGATTACGGTTGTTGGCCAATTGCGGTAGTGCCTACCTGATGTGGTGATTCCTTTCAGGTGGTGCCTGCCTGCTCTTGATACCTACCGGAAGGCAGTGCCAGTGTAGCAGTGATCACATTGTCTTTTGTATGTGTGTGTCGTGACTACCTTAAAAGTCCCTCCACTGTTGGTGGGCATGCGTCAAAATAAAATTAATATACTTCTCCCTGAGCCACTTTTCCGCAATAATCAGTAATAGAGATATCAATACGTGTGTAATGTGTTTTTCTTTGTTTTTGTATCGATACGAAGGTAGGCTATATGTGTCCGCATATCGCTGTGTTCACAACTGTTTTGAGGTTATAAGTTTATTTTAAAACATTTAGTGGCTGTTAATATTGTTAGCTATTGTGTTAATATCAAAATGTTGGCAAGGATTGGTCAGGTTATCTATGTTTGTAAATCCCAACAAAACAAGCACATAATTGATGACTTCCTGACCTGTTATTTTTCCCCAGACGTGTTATTTTTTGTGCATTTAAAAGTTACATTCTTAATTTTGCAGAACAAGTAAGTGTGTTTTATTATAGTGTTTTTAATTTATTTTTCAAAATAGATTAAAAATATTTTTCAACATGCTGCAAATGTATTAAGATGTTCGTTACTGTAATTAAATTATAATTTATTTTACACCTGAACATATCTATAGTTTTTATGTAGACTGTTAAAAATTTTATCTTTTCAGAATGTACTTTTTGTTTCATCAAAATAAACAACCTAATCTCAATATTCAGTGTTGTGACTGTGCCCCGTTAATCCCTTAAATTGTTCTCCTAACAAGTTAAACGTTTGTAATTCTTATGAATTTACGTAGCTATTAGTGGAAATTAATTTTGTTATTGTCTCGGAAATTTTTAAAATAAGAACGCAGTAATGAAAATTCTAGTCAAATTTTCTAGTATGTAAACAGTATTTTTACTAAATACATTTCTTACGATTTAATTGATTTTTAATACAGATTTTAGCAGATTTTTTTTCTAATTACATACATATGTTAATATTTTTCTTGGGAAATCTAGAAAATTTAAATTGTTTTTAATTATTTTCGTTTTAAGCTGAAATGCATGGAATGTGTCACTTTAAATAACTGTGTTATTTAAAACTAGGCCGCGGAAAACAAAGGAAATGTTTGTAATTAAACAGTCTATGCCACACAAGAAACGAGTTTTCACACAAACACGACTGTGAAAATGGCCTGAGGGCCAGGCAGGGCTTCAGTGAAAAGTGTTGCAACGACCTTATCAGTATGTGCCTACCTTGATGCATGATAGCCGGACCATGTACGCCGACTCGCGCAGTCTGTTTATATGCGCGGATCACGCGAAACTTTGCCGCGCACTACGTCAAATGCACTGTCCCGCGCCGACACAGACGCAAACTACGCCCACACACGCAAAATTTACAGTGTTTTTAATGCTTCCGTCAGGAGGTCCTGGCGGGAAGCTGTATTGCACAAGCCGGACCAAAACGTTCCATTTCACAGGAAATCAAATAAAACGCAATTTAACTATCTCAAATTTATAAATTAATAGTTATTTAAACAGTCACTTGGCAACGTCTTAAAATATGTCATAAAGTAGTGTTCATAACCTAAAACAGTTTAGTAAATATTGTTTTTGTACCTGTAAACCAAAACAAATTGTGACTTTAGGTATCTTAGCAACGGCAGGGCATGTGTCGTTTTGCCTATACGCGTTTGGCCTAAACGCGTTTTGCCTAATTTTAGGCAAAACGCCGTTAGGCAAAACGCCGTTGGGCAAAACGCCGTTAGCGTTAGGGAAAACGCCGTTAGGCTAATCGCCATTTGGCAATTCGCCGTTAGGCAAAACGCCTTTTCCTCTTTTAGGCAAAACGCCATTAGGCAATTCGGCGTTAGGCAAATCGCCGTTAGGCAAACCGCTGATAGGCAAAACGCCGTTAGGTTAGGTGAGGCAAAACGCCTTTAGGCAAATCGCCATTAGGCAAATCGCCATTAGGCAAAACGCCATTAAGCAAAACGCCATTAGGCAAAACGCCGTTGGCCAAATCGTAGTTAGGCAAAACCGTAGTTAGGCATAACGTCGTTAGGCAATTCGCCATTAGACAAAACGCCGTTCGGCAATTGCCGTTAGGCAATTCGTCGTTAGGCAAAACGAGGTTTTGTCATCATAGTAACATTTTAGGCAAAACGCTGTTAGGCAAAACGCCGTTTGGCAAATCGGAGTTAGGCAAAACGCCGTTAGGCAAATCGCCGTCAGGCAGAACTCCGTTAGGGAAAACGCCGTTAGGGAAAACGCCGTTAGGCAAAACGCCTTTAGGCAAATCGCCTGTTACTCCAACGGCAATCAAAACGTAAACAAAAGTTTCAATGTAGGTATAGTTTCAGCTCTCTGTACTAATGTTATAGTGCACCCTCTTTGCACAACACCATTAAAGGTATCAGGCATAATTTGTTTTGCATCAAAGTACATTATATTCATTTTATAAATTAAAAGTTTTTATCATATTTGTACTTAACCAGTATGATAAGAGTACGTTTTATTTAACTTACTGTATTTAAAGACATTTCGATGTTCAATTGCCACACAAAAGACAAAGATTAAAAAAAAATAGTGCGTGTGTTATGTACGCTCGTTAAGAGTTATATTTACTTGACATAGTAAAAAAAAAATTGCATGCAAATAATTAATATAAATAAAATAATAAAAGGACTGGAGTTATATTATAAATACGCTTGGTGAAGCATAATTTTAATCAAATTAAACAAATAAAATAAATACTCAGTATTCAATAATTAATATAACCCGTATAATTTTTTTTAATTTAGTAAAATAATCGAAATAAGTTTGATTAGTAATAAAAACCAATAAATATGCTAAAAGTTCAAATTTGTTAATTATAATTATTTTTTAAATAATAATGCAATAAATTAGAATTTATTATGCAAATAAATTATACAAACGGGAACAAAACCCCACTTATACAAACACACCTGGAAATGTTGATAAACATTGTTTCTATCACAAATATTCACAGTAAATAAATGTGTTTAATTTTGTGGACCAGTATTCAATATCGATCACTAAAGTATAAGATTTAAAAGCACATATGTAATTTTTATTTGTATGTAGCCCTTTTTTATCATGTGCAAATTTCGTTGAATGGTGCGCGCGCATCGTTAATATACACTCTGGTAATTTGTTACATAACATGCACTAAAGTAGTAGTAACACACTAAAAACACTTAATTGTGACTGTGTTACTTTTATAAATTTAAGTATTGAATCAATTATTTGACGAAGTTTAGAAACTAAACTTATTTTTACTGTTGTATAGATATTCAAGGTCCAATAAAAAAACCGTAGGAAAATAAATATTTAAAATTAGGTAATCTCAACAAACTTTCTATACCTTTTTTTTAGTCAGTAGATACTGTATCGTTATTTTCTATACTCGTATTATATTTCGCACTTTTGGTAGATAGCAAAAATTTGTCTGCTCATCCGGCGCCCCCTCTAACTCGGCACCTGAGGCAGGCTGTCCCCCCCCCCCCCCCCTTCCCATCACGCCCCAAACAAGTTTTTCTTTCTTCGATGGATCCGACCCTTCTGGCAGGTACATCCTCTCCTCACGCCCTCGGAAATAAGCAGTGTGGAGGTATAAGTGAGGAGGGAGTGAGGCTCTTACAAGCCAAGGTTAGTCCACCTAATGGGCCCTCCTTGCCTGGCACGATGTGCTCTCGATGATTCCCCACAATCGATCCCCAGTTGTGAGGAGCAGCTTCTAGTAACGAGGAAAATTCCGGGTCCTGGCGGGGGGGGGGGGGGGGGGGGAGAGAGAACTTGTTATGTACTTGGAAAACAATTTCCCGGAACGAACCATTATCGTAGCTTGAAAAAGCGAAGATAAAAAAAAAATATATATATATATATATAAAAGATCCGTATAGTTTATTGTTATGTTCATATTGATTTTGGAACCGTCTTGTTATCCTCTTCGCTCGTTTCAAATCAAAATGTTCATTCGACCGTTGCCGTTGTTTTTACTGGGAAATGGAACACGTTTCACGCAGAAGTGTTCTTGAAAAGGCTCTGTGTCTTGTGCTGAGCACAATTCTCGTACAGTTAGTCGCAAAAGTATTCGTCCGCGAGTTTGGTTGAGGCGGGAATTAATAAAAAAAAATATAGATATAACATCACCTCTACTCTGTTTCATACAAGTCGTCAGTACGTAAACACAAACGAAAAATATATATTACTGTCGTGGAACGGAACTAAATAAGACAAGTGTTCGAAGAAGTTTTCGGGAAAAGTAACGCGATAGTATTCGTCTACTTCGTTGACTTTGTTGTCATGTGTAGAATCGAGGCTGAAACATATCCAGTGCGCTGATTCATTGTTTTATTGAGTGTCTGGCAGCAACCACATTCAGGGTAGAATGTGCAAGAAAAGAGAACGAACTGTTGTTGAAAGCGAACGCATTTATCCAACTGCATACGGACGCAAAAAAAAAAAATGCTTGCTTTTGAAAAACAGTACGTTAGCAAGCCACCGGAGTTTCGGAGGCGGGTGTTATTTACTGATAAACGAAAATTCGGTTAATTTGAGTCATTTTTTGAACTCTGTATTTGGAGAAAGAAGTACGGAAAGCTCCAGTGTAAGAACATGCAGCTTAGTAAAGTATAGTCGGCGGAAGCATAATGGTAAGGGAATGTATGTCGGAAGCTGGGACAGGTAACTATCACGTAATACATGAAACTATGAGTAAGATGACGTATCTGAGTACATTGAAGCAGAACCTGAAGCGTAGCATACATAAGCTGGGCGTTGATAGCGCCTATTACTTTCAGTAGGATAATGGTTCCGTGCATACCGCTGGGGTCGTCAAGGAATTGTTGTACAATACACACCATGTCCTGCAAACACCTCCCCAGTCTCCTGACGTAAACCGCAGTGAGCACTTAATGGGCTGTAGTAAAGCAGATACTGAGAAAATTTGATTACATGTAAATAAAATTGTAGAGTGTTTTGCTATAGAACTGAGCAAAATAGACCCAAACATCGAACAAAATACTTGTAGAATCAATTCTAAGAAGACAAAATGCAGTGATCACTTCAAAAGGAAGTGCCGTCAGTACTGAATTGCAGTGTGTAACGATGAACTGTTTTTGTTATTGTGCTGGACGTATACTGAAGTATCGTCCATTTCTGCACGATATATATTTTTATTTTGTATTCAAGAGTTCTTGAACTGAATTTTTTTTTTAAATAGTGACATAATCTACACTGTCAAACCAAATATTTATCATAACGTAATTCCTAGTAGCATTCACGTTATTCAGTGTTCTTTCCATTGTTCTTTTCATTGTCAGTGGTCAGCGGACAAATAATTTCGCGACTGATAGTATATAATCCTCGCTCAGTTGTCTCTTGTTGTACTATGTTGCACTGTAATGTAACTTGCTCCGTCTTCGACAGTTGACTGCGGAGATTGATGGCAAAGCCAAACAACTCCGGAAAATAGTTTAATTTGTAATTTTTAATCAATGGCTATTCAAACCACTATTGTGCGATTTGTCCGAACATTTGTGTACGGTTGGGCGCGTGTTCTACTAATTTGCCTCCATTACTTTCTCCGGAAATAATGAATTTAGTTTTATACCACTTAAATGTTCCGGAGGTTTTATTAAGCCAGCAAAATCCAATCTAAAAGGAAAAATAGACAATTTATAAACATAAGTCAACGGTCATGACTTTTTTTTTTTCGGAAATTTGCAACGCAATACGCATTGAAGGTTTGGTTTCACACGCAATGCTGGTTATTTTATTTTCTATCGTACTATTCTTTAAGGTCTATTCCTTTATATTTTATGTTTATTCTTAAATTTTCTCATATTCTATGTACCTACTAAATATTGGGTGTCTAAAAGTGGTAAACAATCACGCAAGTGTTAATAAATAATCATTTGTGTAACCTTTTACAGTTTGAAAATAACTTAAGTAAATATCTGGTGAGGTAATTTGTGGCTCAACGAGAAACGTAAGAGATTTGTTGAAAAAAAAATTGCATTGGTAAAATTCCTGAAATAGGAGTAATGACCGATCCCTAATCAGTCGTGACGAGTTAAACGTGTGGGCAATAGGAGTTGCTTGGCTTCTGGGTTATAGCCACGTCGAAGGCGAAGATACCACCGACGTTTCGGTCGACGCCACAGTCGCCATCATCAGGGAACAGTAGGTAACGAAGCCAAGCAACTCCAGACAATTGGCCGCGAAAGCCTGCGATCTTTATGTGTAGATAATAATTTAGTTGCAGACGAACATATTTTTGCAGTAAAACGTAATGGTGTTTTATTTTTTTAACGATTTACTTCCTACTATTATTATAAATGTGAAAGTGTGTTTGTTGGTTTGTCCTTTCCCGCAGCAACGGAGCTGCAGATCAACGTGATTTTTTTTTTTGCGTGAAAATAGTTTATGGGCCGGAGAGTGACATAGGCTGTTTATTTTATCCCCGATAAATGCGCGGTTCTTGTGGGATAGATCTGGAGTTTTATTTGTATCCATGGCAACGGGCATTGGCATCGTTCTAGTTTTTTTTTTTTTTTTTTTCCATTCAAGGCACGGCAGTGGCGTACCCACGAGGAGGGGCATGTGCCCTTCGCTCGCAGGGTGGTGTGTGAACAACGCAGAAGTTGGTCGTTCCCGCGCCGGACAAACGTGGCGGCCCTTGATGTGTCTGAGCGTCCTTCGTCGCGGTTAGTTAGCGTCAGTCGGGGAACGCAAAGCCGAGAGGAGGCCGGGACTTTGTTCCATACGTGCGGGAGTGGTAGCGTGTCGAGCAGAGAGTCCTCGACGCTCGTGCGTGATACCATTCCTCTTCTTCTGTAATCGATGATAGTGCATTCACAGGTTGGCTTGGGTCGGGTCGGTCTGAGAGAGGACTGTACGGTCTGAGAGAGGACTGTACGGTCTGTATAGCGTGCACTGGCCCGCTCAGGCCGGGCTGTGAATGTCGGTCCATCCGACCCGGCCTGTGTCAGGCGTGCGACGGACTCCTGCAGGCACACCCGGCCCACGCAGGGCTCTAGCGGCCACCAATCCGAGCGGAGAACATGGCCAAGGTTTCAGAGGGAGTGAGGGGAAGAGGTGGGTGCAGAAGAGACACTGTGTGTTGCCTGCACATGAGACGTACACACTTTTGAGACAACTTGCAGTTTACAAGCCTTGCGGCCAACTGGGAATGCGAAACCAGGACAGTTTCTTTTTATGCTTATACACAGGAAAAAAAAAAGTATTCTGCACTTTTACAAAAGATTCCTTTCGAAACCAGTTCCCAATAAATGGGTTGTAATACTAAAAAAAGATATTTCATCTTAGTAAAACACTTGGATATGGTTATTTTTGCATATATGATAAACGTTTTTTTTGGAGATAATATTATTTCTTAAGAAAATTGACTTATAATTTTATATTTTGATTGATGTTTCATTGAAGCATTTATTTTTTTTTTAAACTATGGAAAAGATAATCGAGTATTGTAACGCTCCACGTGCCTCAAAATTAAATTATTTTAAATTAATTTAAAAAAAACCTTGGAAACTGCTGGGCAAAAATAATAAGAAAAAATAAAGTTATTTACCAGAGGTGGCACGAGGTGGTGAACAAGACAATTAGTGACTCCCTGTACACAGGCAGCTTGGCAGCTAGTGGATCTTTTATAAGGAAATGGGTGAATATGAAACAAATAAATCACCATATAGTTAGGTTGGTCTATCTATAGGTTTCCCGGTTTATTCAGCCTAATTAAGTTCAACGTGTTTGTCAGTAGTTTTGGATTAATTAAGTTTCACAAAGAAAGGTATGGACAAGATTTCAAGCTTACTTAACGGTGGGTCGGCCCGATATTATTAAAACAATTTATATTATATTAATTACACGTCATCACAGAACAAAAAAATTGAAATATTCCACCATATTAGATTCTTTCACTGATTACATTGATTATCGTTTCTAATTATTTTACATATTCTCGTGGATTAAGTTATTAAGTCACTGTTCGCTGGTTTGCATTTAATTAATTTAGTTCGTTGTAAGGGAGAGATATATTTCTAATATCACCCGGGTCTTCAGAGTATGACGTTGGGCCGGGAAAAATTCTCTTCTTAAGGGGACTCGGAGTTTGAGGTCCCGAATAACTTGCTGGGAGCAAATTCGTCCCCCAACACTTGGACCCTGTCAAACAGGGTGTGGCTCCAGGACTCACGAGATCCTCGCGCAGAAGACCAGGAGGCGCGGACCGAAAACCGCGTGGAGGCCGTGGAAGAAACCATAAATTAGGAAAATTCGAAGAAGTTATAGTTTAACTAATGTCTAACTTGCTGCCTAATGACTAAGACGGACTGGCTACTGTTCAACTGGGATCACATCCCCTAAGACAGCTGACTACATCTTTAATTGAAGGCGATTCCGTCGTAGCCGCGACAAGAGACGGCGAGAAGTTCTGCCCGACCTGCAGCGCGGTTAGTAGCCAATGTCGAAGTCCCTTGACGGCGGACAACGCTCCTAATTAAAACGGGCGCTAAGGCCCTAGGGAAAAAGAGGGGGAAGGTTCGGTTTTAGGCCGAAAATTTCCGAAGTAGTCAGAGGCGGGCGTGACAACAACACGACATGCGCGCTCTCTACCGGCGGTAACAGGAAGCTACAAAGAATCGACTTTAACTGGACGCGACTTGAAAGCATAGGGGCTTATGGTGCCGCGGAGCTGCTCTCTAGCGGCGTAAAGGGGAACTAATGGAGGAGATGAGCTGAATCGCCACCAGGTGTCACGGGCGTGGGCTCTGCACGCTGGCGACAAGTGCCGAAGTTACTTTTTCTGTCACTAGGTGTCGTTGAGGGCTCTGTAGGGCAAGGGCGAATGTCCTTGGAGTAGGCCACTGCCTTGGCGAGTTCACGTCAGGGCAATAATCCTGGGTTAAATTCTGCGAACCAAGGAGGGGGGGGGGGGTGGAGAGAGGGGAAGGTGGACAGAAAAGCGCAGAGATGCCTGGGAACGAGCGTCCACTGGATACTAAGTCGTGCCTGAGACTCGCCGATCTAAGCGGCCCTCTAAGAACTACAGCTTGCCGGGCAGAAGCTGCTCTCTGCAGATTTAGTCATGTAGCGAAATAAAATTACGGACCCCGGGCGTGAAAACAAGCGGCTGAAATGTCATCCAGGCTGCTAACGTCTTGCAAAATATCAGATTGGCCCCTGAGACAAAATGTGCCTCGAACCACCGCCGCAAAGTTTAACTCTGTAGAGTTCACCAGCCTAACAAAGTGTAAATCACCCTTTTGTAACCAATTAATTTGAAAAATAAAATTTCCAAAAATAAATTAAAAACTATAATAAAAGATAAAAAAACCGTGCCGAAATACCTAATTTCCGGCACAGTATTCAACAGTGTGACTTTATTTTGTGGTATCATGCATATTATGTGCGCAGTTTATACTGGAAATCTATTCAAGGATAGATTTGTAAATAACTAGGGGAGGTATTGGGACAACACAAAGAATAAATTCCCGGGTAATAATACGAATCCAGTATTACTGCGAACACTTGTTTTTGTAGTGATAGTTATTTTTTATGTAAATGTACGAATTTACAAATATCTTGTAATTTTATATTAATATTTCTGTTCCATTTACAAAAAAAGAATTACAGTGTAGTTGCAAGCCACATACAAAATTGACGTTGAAATTATTTCAAATGCCAGACAAAAGCGTAAAATTGTAGGGTTTTAGACGTGTATTTCAATACATGTAGGTAAGGGCGCAAATTTGTATAATTCGCAGGCCGCGGAATATGTGACCCAAGAGTTGTGCCCGTGGGGGATAAAGCCCACCCCACACGATGCCCATTTTCTGCTATAACTTCTGTTATACCCATGGGTATAAAAATTTTCATAAAAATTTGTATAGCAGAACCGCAGAAAGATTTCTTAACTCCATACACACGATACCTAGAATGCTAACAGAAAACCAGCCAACGCAGTTGCCGACCAAAGCAAACATATCAGGGGAGGATAAACCTGTCGTAGTCAACTTATCAAAATACTGAAAAAAAAGTGAAAGTTACACCTGTTTGTGTTAAAAATTATGTAACTTGCGGAAATATTATTTGATATTTTATCCTATATTTTTCATTTGTAAATAAATAACAAAATTGGTTTAGTATTTAAAAACAAATTAAGAGCAATTTTGGAATTACAAATATATTTTTAAGTTGTAGGTTAATTTCAAAATCTAAAAATATATAAATTTAAATGATACAAGGGACGTTGGGTTTACTAAATGTAGTTTATGTACGGTTTAAATTCTAATATTAATTTAATTATACAGTTAATCAAGCTAATTTCATTGTAATAGTAAAAAAATGCTACCGATTCATATATGTTATGTATAAGATTTATTGATTACTTATATATTTAATTACATAATTAGAGGAATTGTAACTAATATTTTTTGTAACCCAGTGAGACAAATAAATACGCACATACCGCGTAATAAATTTAAATCTTCGGTGAAGAAAAACATTTTGCATGTTTTTTTTACCCTCACAGGTGTGTCGCTATGAAGTATCAGTTTATTCATTATTAATTTATGGACACTCGTTTCTTAATAAACGTTGGCGTTTTAATTATAAAATTAACTTTTGGTTTAAATTATTTGTGAACATGTGATTTTACTTTACTTTTTTAAAAGTAAAAATAAATCTAGGTACGTAGTAGGTACTATGAATAAAATCAATGGACTGAGACACCTAAATGTAGTTAATAATATTATATCATAAATTAATTATAATAATTTATATTTGCAGAAAGCACAGTATGTACAATTTAATTATCTGTTATTTAAAATAACTAAAAAAAAGCTTGGACAGATGAGGATTCGAACCACTTTCAAAATCACCCTTCTACCGCTGCCATCGTGCCCTTCGCCATTACGCTACCGTAACTTCTACAAATGTGATAGGAGATAATGGGTAATATAACCTGCAACGTATTTTCATAACGTATTTTAAATTTTCCGATTACTTCTTTCTGTGGCAATTTCAGCTTAACAAATATATTCCATAGTAGTTTTACTATTATAAAGTTTCATTTGGCATACCATTACATTTGCTACGTCCCTTAATGTTGACAATACAGACTATATACGGGGTTATATAGCAACACGTGGGTCCGCAATCTTGACGGCTCCAGCTCGTGGGTATAGCAGAAAAATAGAACATGTTCTATTACGGTTTTGGCTAAGACTTCGGTTATGAAAACTTTTATACCCAGAGCCAGACCCCTTGGAAGGGTGCTGAAATGTTACCCACACGGGAGCAGGCGCGCTAGCATAAAAATTACATGAAAACTGCTAAGGAAATGGGTGTCGTGTGGGGCAGGCTTAATCGACACAAGTCATCTCACTAGGCGACCTAGGTCTGTAAGCATGCAGGAAGAGGAGAACTTTATAATAATCAAATAAAGCTTCTTAAATCGTAGCTTGGGCGTTATAATTACTTTTATAGTAAATAAATGTCGTCGAGCAAACCCAGTGTTAACGATCCTCCTCGCCTCCCCCTTTTCAATTTTACGGGTTTTATTCACTTCTTGTAATTCCTAGTTAAATCATATAGGTATTGAATTAATAGATGGATTAGAGCTAATTGTCTCAATGAAATCGAGGTCATTGGAGGCAGCTGACGATGAAGAGATGGGATAGGACAGCGACGAACAATTTATTTATTTATTTATTTATTTATTTATTTATTTTTGGAGGAGGTACTGTGAGTAAACCCACAAACTCACGGTATCGTCCAACGCTCTTACCCCACAGATTTTTCCTTTCTCTTTAAAAAGTTTCCATACCCTTCCCCTCACTTTTCAATAGCAATATCAATACCAAGTCTGTATTCAAGAATAGCTTCTTGTTCGCGTGTTATACATATTTTTTTTTTCTTCGTTAACTACTAAATCTATTTCGTTTCAACGAAACGTAAACTCGTCATACGCTAGTTTTATTATTGGTGTGTTTTTCACTGTTTTCTTCACTTTTTTTCTGCTTCTGCTTCTCTACTTTACTTCTCAAACAATTTTACAGTTCTATAAGGATAAATTGCCAGTTTTTTTAAGCAGTGGCCGGTGGTTTTTATATCACACGTATTATGGTTTGGATCCCATACAGCGGGCAGAAGGTCCCGCTGTCCGTAACGTCAACTTGTGTACGAACTGTCTGCGTAAATCCAAGCATTGATTTTACAGTGTTCCTGCCAGAGAATATCACCGCACCTGTTGAGAATTCCTGTAATTTTGTAAATGTGTAATATGTTCACGAAATAAGCGGATTATTCCGCATAGAGAGCGAACCGATGAAATGTGGGCGGTGGTTTATACAAGGCCACCCACACACACATTGATGTGTATTATGCATGTGTGTAGTGCTGTGAATTTCGTCAGCTTCCGCCCGTGTACCAATCTCATATACGTTGTTCACAGTTACGATGCGACGAGATGTTAATTTCACTGGAGACAAATATTTTTTCATCACGATCCTGTGGAATCGCTCCCAGTAAAAAAAAAAAATTAAACCTACTGCCTGATGGTAAAGTTAATTAATGAAAGAGTAGATTGTGCTTGCACGTTAAAACTGATTGGCCATTTGATGGCGGGTCACTGACCTTTTATGAACACTGCAGAGGTTCACACGCCAACTTATTATTTTTGTCAACATTTTGGATTACCAATTAACGAATAAATTTGAAAGTGCCCTTCCTGTGGGTTACTAAACTAATTAACTGCTGTAACGGCACCAGAATTTATGGCACCATTCTTCGTTATCTGACACCACCAGTGCTTTCGCAGGAAGGAAAGGGATAGGGTTGGAGTTGGGATTTGGTAGGGGAGGGGTTAAGATTTGGATTGGGTTTTGAGTTTGTAACTCTCGCACTTGACGTTTAAGTAATGCCGTTTATTTTCTCAACACTGTTACGCCCTGTACATGGATGGGTCGCTGGGTGCTCTCACTCCAACAGACTCTCCAACAAACACAGGACCTCGGTCGCGATTACCCGACGGCCGGCACATGGCCAGATGAGGCTGATGGCGTGTTGGACTCTACTCCGGCCAGTCTCTTAGAGACACAACATTATCTATGCTTAGGGGTCGTCCATTAATCACGTGATTTTTTTAGCAAATGTTTAACCCCCCCTAGTGATTTGTGGTGAGGTTTTAGACTATCCCCCCCCCCCCCCAATAAATCACGTGTATTTTTTTGGTACAAAATATTTTTAAAAATTTCAGAATATTATCTTTAAATATAGGTATAATCTAATTTAATTCTGAAAAAAATTAAGCTCAGTGATAAAAATGTCCAGACACACATTAAGGTTGCAGGTTTATTCTCACTGGCATAAAAATAATAAAGGAAAGGATTATATGTGATTTACGCATGTATTCGGCGCCAAAATCACAGTCTTACCATTGAATATATATAACTTATAGAAGTCGCGAGGGGATAGGATTTATTATTCCAATTTTCGGATCCAAAACTGTGGTAGTTGTTAGCTCCGCCGCTAGACAGCTCTTTTTTCCACAAGAGGGTACTCGTAGTTACCAGCTTCCACGCTAGAGCGCTGTAGCATCGCTTTTTTCAAGGTCATGCGCGTAATTCTCTGTCTCACTCTATCGAGAGGCGGTGCCGTTTGTTGAAATCCGAGCGCTTAGATACGGGCGGGCGCAACTGAATTGGAGGAGTACGGCCACCGAAAAAAAAAGTGCGGTTAAAAGATGCCAACATCAAAATTTAAGTTTTAATTATAAGAAAACTACAGAAATTTCTTAAACGTAATAACGTAAAAAAAAAAAAATACTGACATTCGTAGTTCAGAATTTATAAAATGTGTTAACGGAGTGGCGCATTGAGTAAAATGGCAAAACACAATTTGGAATAATGCTTGACAACGTTGAATGATTTTGGTAGCTATGAAACAACTATGGCTGCGATGACTGTTCAAACGCGTGCACGTAATGTTATTAGTAACTGAAACTAATGGTATGATGTCATACTTTGTGGCTATGCAGTTTATAATTTTTTTAACATAAGATGAAGCATTTTTACATAATGTTTTGGTTGTTTCGTAATTCAAAATAAATAATCTTAAACGTTATATGGTGAATATTCCCAGTAACGAATGACCACTAAAAAAATCAATTTTGCCAACATTGATATGAAAAGTTAACGATTTACTATGTTAAGTTGCTTATAAATAACGCACATTTCCCGGATCTCCAAAGAAAATAAGAGTTTTTGTTATAGCATTGAGTTGCCACTCTTTATATTCCTTGCTTTGAGGTTAGATACACAAGTTATGCTCGTAAAAACGATGCGCAAGTATTTTGAATACAAATATATTTTCTTTTAATAACCGAAAGGTAAATATTATTTCCATGAAATATAATACAATTATTTAAACACAGACAACATATAAGAGCTATTTTTTGTTTATTATTCGATCTGGCGTGATAAATATTATATTTTAAAAACAGTTTGTGGATTTTTAATAAAAAATAAATATTTATTTATTACATCAATTTAAGTTGTTCAAAAAATTCACTTTAGTATGAATTCAACCGAATTCATGTTATTCAGGGCAGAAAATTAGAAACTACCATTAAAGATTATCTACATTCACTGTTTTGTGTAAATCTGTGCACGGACTTAGTAAGTGATATATTTATAATTCCTCATTTTAGCAACCCATTTTAACACAAGAGAAAAAGGATTTTATACTAAAAATTATTATGTTAAACCATTAATTAGCAGGAAACATGTATGAATAATCTATTTAAATTTGCATTTGAACAGTGAATATTATTTTGCAATAATAAATATATTTTATCATCGTATATTACGGATGAAAAGTTTGTATTTCCATCTAATCAGAAGAATTATGACACAGTTAATTAAATTGCTTTACAAGTTTTTACTCACATGAAAATCATTAAAAATTGGTTGGGAAGTTATATAAATATACAAAAACAAATCATTATACATACAATTTTATTATCTTAGTGGATTTAAATTAATGGTGTCCCAGTGACTACTGCGAAGAAAAAAATCTTGCGAAAGGTTTCCTCGTAATTGAAATTCGTCAAAAAAAATCTATCTATCATTTTTGGTGACATTTCTGACAAGTGGTACGATGAAATTTCAGACTGGCAAATGAATGTTGTGAAGCAATAAACAAAATATCACATTCGTGAACTACAAATGTATAGTTGTTTTTATTTTATAGTAAAAGTATATCTAATAACCCGTGGCTTTGCTCACGTAATTTCCGGGTATTGCTGATACTCTACCATTTTAAGAAAAGTATGTATTAAATTCCAAAGATTTTTGAAGAATTATACCCAAAGAACTGTCAAGTATAGAAAATATTTAATAAATAAAAATATTTTTACGACTTATTTTTAAATGTTTTAGCGTAAGCCTATTTTAACTTTTATTTAAAATTAAGTACCTACCTTATTTTCTATCTCCCGGTTTAGTGAATTTGAGAATATATTTTTCCTTGATGAAATCTTAACTCTTTTCCATCTGACGAAGAAGCCAATTAAAATATAAACTAAGACTCGCGCACTTATTGTATGTTAAGACTGCCATCGTTTTAAATTACGGTAATTTTTTTAGTTATAGTCATGCTTAGGATAATAACACAATATGCCTTATTACGCATACATTTCAGTATTCATGAAACCAATGCATTTTTATTTGAAATGTAGAGCAGTTACCAAATTTCTTATCTCGCATATTGATTTTTTTGTATGGCTAGTATTACTTAAACTAAATTTTGGAATTTTCACTGATGTACCTACTCTTTTCCCTTTTCTATGTGATTTAGAAAATATAGCAATATACGTAAACCAATTAAACCAAAATCATCCTGAATTTTTATTACCGAAAAAAGTTAAATACAAAAAATTTTAATATGCGTATTTTATTATTGAATACTGATTTAGTGGGTTCCATTTTTTTTTAAAAATAATATTTACCCCTTTTACTACTTAATAGATAACGTTGAATAAGAGAAGGTTGTTTAAGGTATGTTGATTTTCCTTGCCAATATCTAAAAGTAAATTTGTACAAACGCGAAATATAGTTTAAATAAGTATTTTACTTTTAAAATAAAACCATATTTTGAACGGAACACTGACTATTTGACCAGTACAAAGTTTTATTAGCTAATTTTCACTTCACTCGGGTACAGAATCCCATCATTCAGTGATTTCCATGGCTAGCTTCTTTTGGGATTTCATCATTCGCAAACGACGGTAAAGGAAGCTCCTCTTCAAGGTCGCCTAACGATGCTGATAAGACCTGCCGGGTAATTTGAATCGTTGGTCTTGGATTTTCGAAGGGGGGCTGGAATGGGGGGGGGGGGAAAGGATGATGTCACGACTTGGCTGGTTAACCTAGTTCTGCCAAATACCACCAGGGGCGTATACGGCCGATACCCAGCGATGAAAGCGATCGCAGCGGCGGAGCTTGGAACTACAACAATTCTTCTGAGAAACCGGACAGAAAATTTAACCTGGGCTCGCGACTTCTATACATTATATATATTCAATGGTCTTACTGGCAACTGGCAAGCCGAGCCGGGTGGTTCATATTGCGGCGGGCGGGGATATTGTTGCCTGGCTACGGCGAGTCAAGGTCACGCGTCGCTTTTTGGTTTAGTAGAAATCGGGCGAAAAAATAAATACACGTGATATCTCTCTACACCCCCCCTCCCCCCTTGTGATATTTCGTGATTTTTCCCGACCCCCTCTCGGCCCCCCCCCCCCCTTTTCAGGCCTCACGTGATTAATGGACGATCCCTTAGCTACTAATTACTACCCTAACATACAAACATCCCTGGAGCCTGCTAAACACACGCTGTGAACTACTGAACCCGCGGGACCAAAACTACTGGTCAGCTCAACGCTCGCGATAGAGAATGCATTCCATTGTAGAGGATGCGAAAAAAAGGGGGGGGGGGGAGGATAGTGACCTGGATGCTGCGTCGATAATTTACAACACTCCGACAAACTTCTTATTGCTAAATAAATCCTAAAGATTTTTTGTGTAAACATTATTATTGTGAGATGTTGACTGTTCGTGTGCAGTATTCAAACGCGAGTAGACTTTCGTTTTGCGATAGCCAATTCGATAGCCAATTCGATTCCAGGTGGTGTTTTCGTTCGCTGGTTTTCCGCGGTACATCGCCATCGAGCTGGTAACGTTTCGGCGCACCGTGCAGTCACCATCCTGAGAGGTTGACAGCAGTAAGGAAGGTATCCCAAGTCGTTCGGATAACCACTGTCTCGGTAACCTTACTCACAGGCCGTATTCCAAAACGTGTCCAAACCGAATTCCAGAAAATTAAAAATATATAAAAAATGGACATAGAGTTTTTTTATAAACGGTGCCCTGAACGAGGCTAAAAACTGGTTAAACGCATTCTAGCGGACGTTTTGCAACCATCGATACAATTGTTACGGCAAAGATACTAGGTTCTATCGTAAAAAAAATAGAATGCCTATCTAATTTTTTTCACATACTTTTTAAGTTACGATTATTTCTTGTTATGAACATTAAAGTATACTAAATGCATTCCAGCAGAGTTTCGCTATCATGAAGTGTCATTTGGCACACCAACGCGCTTGGTGCGTGCTCCGATTATCCAGCGGATCCGCCGTCTGAACGAAATCAAAAGAAAAAGGGAGCTCTGCGCATGCGCGGAATTCAGGCAACATACAGGACAAGGGACTGGCCGTGTCCTTTCGTGCACTGTGTGCAATAAGGTTAGGTTACAAGTGTACCATATTGGAATACCGGCCGTAAGTCTCGGCCACGCTGAGCGAGCCACCAGGCTTGTCCCCTGGATGCCACGGCCCGCAATCACACGGGGCGTGTTTACTCTCAGGCCAAATTCGGATGTAGACTTAAGTCTTGTGTTACGTTCGTAAGTGCAGTAACGTCGTGCGACTTGTCCTCAGGACCGTCAAAATCAGTTGACGTCAACAAGGCCATGTTCGTTTGTTTATAAATGATATACTCAGGCAACACACGCTTTCGCGGAAATTATTTTATGTGATGTTGTGTTTAGGAACATTGTTTTGGATGTAAGCAATTGCTACTTCGCATTGTTGTGTTATGGAGAACACCCGAAGAACGAACAAAGAAAGATGAAAATACAAACGCACAGACAATCAGCTGATTTCAAATGTTAAATATAAAAAACAGCCGGAGAATTTCCGTGGAGGGAATTATGACAATATCACAGCAGAGAGTAACACAATGGGCTATGACGAGAAAGTGGCAGTTCTCTGTATTCGTATGTGCTGTGATATTTTTCCGACAAACTTCTTCCCCAGAATTCTCTGTGCTATCTTTACATTTAACTTTTGACGTTGGTTGATTTTGGCTTGTTTTCTGTGTTTTTTGAGTATTCGTCTTTGTCCATTCTTCGAGTTTTCTCTATGACTTACAGTGCAAACTGGCAATCAGCGTATCTCCGAAATAATGTTTTCCAATTAAATCATCCGCATAACGTGAAGTGTCAAACACTGCGTTCAAATGCGGACATATGCACAGTGAAAACGAGGTTTTACATCATTAACAAAAACTCACTGGCTACGTCCGCCATGAAACACAATTTTGACAGCTGTATCGGACAGTAAACCGTTAGTAATGTGGACTCGCGATCTGTATCCATACTTGGTCAATGAAGTTACTAGCCACTCGTTGAAAAAAAAAAAAACATTCACGTGTCATCATGTTGTTCAAAGAGTGTCGATTACACTCGCTCACGAGATGTTTGCCGCGAGGTTATTTTTATTGGTGATGGGTCAAATCTCAATTTCCTCAAATCTGAATCTCGAATTCTAATCCCAGAGAGTACCTCGAATATACCCCTTGAAACAGAATGTAGGTGTCAAGTATGTACAATAAATTAAAAATATTTAACTATAGTGTTGAATCATTCTACCCTTTTAATGGTTGTTTCACAAACTAAGTTCCCAGGATAAATACATATTTTAATTTTTTTACATGATTAAATGTTAAACTACAATATCTTGGGGAATGGTTATATGATATGTATGGAGAAAAAAATCGACCTAGTAAACTTCAGGGGTTATCAGTTTTTAAATTTTTAATTTACTTTTATTTCCGCTCATATTTTTATTCAAATCTTTTTCCTCGAATATCGAATCCTTCTAATACTAACGATTTGATGGTATTTGAGGATTTTTTCCTTAATTTTCATTATTGAATCATTTTGCTTTATTGTCGGTTTATTTTTTAGTCTTGAAATTGGAAGGTGAAATTGGAACCAAACAGTAAAAATATTACAAGTAATTAATGCGAGCAACGCACAGTTGAGTAGCTAAGGTCTGCGTCAGGTAGCTTGTTTCAAATTTGACATTTATGAAGAGTAGTACCCGTGGTATACGTATCCTTCTGCCGCTGTTGTTCTGTCGACAATGCTTGTAAACAACTGAATGCGGTTGTCAGTGTTCGTGAACAACCGCCGCGCGCTGCTTTGCAAGTGACAGTTGGATAATGGCCGCCGCGGGCACTAGCCTCGAGAGCAGTCGAATTTGGGACAAGTTACGCGACGGAGACTGTACTGGGACTAAGTCGCGAGGAGAAAACTTCCTGCTGGAAAAAATATTTCCCCCGGCCCAGAATCTACGATCCGGTTAAGGGCGAAACCCACGGGGCTATCAAATACCCCTGCCGCCTTTGTTCGCAAGGCAGCGTGCAAGGCGGTGTGTATGTGTGTGTTTATATACAGTTTCCGGCAACTTTCCGAGCGAGATTCCTCCACCTCCCCTCCCTCCTCTTCCCTTCATTTCCTTGTTCGCTTCCCCCAGTAAATTTAAATTCTCTAATTTGTTGCCGTTCGTTCGGTTCGCATCGGCCGCCTTTGTGTGCCCGCTTGCGTTATCGGGCATAATTCATATTTTATTCGATTATGCTGTGCATTGTATTCTACTTCGAAGGCTGTTCAGCTTGTGGTTCCCTTTGTTGAATTTTGTGATGGAATTAGTGAACGTTCCGTTTGAAGTTTCCAGTTTACATTTTAATTAAATCACAGCGGTAGTATGACGCAGGACCATGCTTTTTTTTTTCTCTCGTGCGTTTTGTCTCCTAATGTGTAGTGTTGTACTGCTGCGTTAAAATTGAGGGGATATGTTTTTTTTCCCCAGCAAACTTAACTTCTTTTTTGTTTTTTGTTGTATGGAGAACGCTAAGCCGATAAAGCAAACCAAGGATTGAGGAAAATAATGAAAATAATGCATTTTCTTCATGAAATATTATATATTTAAAACAATTGTTCCGTTATCCGATCTAAACGAGTTTTGGAGTTCGCAGCTTCGAATGTAGATTATGTTAATTTATTCGTAGTTTTATTGGACTCTTTCAAATTACAACTAATTTAAGTTTGCCATTTAGGCTCGGTCTCACATGCCATTTTGGATGGTTTTTTTTGACATAACTATCAATTAAGGGATTTTTTCTGTAAATGAATTCCAATAACTCTCTTGTGCTTTTGTGGCTGGATCACAACTTGTCTCGTTAACTTTTCACCACACGATATTTCTGACCTGTAAAAGTTCAGGAAAGTGATAATAATTTTTAACACTTGCGTGACTTTTTACCACTGTTTAAATATTATTTATTAAATATATGCTGAAAAAATTGGAGACCAAACCTAAAATGCAAGTTTATCGTAATAAATTTACGAGAAAAACCGCTTGAATAATAGTTATAACAGGAAAAGAAATATCCACTTTTGTCCACATTGACGAGCTCATTTGTTGCGTTGCTGCAGCAAAATTCTGTTAGTGTTACGGAAGTTGAAGAAATGTTTGTGATGTTCGAATCATAGAATGCATGGTTTATGTATGATTTTGTGGTTCCGGGTTTATCGTACTTAAACAGTTTTTTCTTCTTTTTTTTCTCGACGAAATCAGATGTTTTCCGATCAGTTTAATTTTGCTACTTCCACTGTAAACATTTCGTGTATGTGTTTGCTAAATGTTTTTTATTACTTTTTGCGACAGGAGTTTGACAGAGTGACCAATGTTTAAGCAGCTCTAAATTCGTCGCAATGAAACGTGGTGTTTGCGTATCGTTTGGTAACAGTGGACACACTATATTTGACATTTTTACCATTAGGTTTTCACATTGAGACATGTAGCGGACGTTACACATACTCGATAAACAATTCTCTCTCCCCCCCCCCCCCCCCCGTCCTTTTTTTACCAATCCTGTTTTATGATAAACGTGCGCCGTATTTGGACAGAAGCTTCTGGATGTGTTTCGAAATGTAGCTAGTTTTTGTTATTAAAATAAAAGATGCGCCGGTGTTTATAGGCCGGACGTGATTTAGCAAATCCCATTAGACACTACCGGAAGTAGTAGTGAGGTAATAAAATGCTGTAGTTTTTTTTAACAATTGCACCCGCTTATGTGGGATTATATTTCATCATTTCAGACTTATGGAGTTATATTTAAAAAATAGTGATTATGTAAACTATTCTGTGTAAACACCGAGCATTTTGTATCTGGCTAACAAAATTAGCAACAAAAAAAAATTGTGTTTTGTAGAGTAAGACCTGTAGGAATTTTTCCCAAACAAAATAATGATAAGGCATGGAAACTAGAATCGCCGATACTCGACATGGTGGGTGAAGCCCAACTTGAACTTAATTAGTTGCTGAGACCTGCGTTATTCAACGAACTTTGTACGGATTTCCAATACAACGCTCGTCGGAAGGGTAACTCGGGTGTTGCTCCAAAGGGCAGGACTGCCGTATATTTTCCACGGTGTTTTCTTCTTCTTTTTTTGTTATCCTTGTAGACTTGTGCGGGTAAGCTCTAGGGGTTTCGCGGAAGTTCGTCAAAGTGAATTGAGCGTGAGACTTTTTTTTTGTTGTTGTTGTTGCGATACGTGGTGGTGCTGTCCCCCTCCACCCCCCTCTCCTACCTTACTCTAGCAGGGGTGGAGAACCCTGCTATGCATTGCCGATGGCTAGGCGGCGACTGGAGTCGGGGATCGATATCACAGCGACAAGACGCGACGCGACGCGACGCGGTGAATTTCACGAGTGGTGACAGGGTGTTTTACTGCTTCCACCTTCCAGTCCTCACTTTTTCTCTTCTCTCTCTCTTTTCTTTCCTCTTCCGTCCTCTCTCTTTCTTCTATTTCCATCGCCAACGCTTTTATCTTCTCCCTCTTCGCTCCCTAATTTGGCCAATATTTTCTTCGATTCCTTTTCTACAAAAAAAATTGTTTGTCTGTAATGTCGGTTTGCGGACGATAGTTTAACGTGAAAACGTCATAACAAAACATTGAATGATTGCATACTTTTATGAATAAAATTGAATCATTTTTATTGAATTATCACTATTTTGTACGGATACAAAGAAGGAGTGAAATGAAATCTACAATTTAATTGATAAATTTACTTTCATTTGCACTCATTAATTCAAATATGTTTATTACTTTAAGGAAGAGATTCTTATAACTATAACTTTTATACATATTTGCTATTTAACTTCTTCCAATCTGTGTTATTCTGTTAAGGATAGGACGATGATAGGAAAAGTAGGAAACGAATGGGAGTGTTTCAAGTTTAATGGGCCTCGAAAAAGTCAAATCGATGGTTGTTCCAATCGAGTGGAAGAGAGATAGTTGCGACGCAATTAGCGTAACGGGACACATCGTAACGGGACACTTTCGTGCGTGCAGCCGGCGTTCATCGATGTATTAGACGTCACGTAAAAAAAATCAAACTTTAAAAAGAATATAATATCGACTCAAAATAGTTCCACATAAACAGTTTTTGGTTTTATTAATTTTCTTATTTTTAAATTTCCATTTTGATTTAGTGCGAGGTCAAAAGAGCCCGTGCCACGTATCCACGCAGGCGAGGCATGTCGGAGGCTGGAAATGGTCGCAGCCTGATGTACAGTGATCAGCCATATCCGAATTCACCTGGGGTGATTTCGACGGGAATCATGTGAAATATTAATCAGGATGGCTGTACCGGAATTCGAACCCGGCTTCTGGGGAAAGCTATGTTCGCCGTTCACCCAGTTCGAGGTGACGCATGACGGCGGGCCAGGCGGTTAACCTACCTGAAAAACCGCGACTCATCGAGTAGTATTCCAGTGGCGAGTTAGAAACCACTTCAAATAAACTTCGTACTGAGCAGAATATTGGCAATTGAGACTGTGCAAGTTCGAGTCCTCGGTAACAGCCACGCGTATCCGTGTTCCCACAGCGCAACACACAGTACTAGATAGTTTGGGGTCGTTACCACAACGCCGAAATACCATAACGCCTAATGTCAAAATGTACCACAACGCAGACAGCTAGAAAACTGCTGTGTACCACAACGCCGAAATAACAACTGAATGAATTTGTGTGTGTTTCTTAAATGTACCTTAACGCCGAAATACCACAATCAAACCTAACCTTACCTAACCTAACCTAACCTAGCGTAATATAACTTAACCTAGCCTAGCCTAGCCTAGCCTAGCCTAGCCTAGCCTAGCCTAGCCTAGCCTAGCCTAGCCTAACCTAACCTAGGCTAACCTAACCTAACCTAACCTTTGTGGCAGTCCTGCAATGACATTTTTCGGCGTTGTGGTAATTCGGCGTTGTGGTAATTCGTCGTTGTGGTACACAGCAGTTTTTCTAGCTGTCGGCGTTGTGGTCAATTTGGCATTTCGGCGTTGTGGTAAGTCCCCGATATTTTGTTGTCTTTTTAATGTTTTTATGTGTAAACATTATAGCTCTCGTTATATGGAATTAGGTAAGAGTAATTTACTGAAGATGGAACGGAAGTCGGTGAACGGAAATGTGACACAAAGATGGCGGACCCACGTGTAACAACATAAACCTATATAAAGTCAATTTAATAAGCATTAGAGTAGCCCTACATACCAAAAGTATTGGTATACCAAATGAGACCTTATGGTAGTGAAACTAACCCGGAATATATTTGGTAAACTAAAATATTCATAGTAAAAAGTAATCTAAAGTTTAAAATACCTTAAAAAAACGGTCATTACAATGATTATAATACATATTCTCCTTTCAATAGGTCAGCGGACTCGGTAGCGCAGAGACAGAGCGCGATATTGCTAATCTCAAGGGACGTGGTTCGAATCTCGTCACTGGAATTTTTAAAAGTTTTTAATAGGAATGTAATATATCATAATTTTCAATCAGTTGAAGGAAGTTGTTCGTAGTAATTATTTATAGACTAATAAAAGTTTTTAAGCAAAACCAAATATACAAATATATACATAGTTAGTGTTACAGTAATTTTTTGGAAATGTTTCAGGTTATTAATTTAGTTTTGCCATACAAGTATAACCTTTAACGTGTGCGGAAACTTTATAGTATTAACTTGTTAGTGCATTATAACAAGATGGACAGTTCTTTTGTAAACTTGTTTGTCGAAAATTCTGTCTAAAGCCTTGATTTATGAATTTTTCATGTATTTTTTCGCCTTTATCGGGGCCGTTTATAATAGTTTAAAATTCCCGTTTGTTTCGTGCTGCCATCGGCGGGTGATGGTGGCAAACAAAGTTTTCGATTCAGGCAGCAAATTCTAACGGCGAACGCAGAAAGTGATTCGCGTCTAGAAATTTTGGCATGTACTTGAAATGTGAATATTTTATTGTTCAGTATATTTATCAAGTTCGGTATTATTTTAAAGAATTCTACTTTAAATTTCGTCCCCGAGTTTCGCACTATAAGTTCATTTGCAACATGAACAACATGAGAGCGTGGCATGTTAGCTACTGCCATGGAAATGCAATGCCCAACATGGGCCTAAAGCTGATCCTTAACTAGCGCCTAAACATGCAGCAGTATTTTTTTCCTCTCCTTAAACTTCCGTGATAGTTTCATTTGCATTGTGTGTGTGTGTCTCGAATTGTTAGCTGTAATTTATGTCGCGCCGTTCAAACGTTATTTCTTGGCGAGTTGCTGTGATCATCAGCGCTGGGTGTTGCGTGATGGCGAGGAAGGAAGGTTATTGATTTGAGGTTTCGATCAGGCTGGACTTCGGGCTGAGCTAGGGAATTAAAGCGGTGCGCCCTCGACAGCGCACTAGATGGTGCTAGAGGGCGCTAGAGCGCACGAGGTCTAAAGTGTCTAGATCGGCAGTTTCCACGGGCGCAGTATTGTGTGCGCGGCTTGCGAAGTGGGCTGCGTGTCGAGGAGGCTGGTAGTCGCGTCGGACGTAGTTTCCCAACGAGAAACCGCGTTCCGTAACTCAAATTGGCAGGGTATTCCGATATTCGCCGGGATGATTTTAATTCAAGGCCATTGGCGTAAAAAAAAAAGAAATGTAATTAGGGGGCCCATGCACATCTCGCGAAAAGATTCCAAGACTAGCTGAACGTTAAAAACATTGTAGCATCGCCAGTGTTTTCGTGATTGGGTGAGTTTCGTTCAGGTACGTGTCGATTTTTACAACACCAATCAGAGTAATTCAGTGTGGAAGCAAACGCGTCCTGAGTAGCTCGTTCAAATAAGGCAATGACTTCTCCCGCAGACGGCCGCCAATCACAAGGAAGAAACCGCTGGTGCGGGTACACCTTGTTGCAGTCTAATACGCGTTCGGTTTTTTTTTCTCGCAAAAAATGCCTGCCCTCATGTGATACTGTCTTGCTGTACTAAGTGAGATTAAACTAGCCCCAGTAATACGCACCAGTGCACCCCCTGTAATTACCAGCCGTCTGAAAGAGAAGATGTTGCCTTATTTCGCCAGGCTATTTGACCATTAGGGACTTACGCAATAAATTTGTGGGCCGACGGTGTGTATGTTCGACCAATCAAAAAAACACAGGCCAATCACGAAATACAGCTTTAGTGTTAAAACATACAGATAGTCTCGAAATATCTTCGCGAGAAATACATACCCCTTTATATCAAAACTTTTTCGGACGGGAGCCCGCTTAAAAATTATTTATAAAATTTAAGTGCTTGGGTTCTGCTAAACACGCTGATTAATAAAGACGGGCCAGATGCTTGTGACTGACGTATGAGCGAGACATGAGTAGTTGTCGGTCGCGCGGTTCCGAATCCAGAGAGCTGGCTAAATGCGCTCGTTGCTGGATTGGGGGGGGGGGGGGGGGGGTAGGCATCCTGCACACAACTTGCGAGACCGCGGCTTCGACGAACAAAGCTCCCCCGCGGCGGCCAATCAGGGCCTCGGAGCTGCCAGCCACTTGATCGCGTCTGCTGATGCTGCCATTGGTTCTTCTCCTGGTCTGATGGGATCGATCCCCTTCCCGGAAAGTAGTCTAGGAAGGGGGGGGGGGAGGCAGGAAGCTCTTGGCAGGGTGAATTAGGCTGTCGGAGTGCCGCTGCCCACGACATTTGGGAGAGCCATTCAAGTTGACTGGGCTGACCTTTCCCTTTGTCAGCACAACTACAAGCTACTTGAGTTACTTCAACAAGAAACTTTACATGAAAAGAAACGTCATGCGAAGTCCACTTAGTTTAGCACCGTTGCATTTGTAGAGATTCGACTGTCTTTTTTTCTTCTGTGCACTCAAATGCTCACTAAATGCTTGTAAAGGTTAGGTCTGTGTTTATCTGTCGTGCCACATCAAAAGTTCAGTTAAAAATACATTTTATATAGAATAAAGGCAATTTTTTTACATTCTATTGCGTCACGTATGTTCTTTAGTTTCTTTGCCTGTTTATAAAGTTTTCTTTTCTGCGCACG
Source organism: Bacillus rossius redtenbacheri (assembly GCF_032445375.1). NCBI lineage: Eukaryota > Metazoa > Arthropoda > Insecta > Phasmatodea > Bacillidae > Bacillus > Bacillus rossius. The sequence goes on along the minus strand of NW_026962011.1, from coordinate 19,455,356 downwards.
TAGCGTTTTTTTTTTTAAATTTCTTAAAAATTATAATTTTTTGCGTTTTATAGATGTTAAAGGCGTGTGCGGCTGTGTAAATTTGTTTGTGTGCTCATTGCTGTAACATGATAGTAACTGTTTCTTTGCTTGCCTTTGCTAGTGGCGTTCTGGATATTCAGTTTAAGTTTTCCGTCTTTGAAGAATTTTACCTTTGTGTGCTCGCAAGGCGAAGGATTAGCTAGCACGCGTGTGGTAAAGATGGTAACCCACCGAGTCGGAATGGCACGTAGATCTGGAGGCCCGTGACACCTGTGTGGACCGTCGTGGCGTCGGCGTATTTTGAACAGCTTTCGAGAGCCTTCGAATGGTGTTTGGCGTTTGCTTTCGTGCAAGGCCGGTGTCGCACTGCGTGGTTGAACCGTAGCGGTTGCCGGTTTATACTCGGTGGTTGTTTCTATATCATTTGTTTACAAGTTCGGTTTTGATGAATTATCTTAGTGCGTTCTTGAGAGGTCTGCATTACACCGGTCTGAAGAATATTCGTCCCAAAAAGGCACTGCGGAAGGTTTGGAGCCGCAGCCACAGAAACGCAGTGTGTGGCACACCGGCCTTATCTGTCCTGTCGGGTGGGTGGCCTACACCGGGGAGGGCGAGAGGAGTGTCGAAGCGTGTCGCACGCATGCGCTCGTCGCCCACGCTAAGGGCAAAGCACTGCCATCGATCCCCCTTCTTCCCCCAAGAACCGCTACCCCTGCTTTCGAAGCTCGCCGGGAATCGTGTGTTCCAGTTGTTTCGTGACCGCATCGATCTGCCTGGTGGCCCCGGAGAACGGGCACGCCGTGGTTCATCGCATGACCCTTTGGGCACCCCTCATCTCTCCTCCCCCCCCCCTCCCCGTGTAGACGTGTTCGATCTCAGCCGGGGTCGACGGTAAGGCGGGCCGGTGGAAGCGCGCCACTCCGCGGTCACACGAAACCACGCGAAACTGTTCATCGCCGTGTGACGCGGTGGCGAGTTCCCACACCAGCAGTGGTTCGGGGTTGCGAGATTTCCCGCGCGCTTCAGACTGAAGACTGAGCGCTCCATTCGCCCAGTGCTATGTGACTCAGGGCCGAGAATACACACTGGCGCGTTGTGTTCAAGCAACTTCCTGCCATTAGCTGTCTCTTGGAGTGATGGCGGGGTCAAGTTTTAGAAGTGCAATTGCAATTTCAATCATGACTTCAGGGGAATATTAAGATATAAATAAAAAAAAATTAAAAAAAAAAACTCTATAGCATGTAAAATATCCTCGTGTAGAGTGATCGCCTAGAATCAACTGATTCCAATATTTTTTTTTTTTTTTTTAACCAATTTCTTTCGCTGTAGCAACAGAAACAATGCGCTTGCTTACTCTAAATACATTATTATGCAAACAATTGCTAATGTGGTTGGATGGCGCATTCGGAGTGGCTGCTCGAGACGCGCGTTCCTAAAGCGGCACTCGCCCGCTGAGTGGCACAGTGTGAAGGCAGCCTTCAGGTGGTCCGTGGGTCGGCCGATCGGCCGCTCACCCCCCCCCCCCCCCCTTCCTCGCCGAGGAGTCCCGGGACCACGGGGAACCAGGTCGTCGATATCCCAATACCGAGCGACGTCTCGCATTCGTGAGGGACCCTGGTTCTCCCACCGGGTTTCCCCGGAATTACTTCAGCAGCAAATACAGTAAGCCGTGATCCTCGATTTCCGTTTCGGCGTTGGTCAGCCCCCTCTGGTAACCTCGCCGTTTGCACGATAATCTAAACATACATACATCCAATATTTTTCTCGGGACGGTGTCCTGGAAATCCCCGTTCGGTTCTCGCCTTCGTAGATTCGTGAACGTCAAAATCCGAATCGATACATACTCCTGTAATATGTGTATCGAGTCTTCTGCACGTTCTACACCCAACACAAACAGTGTGCAGAACTTGAACGCTCACTATATAAGGATCCCGCCTACATGGGCATACTTTAGGTGTCCAGAGCTTCAGAAAAAAACTACTCAAGATATCCCAGTGGGTTCTTCAAGAGGATTGGGAAGGTGGCATCGCGCATGAATGACTAGAATATATATATATATATATATATATATAATTTTGAGCAAATATTTACGTATTTGCCAGTAATGAGCAAGTTCGTGTGTTCTTATGTTGCAAATGAACGTATAATACGAAACTCGTCACGTAATATAACGTAGAATTCTTTAAAATAATGCCGGAGTGATAAATATATACGAAATGTATTCATTTTAGGGGAAAAAACGGTTGAACTTTTTCCCCCCTTTTTAAAATCTAACTATAATTTTATTCAAGAAGATGGTACTATTGATTTCTCAGGGCTAGCCGAACAGGAGTACCAAACGCGTCGCATGTAAATGCCTCAACGCTGAACCTGTGACATTTCCCCAAAGACAGGAATCCCCGTAGACAGGAATTATCATCGCCTGCGTTTTTGAAGTTATAGGTACTTCTTTAGGCGCGTTGGGAAAAATTTTCAGTATGCACCAGAAATGCAATGAAGTAAGCGCGCATTACCCAACAGAAATTTAAAGGTTGAATGCCCAATTCACAAGCATGCAGAAACTAGTATAGCCACGAGCCTAAGTCTTCAGTTTGGATGGACCCACGTGTGGCAATAAGCACCTGTAAATATGCAGATGACCAAGCGGAGTTAAAGACATTTGTAACCGTTCTTCCGCCTTCGTGAGCTTGCATCAGATATGCGTCGAGTTCTTTTTTGGTCATCAATTCACAGTATAATTACAGAATCTTGTGCTACAAATACAGTAAAGGCTGTAATACCAATGTGATGACTACTTAGTAGGGAATATGTATTTGCGGCATACCAAGGGTCAATTTCTTCAAATGCATTACGTGGTCGTTTGTAGAACTTTAATGACCACCTCGCCGCATGAGAGTTCCTTTAGAGAGGCTTGCCTACCTGCAAATACCGTTTACGTGTACAACTATCTTAAGTAATAAGTATTTTTTTTTTAGTTTTATGCATTTAAAATTACATTCCTTTGTAGGCAAACAACTAAATTGCAACCATTTTCATTCTCAAACTAAATGCTATTTTAAGTTGTGTACTGATGACGTAATGAGAAATATATTCGTTGATAGCGACTGTGCTATCACCTCTCAGATATTTCCAGTATTTGTCGAACTCTGTCCATTGTGTAGGCGTATACCTACTTTTCTGGATAAACATGCCAAGATGTACGCACTATGAAACTGATGTTTAAATGCGTCTATTATACGTGTTTTGTTTATCCCCACGTGAAAATATTCTATTTTAGATCTTCCTAATCTATTTATACTTTAGTAATGCTAGTCACTGAAAACTGTAGCATTTAAGTTTACTAAAGTGTGATAAAAAGATGCTGGTTATTATTTTTTGATACGTCAAGAATTTAAATGTTTCGTTTAAAGTTTTTAGCAATGGAGGATTAGAATTTAAATGAAAAATTATGAACATACGCCTTTGCGAAGCTTGCAGTGGCGTACGTCTGTAATTTCTCACCTTATTTTTATCTTTATAAAACGTTCGCTAATACTTTTGCAGGTTTATGCGTACTTAATGAAGGTCCATTGAATTTGTTCACAGCTGAGACCCTCCCAACATTTCGAGGTCTTGTGTGTTTATAGGTTTCTCTTTTTTTTTTTTTTTTTCTTTGCTGCTCGTTTTGTAGTGGTACGTAAGCATACCTCCTTCGCGTTTTATTTTCTAGCCTTTTTTTTTTTTTGCCACGGCGTGTCCTTCCTCGTACTGCCCTCATATATTATTCTGCGAGTCTCTCTCCGAGAGTTTTCACTGGGTTCTGTGAATGTTTCAAGTGTGGCCAGGGTCTCGTTTCGTAAACCTTCGCTCCCTCCCTGTACTACTTCCGCGGGAATGCCTTTCTGTTGCTCTTTTCACCCCCGCGTAGTTTTTACTCCCTCTCCTTCCGTACCAACATCCCCTTCCTTACCAAAACTCCCCCTTCCGAACCTTCGCGGGTCGTTATGCTTCCGTTCGGATGTACAACTGCAGTGCATTTCTTGCTTCTGTTAATTTTTATGACGACTGCTTCCAGGTGTCATTCGATTGCATCTCGGACGGAAATTATTTTAGTGGAAATTAGACAAAAAAACTCTTTAATACCAGACTCGACAATTTCTCGCTCTCTTGTCTTTCTCGCGTCTTGCTCCGGGGTAAAATTATTTATTTTACTTAACTTTCCTGCTATTTTCTCTCGTATTAGCTCGTTTTATTCTAGTGATAATAACTGTTCACTGAAGGCCTGGTATTCGAATAGGTCTCACTTTGCTTTATACATTCCACGTTTTATGAGAATATAGCGATATCACGAATATAGCGATGACCTCATATTACTAATCACAATCACTATTTTTTGTTATCGCGAAAATATTCTCAGTGTTCAAATATATGTGAATACCAATTCTCACAGCGATCGGTTAAACGGTTTAAAAGTTGATGGCACTGCAGTGCCATCTAGTGGCGAGTTATAGCAAAATGAATAAATGAAAACCTTCTCTATGTAAAAACACTCAAGAAGTGCCAAATTTCATGGCGATCGGTCTAACGGTGTCGGAATGTATCGACGTAATACATATATACCAACATCCTATTATATATAGGCTATCTATATAAATAGATGTCCGAACACACTAATATAATATGTATATTTACAGAGTTTCGGAGAAGCTCTAAGTGATCGAATATTATTATTTTTAGAATAATATCAAAAACAAAAATTTTCTTCTTTAACTTTTTGATTTAACGTAGTGTTTTTTTTTTATGAAACTCTAACCTAACAGTAACTTTAACCGCACATTTCTCAGTCTTTTTCGTGGCATATTCAAGAGAAAATTTAATTAAATCACATTAGTAGCATAGTTTGACGTTCAGTAAAACATGTCAAAGTGTCTATGTGTTTAAAAAAAATTAAAAGTCCTAGGTTTTTTTTATGTGGAGCTCTGAAAATGTTTGAGTGATTTAATCGCGGTTTCATATTCTTGAAACTCCCGAGTCATGAAAAATTTATCTATTCGCGTGGGAGATTGCGAGTGTACCCAGAATATTCTTATCGATTCAATCTCCACGAGTGCATTACGGAGAAACTCTCGAAACTGATAATAATAAAAAAAAATGCGTTTTCAGTATCCGTATCTGTTAGTATTTCGTTTACCATTTTAGTTTCATAAGCAATTTTATAATTTCACTTGTCAAGAACGAAACTAACAAATCCTTAGTGACTGTTCAGGCTTTTATTTTTTGATGAGGTAACCACGTAAATGATTTAAAGTTTGTGGTCAGTATTGTATGTGTTTTGAAAAAGGCTTCACTGTTACCTCACATACAAATAAATAATTCAGTTGCGCAGAGGTTGTTGTGAACGTGTTGCATATACGAGATTGAGTTCCTAGGACGTATTTGTGTATGTTTCTTGGTACAATCAAATAAATGTGTGAACGTTGTTAGACTCCAACCTTAAGATATACAACCTTTAGATATACGCGACAAAAAACAATTTATGGTGTTCGCCAGATATTTTGAATACGCTCTCGGGTTTAGTTTCATTCTCTTGTATATGCAATTCAGATATTTTTTTTTTTGTGTTATAAGTTTTCCGCCGAGTAATTACATAATATGTATTTCACTCTTGAACCTAAGGTAAATTGTTTGTCGAGACATGTTAATTATATTTAATGATAAAAAAAAACTTTTTATAGTGCAGCTATATTTACACGTCTCGTACTTAAATGTGATATATGATATTGCCTCGTTTGCTTTTTTTATCTGTTTTCGAATATATTTTTTTTATCAGTCGGTCCCACGGGATTTTTGATGAGGGGAATTTCCCCCTAATAACATCCTTTATATATAATTTAAAATTACATATTTTTATAATGACTTTTATAAACGTCAGATATTCGTTAAAAAAAATTTTTTTTAATGGGCTAATTTTTCAAGATTTCGGACTCTCAGTATAACTGGGAAGTACTCTATTCCACCGGTTTGTATTTCAGTTATGTAATTTCAAGTAACTACTCGTCTCACACCGGAGAAAACAGATTCGTGAATCTGTGCCACTCTCGCTGACCTTGGCGGACTGGGGTCGCGCGCACCCGCGCGCCCCAGAACTCGAGCCGATAGCAAACAGTTCAGAAATAACCCCCTTCTGGCACGAAGCCAAGGTTTCGGGCGGCACACTGCTGGTTGATACCGTGCATCGGGTGGAACCCCCCCCCCCCTCCCTCAGGGACAATTCGCGCCGCGCACCACTCTACTTCCATTCCGCCCGACCCGCAGGTGTTTATGTGGCGCACGCCTCGGGGGAGCTTGGTTCCGAGCGACAGTCGCGGCATTGCTAGGCAACCGGCGCGGCGGGGTTGTCGCGCGGGCTAGCGAACCTCCCAGGGGCTGCCTTTCCTGGCGCCACACAGTGGGGAAACCAGAAGTAACTGAGGACTTATTCTCCCCTCCTTTCCCTTCTCTTCTCTTTCTCCTGAAGCTTAGTTTTAGAAAAAAATACTGTAGTGAAATTAAAATATTTATCAACGTTTATTCGAGCTCATTCACTCTGTTCAAAATTATTATTATTTTTTTTTAAATTTAACAACAATGCATGATGTACGTGTAAGTGAAGAAAACAAAAAAAAGGCGTGCTCGAACTTAATTTGACTAATTTTTTTTTACGCGTTTTTGATTGTAAACAAACTTTTAACTATTTGTAACAAGTGCTGCGAAACATTCAATACGCTGTGAGATTTATATATTCAACTTAATGTAAGTTTTGATTTTTGAAAACTATGGATTTAATCGGAACACAATAGTATGTTTTTTTTAAACGATATTTTTGTTTTGCAGCCATTTTAACGAACGTAAAAAATAATCTTACTGTTATAGTCATCGGATCGTTCGTTCTCCCGTTACTCCGGACTTTTTAACCAAAATGTGGGAAGAGTTAAATTTTAGGTTTGGTGTGTGCCGTGTAACTAAAGGTTGGACATTTGTAAGGAAAACTAGGTTCGTTTACCTTCAAATTGATGTAGGTGATTTGTTGTGAAGAGTCTAAATTAAACTGTTGTAGATATACCATTCAAACTGTGACATTATTTTATGGACATCCCGCATTGGAAACAAAATAAAAAATGGAGGATGCTACCCCCTTGGGGGGCGAACGGCCCGAGACGGGGCCGGCAGAAAGATCCCTCGGAGAGGACGCGTGTCTGCGGAGCTGCCCGCGGCTCGTGATTGGCTCGCCCGGCGAGTGTGCTCTGCATTTCGCGGACTGTTGGACGCTTATTCGCCCGTTACTGCAGCCCGTGTGTGCGCTGCCGTATTGTACGTGGCGTCTGTTGTCACAGCTGCTAGCTTCTGCGTCTCTTGGGCATTAACTATTTCCCGGGCCGGACACGTTTGTAGAACAGCCCGAAAAAGTGTTTTATGTTCCTGAATAGTCCCATGTAGCAATGTGCAGGCCATTGTCACGAGAATTTTTAGTTTATGTAATAGTATCATATATTATTATTTAAATAATATGTTCTTCAAAAAAGATCCTAACTTGAACATCTACCCAGTAATTTTGTGATAGTTACGCTTTTAATCCTCAATTATTTTTAGGATATATCTTTGAAATGATCGTTACTGCGATGATTTTTTTTTGTGTATTTGTATCCTTTTTATGCGGAGTATATTATTATAAAAAGGTTTTATATAAATGAACCATTTTTTATCATACTCGACATTAATACAATTACCTAATTATTTTAATATAGCTTTCATCACTAATACTAGCAAGTTAAACTACTATTTTCAGTTTCTACTTTATATGTATATGAATGTTAAAATATATATTCTCAGAAGGTATTTAAATTTATGGTAATTTATTAATGGTAGAAATATCCACGTATATAGTTCGACATTATTCGCATTGTAATGCTTTCTGTGCCAATTTATATTATTGACATATTATCATAACATTATTTTGTAAGACAAATATTAAAAATGTCATTACTTTTGAACATATTTAAAATCTGTGATTGGTTTCATTTAGAATAAAATAGCTGCGAAAAATATCTAACATGCAAACAATATTGCAATAAGAACAGATATAACTTAGTACCGAAATCAAATCAAGTTTTTAAACAGCGGGAATCCAACCTAGGTCCGTGATGTACATAAATAGGGTTCTACGTAGCAATACAGGGATAGTACCTATAGCGGGAACATACTCGGCGCTGATTAATTATGAGCTGTACCGGGGGTTGGGCTCAACTTTCACATATCTCGCCTCCTCGCCCCATGAGCGTAATGCCTCATCCGCCTCCGAGATGAAACCGCACTTGGTGGAAAAGTTTTTGAGGTGAAAGCTAGTGGAGTGATTGCACCAAACAGACTCTTAGCCCAACTGACGGCTGCCTAATTTAACTTGATACAAAGTTCGTACATTGCAGTAAGGCCTGGATGGCATCTGAGGCCAGAAAAAAAATGCTTTGTCAAAAACTTAGGTTATTTCTGCTCACCGAAAGTTGCGAGTTCATATCTCTGGCTGCGAAAAAGTTGAGGAAGTGTCGTGGAAATGTTTGTTATGCTCTTCATCTCTTATAATAATCTTAAATAACGTACATGTCTGTTTGAAATTGTTATCTTTCGCGCAAAACCCGCTTCTCCGCTATCCCTTTGTTTCTCCCCCTACACTCACTATGACGGTCCCCCCCTCCTTCTTTTCCATCCCAAGCACTGGTGCTTCGAGCCCTAGTTACGTCTGGAGGAGCTGCAGGTGTGCTCGCGTGAGAACTACTCGTGACTACTCAGCCCCTGTCCCCCCTCTCTCTCTATCCTGCTGGCTGCCCTGAGACGTCATCCCTGCCTAACGGCCGTACTCACTCCGGAAAACTAGTTCACTCCATTGTATACGTGCGAGGTCCTGTTCTAGTAATAACTAGGGACCTGCAGAAATTAGCGTTTATTTCGTGGTACCGGGATGAACATGAACTCTCCATACGCTACACAAAAAAAAAACTCGATGTGTATTTTCTGTTGGCTCCTGCCACATTCTACCTACCATCCGGCTGGATTCCACGTGATTTTTGAATCGTTAAATGAATTTTATGTTGTTGATTTATTGTTTTGTTCCCCCCCCCCCCCCGAAGCGTGTCAAAAACTTCGTATGTTCGAATGGGAACTAAGTGCAAGTGTATAATGGTGTGCATTACATCTCCTCTCCAATTAATAACGTGAATCGTGTATCTATTTAGTAATAATACTTTATCGTATTGTTCAATACAATACAAATACAACTGCAGTTGTATGTAGCAATAAAATTAGTGAACTTTATTTTAAATGGAGGAAAATCATAATTAAGTATCTATGAAATGTAGTTTTTCTGAAGGGAAAAAAACGCGCTAATTTATTGGGGGTTGGGGGAGAGGAAATGAGAGAGGTGGAAATAATTAGATAAATGTTTATGCTGAACATTCTACTAGTATTTAAGGTGGTATTATTCTTTATATCTGTATTTTAAACATACCATATTTTCTAAAGTGGTGGTAAATTTAATTCCCCATTCACGATGTGTACCTGCATGAAGAACATTTTTTTTTTCTGATGCACAAAGTAGAATACGCTGAAATAATTTCACACAATTTTAAACACGATTTTCAGTGTTACGTTACGTGGAAACTAACTTTGTGTCTAATCTCGTCTTTAAGCTAAAAGCATGTGCCATACAAGCAGACAAATGCATATGCCACCGTATTGTTGGGTGTGGAGCCATAAAAATAAATTAAATTTCAATTACGATTATTTATCTTTTTTCGAAAAAAAGGGCAACACAGCGATTTATTTGAAAGCGGCAAGTATTACATAAAAATATTCATGTCGCATTAAATAATCCTTCTTATGACTATTCTCCGTTCACTCTTAGCTGAGTTCTGAAATAAACAAACACTTTGTTCAGCGTAGGTGGTTCATTTGCGAAGAAAAAACTATGCACTTTACGCCTGATAACCGTCTTCACAAAATCATCACAAGTTTTTATAACAGGATACTCAAGTTTCCTTTTCTTCCCGGAAGATGTTAATGTCCCGGTGTCCTGTAATTCTTTCCTTGCACGAAGCACACTGCTCTTCGAAACACGCCTAAATTCCGCAGTTAAACTCGCGATATCGTTCACACGACAATCCGGATATTTGTCTGAAATGTTTTAAAAACATTCAACACAATAGTTTTCTGTGCACTTTTCAAAGGCTTTCCCGTTCTGTGTTTTACAAAACTCGGTCCGACGTCAGCCATAACAAACCGTGCGCGCGCGAATCCGAAATGCAACTGTTGCGCCGGGCATCAACTGTACACTGTACAGTACCTTTTGTCTATGCCACCGTACACACGGCGTCTGCTAACATAATTGTAAGTACATACTTGCTGACACATTAAACTGTATTGGAAATTAATGATGAATCGCTATAATGCTATATATCAACAATTGTTATAAAAAAGACAGTGTAAAAATACTTACAAATGGTACGTAACCAAGGGACTATTTCTTGCGCACGAATAATGTGCGCGGCGGCCGGCAGCCAATGAAAATGTTTGTTTACAAAATTCCTTGTTTATTCCAAAACTCAGGTAAGAGTGAACGGAGAATAGTGAGGGAATTGTCTGTACTTAAAAACTAAACCAGGGTCGGTTTTTTTCCTCTCTTTTATTAAAATTGAAAATGTCTGGACTTTTTTTTTATTAAAAGTCATCGTGAATTTTAGTATTCTGTTCAAAAATGGGCATAAATATGTTCCGAGTTTGTAAACGCTTATAATTTTGTACAATTTAGAACAAACATACTTCATTATTTATAAAATAAAGTAGAAATTCATAATATACTGCATCCTTATATTTTTAGCCTTGTTATGATGTAGCCTCGTATTGTTATTACGTGTGATGCATGCTTGTGTAGATTGAAAGACATTTAATACAATTTTGTGATGTTTGGACCATACAATTTTGATTGACTTTTGCGTGTTTGCTAACCATGCCAACACATGCAATGTTTCATGAGTAAAATTATTGCAAATGTCCGATGCAATGTAATCCTTGTATGATTAACCATTAAAATGATTAAGCGACCTGGCGTACTGAACTCCAACGAAATGGTATCTCTTTTATCTAACAAAATATAATCCTATCACTATCATAAGACGTAATTTTGAATACACTGAAGTTTAATAAATTGTCTTTCGTCATTTGATAGGTCTAAGTCCAAAATAGAAATTAAATGTCTGCGATATATTAAAAGTACAAAATATACTCGAGACAGAAGAAAACATGTACCTTAATTTTCGGCAGTATCACACATGCGACGGACTTGTTATATTCTGTGCAATAAAGTTTTCATGAATGAGTTTCCCACCTATATGTAGGCTAAGACATTGTGTTGTTAATCGGCTTACTTGACTCATATAAAGGCTCCGTTTACTCTTACCGACTGGGCATTAGATTTTTTTTTTTTTTCGCTTTACAAACCTAAACTTGCATTTGACTACTTATATTTAATTCGTTTTATGCACTAAAATCTTGCTGAGATATCTAGTTATACATACAGATATTCAGAATACTAAAATGCATTGTAATAAAAAATCGAGACACATTGAATTTAAAGAGAGAGAGAGAGAGAGAGAGAGAGAGAGAAACTCCTGGTTTAGTTTAAAGTACAGCCAATATTTTCACTAGAAACACGAGTGATTATTTGATGCAATAATGCATTTGATGTAATAATTGCCGCTTTGAAATCGTTTAGTTGCTCTATTTTTCAAAAAGGAAAAAATAACCGTATTTGCTATTTAATTTTTTTTTAGGGTTCCAAGCCCAACAATACGGTAGCATTATATGTGTTCGTCTGCATGCATGTGACATGTTTTAGCTTATAGGCAATATTAGATAGAAAGTTATAGTTTCCACGTAATATAACACTGAAAATCGTGTTTAAAATTTTGTGGAATTATTTTAGCGTAGGTTACTTTTTGCATTAGAAAAAATGAAGTTGATTGTTATATGGGCGTGCTATACACACACACACTCACACACACACTCTTTTTTTTTCGTTTGTCCCACATCTCTGTGATCTAGGTACCTCGCCATATTGAGTTTGTGTATTATTTTATAATTTCAATTTGTAGTTATTTATCAAAAACACGGCATGATAAAGAACAAATTACTATCAAACTTCACCTTCCGGACTAGGCATGTGACGGATAACATGAATATCTTAATACTGCTACGAGGATAGTGGATGCGGGGGAGCGAGGCAGCCCGCTCGCGCGCCTGCGGGTAGGGCTCACTTCATTACCGTTACACGCCTAATAGGATTAGCGACGGGGCGTCGCTACTCCCCTTCCCCCGATTCAGCATTCCTCGGCCCCTCAGGAGGTTTCGGCACGTTCCTAGAGCCCCGCCGGCGTGAAGTGGCGTGGCTGGAACGCCATTGTTCTGGGAGCTTCGGGCGTCAAGTCAGTTCTGATGACGCGACACTTCAAAGGGGGTGCGAGAACGTTCCAGAAGGGGGCTGATGGGGTATAAATACGGCGACGCCAGCCTCCGAGGCAGCGAAGTGAGGAGGGCGAGTGACCCCTCGGCGAGCGATAGGCTTCGTGTGCGGAGGCTGGTGCATCGGGACTGTGTTGTGTTAGATGGACTAGTGAGCAGTGCGCGGCAGTGTGTTCGGTGAGAGACGAGCAGTAGGAAGAGCCACTGTCGAGCTGAGCTCCAGTGTGGAGAGTAAACTGTGGACTGAATGAAAAAGTGATTAATTTGTGTCCAGAAATGGTATGTGTTGTAATTTAATTAATATTGTAATTATTGGTTGATAAATTAAACTGAACTGTATTTAATTAATTGTAATATCCTTTTTGGAACCTGTTTACCCACATGTAACATAACAGTACATACATACAGTACAGTAGCACTATGAAACAAAACATTTATTCGAACACCCAGGCTACTCTGTCACGACTGAGACCAGTACTGTATGTAAACACAATAGCGACTGGTCAGTGCTGGGTTTGTGGCGCACCGACGATTATATATTTTGCTGATACACATATTTTCAGACAGTGGCGGATAGCAGAAACTGACGGTTAAATGAGTTAACGGTTAATCGAAGTTTTATTATCTGTATCTGCCTTTATATGTGAGGTTGATATAACTGAATTGTAAGTATGTGACTTTATATGATGTAACAGGTACACTAGGCCACGAATGTCGACTTGGGAAAGTGTCCAGGTGTTGTTGCTTGTCGAACCAAAAAGGGAAATAAACGTATACACGTAAGTCTGGATTAGACGACTAAATTCGGCTGCTGGTTCAATAACATACATACGACGATGGTATATAAAGTGCTTCCCAAGGCTGGTATCCATATTTTAAGTTGGGAGCTGAACAACATTTTTATTGCAAACAATAGAGAAAGTATGCAAGATGGAACACTAGGCGACTGGATTATGCGTAATTGAATAAAGTTCTACGACCACCGCGAATTGTGTTACTGTCGCAAAATTATTTCATTGACATAATTGGGGGTAGTAAAACATCACACAAGTATGTGAAAAACAAAGTTGTTACCCCCAGTTATTAAAATGGAAAAAATGTTGTCACACCGACAAAATTCGCGGTGGTTGTAGAACTTAATTAAATAAAACATAATCCAGACGCTTTGTCTTCAATCTTTGATACTTTCTCTATTGTTTACAATAAAAATGTTGAGCTCCAACTTTAAAAGACATATACCAACCGTATTTACAGCAAGCTGAAGCTAATGCAATAATACAAAATGGCGCGGTATAGTTCCTGTTGAATTGTTGTACAAGGTTCACTTGTTGGAAAGCAGCTTTTGTGTCACGCCGTTCTAGCGGCTGCTTGAACAATTCATACCTTCCTGTTGCTTTTTTTTGTATTGTGTAGTACGTTGTTTGGAAAAGAAAAAAGATGGCTTTATCTTATGATTAACACTATTGACTTTCGAGTCGGCGGCCATAAATAGCTATTCGTGCCATTGGCTGAACTGTGACCTTCGCCAGCTCGGCCTCTGAGGACCTTTCTGGCAGTTTATCATCGCCGCAACTTATCGAGTTGGCCTCCCTGGGAAACTAGCTTCATGAAAGAGTTCTGAATATTTACCACTGACTAGGCAGGACCATATAATAAATAATGGACCAGTCCAGAGTACAAAGCATCAATTCTATTGGATCTTTGCTTTTTCTTGTCGTAGTTGTTGTACAAACGTGCAAACTTGATAAACTGAAGTGGTTTTATCATTGCTTTGAAATACTACATACGCACCGTTAATCAGTAAATAATAAATAAAAGTAATAAAAAAATGTCAAAACGCAATCTTTATATGTAGGTATGCCATACATAGTCAAAATTTGTATCAAATCTGTATGGAAAAGCTGGTGAAGTTTTCGTTAGCATGAGGAGTAGTGTTTTTTTTTTGTTATGGCTTCCAATTTTTGTATGCTAATATAACGATGGGAGGTTGAAGAAAAACATATTGGTGTTGTTGGATCTTCTGTCCTTGTAGCATCACACGCATGGTACATCAAATTCACGCGTGTTTCATAAAAATTCCTACTTTTTCTTGCAGCAAGTACGGCGTTTGTAACCACTACACCATATCTTCTTCATTTTTGCCAAGTTTCCGTATGTACAAGTGCTATAAAATTAAATTATAAAACTATTTCTCATATTTTAAAGTCAAAATTTGAGCTATTCATTAGGTAGAATATAGTTAACCTAAAATACTTGCTGTCAAAAATGTAACTTACAAAGACTTGAAATGTTTTATTTTTTTCAAAGGTTCGAATCAGTGTATATTGACTAGAAAAGCTGTCTCATGTCGCCATTAAATGTCCTGGGGTTTGCACACGGATATTTGTTACAGAGCAACGATGAACTGAAGTTTGAACTACACTTAATAATAACCGTGGTTAATGATTATATCCAATTTTTGACATTTTTATTCCAAAGATTGATGTAGGTATACTAATGTGTGGTATTAATGAAATTTATGAATATCATGAAAATATTAAAATCCCACTCCTGAATGTACCTTTAAACTTCTAAAGCGAGACCAGGTATGGTAAAATAGTAATAGAGATCATTAAAGTTTTAATCGCAGCTAAATGAAAATTTGGTTTAGCGTGGATATGCTTACTTCAGTTGGTATGTCACATGTCGATGTAGGTAGTACACTATATAGCAATGGGTGTTTTTATTTCGGTGGTAGAATTAACAGTGAAAAAGATCGTCGTGACGAAGTGCATCGTTTGCAGCTTCGATTGATTTCCCGGAATCGGCCACTTATCAAAAGCTATAACTATCGGTAATGTGAAATTGTTTTGATCCATACGAGGCATGAGTGTGGCTACGATTAGAGTTCTGCCCCTGAAGAGTCTAAAGAATGATTACACGGGATTACACCAGATAACAACTAAAAAGAATAATTCTATCATGTTTACTCTACCCGTGTAATCGATCATGTTACTTTCCCTAGTTGCTATACCATTTACTTTACCTGTGTAATCGATCATATTACTTTCCCTAGTTGCTATACCGTTTACTTTACCTGTGTAATATATCCTGTTACTTGCCCTGGTTGCTATCCCGTTTACCGTAACATATTTAATCGATCCTGTTACTTGCCCTTGTTGCTATCCCGTTTACCGTAACATATTTAATCGATCCTGTTACTTGCCCTGGTTGCTATCCCGTTTACCGTAACATATTTAATCGATTCTGTTACTTGCCCTGGTTGTTATCCCGTTTACCGTATCATATTTAATCGATGCTGTTACTTTCCCTGGTTGCTATCCCGTTTACCGTAACATATTTAATCGATCCTGTTACTTGCCCTGGTTGCTATCCCGTTTACCGTAACATATTTAATCGATTCTGTTACTTGCCCTGGTTGCTATCCCGTTTACCATAACACATTTAATCGATCCTGTTACTTGCCCTGGTTGCTATCCCGTTTCATATTTAATCGATGCTGTTACTTTCCCTGGTTGCTATCCCGTTTACCGTAACATATTTAATCGATCCTGTTACTTGCCCTTGTTGCTATCCCGTTTACCGTAACATATTTAATCGATCCTGTTACTTGCCCTGGTTGCTATCCCGTTTACAGTAACATATTTAATCGATCCTGTTACTTTCCCTGGTTGCTATCCCGTTTACCGTATCATATTTAATCGATCCTGTTACTTGCTCTGGTTGCTATCCCATTTACCGTAACATATTTAATCGATCCTGTTACTTTCCCTGGTTGCTATCCCGTTTACCGTAACATATTTAATCGATCCTGTTACTTGCCCTGGTTGTTAATCCGTTTACAGTAACATATTTAATCGATCCTGTTACTTTCCCTGGTTGCTATCCCGTTTACCGTATCATATTTAATCGATCCTGTTACTTGCTCTGGTTGCTATCCCGTTTACCGTAACATATTTAATCGATCCTGTTACTTGCCCTGGTTGTTATCCCGTTTACCGTATCATATTTAATCGATCCTGTTACTTGCTCTGGTTGCTATCCCGTTTACCGTAACATATTTAATCGATCCTGTTACTTGCTCTGGTTGCTATCCCGTTTACCGTAACATATTTAATCGATCCTGTTACTTGCCCTTGTTGCTATCCCGTTTACCGTAACATATTTAATCGATCCTGTTACTTGCCCTGGTTGCTATCCCGTTTACCGTAACATATTTAATCGATTCTGTTACTTGCCCTGGTTGCTATCCCGTTTACCATAACACATTTAATCGATCCTGTTACTTGCCCTGGTTGCTATCCCGTTTACCGTATCATATTTAATCGATGCTGTTACTTTCCCTGGTTGCTATCCCGTTTACCGTAACATATTTAATCGATCCTGTTACTTGCCCTTGTTGCTATCCCGTTTACCGTAACATATTTAATCGATCCTGTTACTTGCCCTGGTTGCTATCCCGTTTACAGTAACATATTTAATCGATCCTGTTACTTCCCCTGGTTGCTATCCCGTTTACCGTAACATATTTAATCGATCATGTTACTTCCCCTGGTTGTTATCCCGTTTACCGTAACATATTTAATCGATCATGTTACTTGCCCTGGTTGTTATCCCGTTTACCGTAACATATTTAATCGATCCTGTTACTTGCCCTGGTTGTTATCCCGTTTACCCTACCCGTGTGATCGCCCCTTTAGGGCTGCTCGAAACGACCCGACGCGGTAGGCAGATCCGTGATGGGCCTGTTTCACACTTTACGAGACAGCCGGGTGCACACGATCGTAAACGATAACCCAGCTGTCGCCGGCCGCAGGCTGAAGAAGTTGACGAAGGTATAGTTGATATGCGGGTAATAGGAGAACAAACACAGCCGCCACGTGGTCGTATTTATGTCTTCCTTGTGTTCTCTGGTGGACGTGTTGCGGTCGGATGGACGCGAAAATCCGCTCAGCTCGTGTCGACGCCGGCTGGATGTTTGTTACTCGACAACCGGGTAAGCGTCTAATCACTAGCCTTACGGCGATTTTTTTCCCCCTCTAGCCCAACTGAAACTAGGAGTATTTTTATAAGGGGTTCGGGTTAGGCAGGGACCTAGACGTGAGTCTCAGGCGAGGATTAGTCTTGCATGAAAAGAGTCGTATGCATCTTGTGTTTTTTTTTTTTTCGCGGGTTGTCCAGACACGGCAGCGGTTGTGAAACATGCGTGCACACAGGGATGGGTGGGTAGCGCAGGAGAGAGCAAGGTTATCGAGGATGGTATGGATGAAGGGTTGGTCCGGGGCAGAAAAAAAAGTTGATCGTGCGGGAGTTGCGAGCACTCGGTCGCTATGCCCGCTGGCCTGGCGACCCGGGCGTGGCTGGCGCGGGCCATCCGAGGCCGAGACGTGCGCGCACGGCGCAGCGCCAGGAAAACTGACTGAACGAGTGTCTGGGCGAGACATTTGCGCATTTTGGTCGTGTCGCTGACCATTTATTCAACTAAAAAAATTTTCATCCAATAACCAAGAAAGGTGAAGTTTTACTTTAGAACCTACAAAAAAAACTCATTGCAACAATGCTTAGTGTAGAAAAGACATTACAGAGGACAAGTCCACAAGGGTCGAAATAACCATAAGTTTATAATGGATAAAATTTAACAAGTGAGCAAGGCGTACGGTGAAAGAATTATTTGATTTAAAATCAAAATTTTACTTGAATCATATGCCTTACTAGGATACATGTTTCAAAATCGCTTCAAATTGTTTAAGGAAAAGGAATGGTACTAAGCGATGTATGGTTGCGGGTGAGTTTCGCTATATAATTATTTTCAAGATATATCGCGCTTAGACCTTACGAACCAGTATATAAAGATCAAAATTGCTTCTGATAATTTTGGGCTATAATAACGCTCCCTGTGGCCTATCGGATAGGCATCCCGCAGTGCCAAGCTTCTTCGCGGTCGAAAACTGCGGTGGTGTTAGGGTGCTTGCGATTTGTCAGCACTTGCTCCGGATTCTTTGAATGATTATCGCAATGGGGAAGATTGGTTTAAATAGTTCCATGGAAATTCACACTGGTTGTCATATAAGAATTTTAAGAATGGACAACAGAGATGAAGGATATGCGTAGAACAAACCAATATCAGCTTACGTCAAATGCTACATACCTAGACAGCACATAATTCCATGGAAGGTATTTAGTCAGAAAAATTAAGAGCACGTGCGAAGACAGCAGGCTGACGACGACGAGACAGTTGCAACAATACCGGCAAATACAGAAAAAAAAAAACCACGTTGGACAACACGACGGCAGCTCGGATGAATACAGTAAAATTTCAAAACAATAGGTTACGTTTCGGGGAACCAACATCAGCACCCATCAATCACACATCCAATTAATGACAATGACGTATGCCCATGAAATTATTTTTAATCTGCTTTTGGGCCAAGCAGCAAAACATGTATGGATGAATGACTGGCCAACAGAAAACTACTAGTTTTATACTTGACCATGCGAACCATTCTAACGGGATATTATTATATTTCTCGGGGTGTTTGTTATGCTCGTGGCCGCCGAAACTGCGATTGGCCAGAAAAGTTTAACCACGCCTGATCGTGGTTAAGCAATTAATCGTTCGGAACATTGGGCGTCTGAAGAGGGACGACGGGTGTTTCCCGCGGAAGGAGAATAAGTGTTCGCTTCGTGGCCACTGCAAATTACCCACAGGCGCTGTGTCGGGTTATAACTACCGCGCGTGTTTTGAATTGCTTCGAGAAGGTTCCAACGAACGTTAGGGTTACTCATGGTATAGCGACGACGTTGCAACACGCGATATGACGTAGTTCCCTCTCCTGCGCTCAATCCCGGACTTAGAAGGCGTCAAGCTCGAAGGTAAGGCCGGGTTTATAAACTACGCAAGGAACGCAGCGACGCAAATACGCAAACATCAATCAATGCAAGAAAATAACGTCAGTTTGTAAGCAAGAAAATCGCAAGACACCACCAGCCCGTAAACTTTGACCTGTAAAACAGTAGAGAACAAATTATTTCCCCGGGGCGTCTTTTTTTCTTTAAATGTTTATCACGGATAAAATGTGAACTTTGCAATGATATTTTTGGTAAGTAGTATTTTCTTTCACGAGTAAAAACGTCATGTTTGTAATAAAAACATCATCTTGGCTTCCTATGCACATAACGTCTGCGTCTTTAAGGGCCCCCGCCTATCCGGGCAGACATACGGTGTGCAGAGCTTCACGAAAAACAACGCGATTTGATAATTACGAAAGATATTTGAGTGTTGTCTGTTAACGAAAAGCATTTATGAATACGCTCAGGGCCGAAAATTAGTTTTGATTCCGGATTAAGTTTTTAAACTGTGTTTAGAAGAGTTGAAATGGTTAAAAAGCGTGTTTTCAGAGTAAATTTTAGGCATCAAACAACATGTACAGATTCTTGAAAGCACTTAATGGACTTGCATTACACCTTTATCTAAATTTCTTTGCCATATAATTTTACGGTCACCGCTCAAATTCCATAGTAGTTGTCCTATGCACGACGAGAAGAATGCGCGCAAGAGGCGATACCGCGCTAGAAGAGCCAGCGAGCGTCGCACTTATCATCCCGCCTCACGAACACAATTACACCCCTGACTAGGCGGTGTTTCGTAACACTTCACTTCCAGTATGACCGTCCAAAACGCAATAAAGTTGGAAGTTGAACAATATTTGTGTTGCGCTATTGCTCCTTGCGTAGTTTATAAACCGGTACTCTGAAATGTGGTTGCTGAACTTTTTTGCGTCTTGCGTTTCTCGCGTAGTTTTTAAACCTGGCCTGACGCCGTGCTCTTTTGGTGGAGTGGTTGCGGCACAGGGAGCTATGCTCGCGATGTTCGCTACGCGAGTAAAATATAACCAGCTGCATCCCAGGTGTCACTGACACACAAAGCTGTGCTCGCTATGTTGGCGACGTTGCCAGGTGTGTGGTTCTCAGCTATTTTTATAAAAAGTCGCTGACTTCGCGCATGCGCGTACAAACAAAAAATACATCTGTTTTCGGGCGGGATTGTGCTGTACTTCTGCGTTTGCTTTTTTATGGAGTTTCATTTCTCTCAGTATTGTGCTTTAAATAGTCAAGTCGTAGGAAATATTAATTTAAAAAAATATTACGAAAGTACCTATCGATGACTTAGAATGAAAACATTGTATCTCATAAAATGCAAATTTTACAGCAGAGACAAAAAACCGTGCTACTGATATGCGTGGTTTCTTTTTTTCCCGATAGAAAGCAGTAGGATGCACATTTTATTTCTTTCAGCCAAACATTTTGTGAGATACGAGGTTTTACAGCCAAAAACATAAAAAACGTATTTTCGTCCAAAAATTGAGATACGAGGTTTTCATTCTAAGCCATCGCTATGTTTATGGCATTATTCGATGGAAGAAAATATAAGGCAGGATATGCAGGGCATTGCCTGGGATTTAATTTGGAATGCTATTAAATTGAGTTGATAGTCATTAAAATTGGTTTCGTCCTCACTCGCAACTGCTTAATCAAATATGATGAAATTCATCAAATTATTTTTTTTTTGTTTCTAAATTAAATTCATGAACCCGTTTCTTTTTACGTTCACATACTGCGAGAGCCAGCAGAATATTATCATCGTCAGAATCATCACTCGAATCCCACGGCATGCGTCTCTCCGAAATCACGAACTAGATTTTCCTGTCTGGCCACCTGACGCAGCGAACATCGCGAACATAGCGTAGCTGTCTGTGTGACCTCGGCTTAAGGAAGCGATTTCACCCTCGCCGAAGCATGCGCGAGGTCGATGATGCAGATGTTTATAGGAAAATGGAGGGGTGGAGGAGGGAAGGGTGGAAGAGATTCGTTGTGACTCGAGGCGGCGCCTCTTTATGTGGGTTCTTCTCCCCCCCCCCCCCTCTTTGTTGTCAAGCGCCCCTGCGCCCCACACCAGATGCTCGTGTGTTGTGTGGCTCGGAAGGTCGCCTGCTGCTTCGCTCGGTTGGAGCGTCAAGACCAGAACACGGGCCGATCGATGTGGACCCCCTGCCCCCAACCCCCCACTACCTTTTGTCGTCACACTTCCAAACCCCCGACACGTGGTGCGATGCTAATGAACCTTGTGTGGGTGGAGGGGTGCGCCTCGTGTGCGCGTGTACGGGGGGGGGGGGGGTAAAGGTCGTGAATGGCTAGATGGTGGTGCGCACGCTCAGGCCAGCTAGCTAGCATTACGTGCATGGACCCTCGTTTAATATTCATCTGTTGTGGATGGAGTCGATGCTGCAGTAATTACCCTGGGAAAATTGCTTTCCGGAAGATCCCATTTTTGCTACACACATTGGCTGAACTGTACTTGCTGATGAATTAAGACATTAGCTTCATCCCATTAGATTTTTTTTTTTTGTAATTGTGTTTTTTTGACGTGACAACGCCAATAAATCGATGAACGCCGGCTGCACGCACGAAAAAGTGTCCCGTAACGCACATTGTCCCGTTATGCTCATTGTACGCTTGCGCCGCATCTATCTCTCTTCCACTCGATTGGAACAACCATCGATTTGACTTCTTCGAGGCACATTAAACTTGAAACACTCCCATTCGTTTCCTACTTTTCCTATCATCGTCCTATCCGTAACAGAATAACATAGATTGGAGGAAGTTAAATAACAAACATGTATAAAAGTTATAGTTAAAATAATCTCTTCGTTAAAGAAATAAACATATTTGAATTAATGAGCGCAAATAAAAGTAAATTTATCAATTAAATTGTAGATTTCATTTCACTCCTTCTTTGTATCCATACAAAATAGTGATAATTCAATAAAAATGATTCAATTTTATTCATAAAAGTATGCAATCATTTCATCAATGTTTTGTTATGACGTCACGTTTTTTTTTTAATTTTGCACCTAAAATATGGTAAGGCATACTTCTGTACAACAAACATTTTTTCGTCTCTCAGTATGCTTTATTAAGTTTTTTTGTACTTTTTTTTTACCGCAAATTACAACAGGAACAGCTCCAAATGGATGTTTTTCAGAATTCTTTCGGAAGGGGGGGGGGGGTGAATCTCCTTGGTGCTATACATTAATACACAACAACAAAAGGAAGATGATAAATTATAACGAAAATTGAAAAATAGTTTGTGAGGATTAGTTACAAATTTTCGAATTGGTTTTTCTTTCCACTTAGAAAAACGGGTCGGGGAGAGGGGGCAGCACCTCCCTGGATATACCCTTGAACATGATTGTAAGATTTAATACTTTCCTTCTCGAATTACAAGTGATGAAACTGTGAAATAATGGTTACCATTTTAGACAAATCCCTTTTCTTCGCCTCTGTAGCAGTCTTTGGTGGACTGGATTTATTTGTTTCCTTGTATCGCGCTGAGGTAGAAGTAACTTGTAGCCCGTGCACTATTTTTTTTTTTGCAGTTGGCATGGAGAGGGAGAGTCGCAGTAAAAAAAAAAAAAGTGTTCTGTTGAAAGCTGACAAGAGTCTAGCGACAGCAATGCTACCGTCCTGCAACTGGCAGCAAATGCCGATCCTCTCCGAAGTTGGCCGATCGGGAGCGCCTACCCCCTGGATGTTTGATTTCCAAGTATTTTTAATGTAACTATCCTAACCAAATCAACCACAAAGTTTTAAAGTATTTATAATGTAGCTAACCTAACCTAATTGACCATTAGTTATCATGTCCTTATCTGAAAATTACAATTTAATTAATAAATTTACTTTTATTTGCATTCATTATTCAAATATATTTGTTACTTTTGAAATTATACGTGCTCGTATTTATTTTTACAAGTACAAAAAAAATTCGCACCTGCCGGGATTCGAACCGGCAACCTTAAGATTAGATGATAGCGCCGCTAAGCGCTCAGCCACGAGGCCATATTTGACAAATAGAAGTTTCAGATGACATATATAATCGTGCCGCCGGCCCCGGAACGAGCGTGAGCGATGCGGCAGCCGGCCCCGGAACGAGCGTAAGCGGTGCGGCAGTTGCAGTTGCTGTCGCTAGACTCTTCTGAAAGCTGTCGCAGCTATTGCCAGTGGGCGGTCGGTTTGTCTGGCTGACCCAGGATCCACGCAGAGCATATCCCCAGGGAAGATTGCAGCAGATTGCTGGGCGCCTTTTCCTCATTGTCTTCCCTTCCACTCCCCTCCCTTTCTTCTTCCAAGCGAAGCCTTTACGTGATTGATCAAGAGACCTTTTGTATTTCTCGCTGTTCTATCTATCCCTTGCCGTTACTTTCGAATGTCATTGTTATATCGTGCTCCAGCCCTGATTCTGTGTCTCAAAGCTGTCCTTTGTTGTGGAATGAATTATAAAAATTTCAAACTATTAACAGTGACATTTTTCTCTTAACTGACATATAATTGTATTAGCTTGTTGCTTATTTTTCAACACCAAGTGATTTTTATGGACTCAGTGAAAATTAAACACATTGCTCAGGTAAGGTTTTTTAATCAAATAAATTAGTTAAATGACAGGGTTGAAAACAAAGAAGCAATTAACTTATTATTGGCTACTTTTTTTTTTCAATTTCGCTAAGTCAGTACATTTTTTCTCTCCATTGTTTGTGCATTACCATTAAATACTGTTAAGACACTTGATTAAATCTTAATATATATCATGCAGTGTTATAATTTTGCTGTAGCCATTTTCACACACGTGACCAAAAATTTTTTGTCGCTAAAATAGTGATAAACGTTTGACTGCAGTTCTCATCAGTGAACGTATTTAAGCCATTGTAGCAACTACCACATTTGTGTCGGGCGATTATGGTAGTTATACTCTGACATCCACCCTGTCTGTGACCAGTATTTCTCAACATATAATTGCAAAGTACCAGTTAAAGGATTCCATCGTAAAAAGTCATCATTTACAATCGGGAGCCTACACACAATTTTGTTTCGTTTGGAAAGGATTGGTGAGAATGGAACCCCATTGTCTGTTTGCTTTCAAATTTTTCCTTTTGTTGGTTTGTATGATCAATTTTTGATGTGATAACGTCTTATAAATCGATGAACGCCGGCTGCACGCACGAAAAAGCATGACTCATTGTCACGTTCCGCCTGAGCCGAACGTGCAAGAACCGGCCAACCACCGTGCGAGAAAATCTTCTATAATATCAAACAGGTTAAGGCGGGCTTTTTAACTAATTGTTCATGATTATATTTAAACTAATTATTTAAATTAAATTTGCAAAAACTGTAAATAATATTTGAAAATTAAAAAGTATGCAATTTTTTATCAATATTTTCTTATGACGTTATCACGTAATATTATCGACCGTAAACCGACTTTACAGACAAACCCCTTTTTTTAGGCTGTCTTAGGATTTCGGTTTGGGAAGAAGGGGTTGGAGCCATATATCACTCCCCCTCTTCCCCTTTGTACGCCCTTGTTTAAAATTAGGCACAGAGGAACTGACATACCACCAAACTGGATTCATCTGTATCTTCCTTAGCACAGTTCGGGAATACTGAGTCTCTAATTTAACTGTATACTAGCAGATAATATCCCGATGCATATAACATCCCGTTGCAAGTACCAACTTCCTCTATCGGGTCACTTTTTTTCCTTTGATGGCTGTCAACTGTAACTGCTGATATCTCAGTAGCTCTAGATCCTCCATGATGAACAACCCCGTTTGATTATTTGTTTTAGTGTTTGTGTTCTTGCGTGTTAATTTAAACTTCTCAGGTGTCCTAATTTTTTCAAGGATTTAGTATTATGATACTATGACAATTTTGTAATACCATAATAACCTACAATTTCATAACAAATCACTGCTGTTACTCTCTGGCTTCATCTAATGATTTTTGTTTTCTATCACACAATTTTTCACAAATTTCATATTTTAAGATTATTGTATGCGTGTATTGAGTACTAGCTATATCTCGGACATGGCCTACCGAAAATCTATTCTATACCACACTGCTATAACATCATTAACTCACCATTAAGCTTAAAATATATATAGAAAACAGAAAATTTCTAAATGTTGTTATATCATTGTGCATTTGATGGTTACTGTAAATAATTTTTATTATTTTTCTCTTTTCTAGAGACCTGGAAATTTCGCGGATTCGTTTGATGTCAGACTAAAATCCGCAGCACTATGTATACTCTACCCACATATGCTTTCCTATTAGCTGATTTCTTACTGCTTCTATTGAGTGGATCAGTGTTATTCAGACACTGCATTGATGACTGGTAGTTGACTGGGCTACAGTCGTAAAGGGAAATACCTTGCGACCAAAAGAATCCACAAAATTTCCGTGTCTCTACGCTTCGACCTTTTGGAGCTAGGATGGTCGAGAAGTCTAATCACTTACATCCCACCAAGGCAATCTGGATTCTATTCCCGCTGGGGTCCAACTATGATTTTTCGCAAGTGGGGAAACTGGTGGATATTTCACTGAGTCGGTGGGTTTTATCAGAGTTGTATTGTTTCCCTCACTTGTGAATTCTGTCAGTGCTCTATTCGCATAGCATCGACTCATGACCCCCTGATGTGTGATTAGAATTTCTGTCATTCATTCGTTCATTCTGTTGGCCCTTTTTTTGTTGAAATGTCGTAGTCTTAAATTTAAGAGCTCGTGTGTTTTTTTAATAAGACGTGGGAAGCCTGTGTGATTGCAGTGTGTTCAATTAGAAAGCCGTGTGATTGCAGTGTGTTGTATTAGAAGGCCGTGTGATTGCAGTGTGTTGTATTAGAAGGCCGTGTGATTGCAGTGTGTTGTATTAGAAGGCCGCGTGATCGCAGTGTGTTGTATTGGAAGGCCGTGTGATTGCAGTGTGTTGTATTAGAAGGCCGTGTGATCGCAGTGTGTTGTATTGGAAGGCCGTGTGATCGCAGTGTGTTGTATTAGAAGGCCGTGTGATCGCATTGTGTTGTGTTAGAAGGCCGTGTGATCGCAGTGTGTTGTATTGGAAGGCCGTGTGATTGCAGTGTGTTGTATTAGAAGGCCGTGTGATCGCAGTGTGTTGTATTGGAAGGCCGTGTGATTGCAGTGTGTTGTATTAGAAGGCCGTGTGATCGCAGTGTGTTGTATTAGAAGGCCGCGTGATCGCAGTGTGTTGTATTAGAAGGCCGTGTGATCGCAGTGTGTTGTATTAGAAGGCCGTGTGATCGCAGTGTGTTGTACTAGAAGGCCGCGTGATCGCAGTGTGTTGTATTGGAAGGCCGTGCCGTGCAGCTAGCTGCTTGTCGGTGGTACAGCGTGCGCGCTGCTCGCTGTGCGCAGGGATGGAAACTTGCACGAAGGGGACCAGATTCTAGCCATCGATGGCCAGCCCCTGGACTCGAACATCTCCCACCAGCAGGCCATCAGCATCCTGCAGAAGGCTCGGGGGCTGGTGGAGCTGGTGGTAGCGCGCACCGGGACCGAGGAGGCGCCCGCCACCCCGCCCTCGCCCTCCCCCGTCGACCGCTCCCCCTCCGCCGTCAGCGACACCTCCAAGGCTGGCTCCGACATGGTGGTCAGTCGCTCTTAAGCATTCATTTAATTCATTCATTTAAAAATAATACTAACAAAAATATCCAAAAAAAAAATTATTTTCCAAAATTTTTCTGTAAAATCTGTTTAAATTTTTTTGCAATTTATTGTAAAGTAGAAACGTGTTGCTATGGAGACTTACTATAGCTGTAATTTTTAAGGGCGCACAGTATTTTTAATGTAATAGTTAACATATACTGTCAGTATAAATGCATTACTTCATTCTTAATGATTTATTGAAAATAAAATGAAATTTATTTTGGGTTTTATCAAAAATAACTAGCCTAGTTGAAAAATTTGTGTGGTTGATTTTTCCGTGTGATGATTAATATTGAGGTCCTGTTTTGTGATCAGCTGAACACTGAATGGGCTCAAGTTGAAGTTATTGACCTTATCAATGATGGATCGGGACTGGGTTTTGGGATCATCGGAGGCCGCAGCACGGGAGTGGTGGTCAAGACTATTCTGCCAGGCGGAGTCGCCGACAGGGTGAGTCGGTTCGGCTTTCGTTCTGGCTTGGGCGATGAAGTTAGTTAGTGTCGTATGGTGCGTTGCAGCCACCCTGAACACTTTTGAATACACACTATGTTGTATCGTTCGGTCAAGGAACTGTAGTTAGTTGTGCTCGTGTTAGTTTGATGAGAGAGGTGTAAGGTAGACTGTGTTTAAGTTGAATGTTGTGCAGTTGTTGACCAGAAACAGGGATGTAGCCAGGGAGAAGGACCCCTCTCTTCCAGGGTTTAGAACACAAGCGAAGACAGAATAAAACAATTATAGCTACGTAAGTTTGCAGAGATAAACATTTAGAAATATCTTTTAATCTTTACTGGGCTACAAAAATCTTTAACCCCATTATAGCTTGACATGCCTCATGCAATGAAAGTGGCAGGAATTATGTTTACAAGTGGTCCATATTTAATTTTGGTTGCACAATTATTACTGCAAGCATATAGTTCATATAAACTTGATGTGTGTTTCATGTATTTGGTAACATTGAGTATATTAATTTATGACCTGTTTTTAAAAAAGATAAATTATTTTTTTTAAGAACGAAGTATTAAAAACTATGAAATAAAATCCAAAATGTAAAATGTTTAGTTTTATTTTCTCGAGAAAAATAATTTCTTAAAATTCTACGTGTAAAACGTTGCCATTCTAATAATTGACTGTTTCCTGAGATTTCAAAGTGACAATCAAAATTCTTTTAAAATTCCATTTTAAAGAAAATGATAACATATCAACTGGACTCCCTCCTTCACAAAATCCTGGCCACGGCCATGCTGGAAATACTGTTATAAGTTGATCCCAGAGTGTTTCTTGTCAGCTGTGATACACTGTCTGCCATCTTGGGGAGGAAATGAACATGGGGCGGGTCGTCTCGTGTGCAGGACAACCGATTGCAGAGCGGGGACCACATCCTGCAGATTGGCGAGGTCAACTTGCGAGGGATGGGCTCGGAGCAGGTGGCGGCCGTGCTGCGACAGTCGGGGAGCCACGTGAGGTTGGTGGTCGCTCGCCCCGTGGAACCCACTTCTCCGGATTACCAGGTACGATTACCGCCTCACTGCCTCGCTGACGTGCATGGCAGTACCGACGTTGCAGACATTTTGAAATATTTTCTTCCAATTAGCCATCCCTAATGAATCAGTCTTCGTGGCAATTTGACTCTACTTGTCGCCAGTAGTTCTAATGACTAACAAACTGAAAATCAATTGTAATACACTCTCAATTACTTAATAAATATGTATGGTACCTATCTACAGAAAGTTACACAAATTTATTGAATCAACATGAATCATTCTTATGGGCTATGTATCTTTATAATTTTTTTATCTTACCCCAATATGTATTAACATATTTAATTACTACTGTGGCGTGCGGGTCTAGCCAGTAGAGGCAGTCTTCAAAACATGAGCCTCAGCAAAAGTGTAAGCAGAGCAAAATAATAAACGTGACCTAGGATTTGCAAAAAGAAAGTCACATCAAACCATTCAAAAACATTTACTAGGCTCAAAAGTGTGTTGCATTTACACACCAGTATGACAATTCCTAGTGTAACTAATAATTAATGTACAATAGTGCTGCAGCACAACAAAATTATAACAGCTAAATTAGTCTCCATTGCTTTTATTGAGCAGAAAGCCTATACAATTATTAGGAGCCATTTAAAATAGACCAATAAAATAGGTTAAAAATAATTATTTGTATGAATAAATATACCAAGAAAAAATAGTTTACATGTGTGTATTATAAAGTTCATAACTAGTTAAATTTAGTCTGTTAAAGCCCTTGACAAAATCAATATAAAAGACTTAAAATTTATGCAAAATATTAGACTTGTGGATAAACGATGAAAAAAAGTCAATTAAAAGTTTACTACATTGTTTAAACCCACCGAGACTATGGTTGCGGCGGGATGATTAATGAACGAAAATTTCTGTGCTTAAAAGTACTCGTTTGTAAGCAAATCACCTAGATGGTAATAAAAAACAAATTGCATTATGGGCCTTGTCGATTCATGTAAGCGAAGGTACGCCAAAACCTTCAACCTGCGTGAGCACTCCGCGACGCGTGACACTCTCCCTCGTGGCCGAAGCAACCTATAGCCTGTCCAGTTAGCTTTGTTAGCGAGGCGGCCTCTCGAACTGTTTTACAGCGACCTATGAGCGGAAAACTAGGCAATCTCACTGGCTGAGGTATCTTGCACACCAAAGGCATTAGTTCATTTGTCCAAGTATATTTTCTAAAGGTTGAAAGGTTGAAAGTTTGAAATTAATGTGCAAAATGCAAAGAAGTTTAGATCAAGCTATGGCTTGCTGAATCAGAAGTTCAATACAGGGCATAAAGAGCTAAATACTGTCCAGCAATGCACTCGTTACGTAAAACCCACAACCATACCATGCGCGTGATTACTACATCTTTTAAACAGCCAAACTTCCATAGTCCAGACAGAACGAGCGCTGTGCATGACAGTAATTGGGATGCCACAAAGCTAGGTAAATTCTTGATTAAAGCTAAACAAAAGTAGTGAGTCTTTATCAATTGTGTGTGTGCAGTTAGTTAATGGCAAACTATACAAAGTTAAAATGCCTTTCGGCGCGCCACACATGCATTTAACAGCCCGATAGCGCACCTAGCTCAAGGCTGGCTTGTAAAGATGAAAGCTGGCGAAACTGCTGCTGAAGTCGTGAAGTCCGTGGTTGACCAGAAATGAAGAGCACCCAGCACGACAGTCGCCCGCCCCGCAGGGCCGAGCACAGGCAACTTTGAGAGCGCTCCGTATCTCCTCGCTCATTCATGGCGATGGTGGCGCTGTGCAGCGAGTCAAAAAAGAACCAGAAGGAACGTCCCATAGTTTCGGTATATACAGGCCATAGTTACACTGCCAATACTCAATGCCTGATAGAATAGGGCTAAAACACTATATATAAAGCTAGATTAAAACAAATTTATAATTAAAGAAAAAAACTTGAGCAGGTATTAAAAAAATTAGGTAAGAAAATATCAAATTTAAATAAATATAGTAATAAGTTCAACGGAAAATACTGAGGCGTAAAGCACGCCTCACTACTTTTGTTAGATAATAAAACTGAATAACTGTTAACAGTGAATTTTTTGGTATAAATACACTTTTTAAAATAGGTGATGTATGTGTAATACTTTGTCTTCCCCATTTATTACTAGGTTTCTTGACCCATCTTGCTGTTGCAAAAATTTGTCATTTGCTTCATCATTCTTAGCTAGTAGGACTATATAGTGTCACTATGTCTAGATTTTG
The DNA here is from genome assembly GCF_032445375.1 of Bacillus rossius redtenbacheri. NCBI lineage: Eukaryota > Metazoa > Arthropoda > Insecta > Phasmatodea > Bacillidae > Bacillus > Bacillus rossius. Next base: position 19,424,518 of record NW_026962011.1, on the reverse strand, counting down.
AACTTTTAAATTTTTTATTATGTACCCTATCAATAACTAAATACATATTCATATTAATCAAACTTATTCTTTGTCATTTGAACCATCTTGTATTCTGTATCATGAGTTTACAAATATATTTTGGGAGCAGAATGTTTGACTCAATCTGTGAAGTATTTTTGACGACGACTGTGATTGGTGTTTGCTGGCAGGCACTTGGCAGCCACGCGCCGATCGTCCAGACCAAAATTCTCGGGGACCCTGAGGAGCTGGACAGACATCTGCTCCAGAACGGTTATCCGGAGACGTTCAATCCCCACTTGCCTGCGCTGGACAGCTTCGACAACCCTTCCATTTATGGTCAGCCGGACTCCGACATTGAGCTGCACGTGAGTCTGCCAAAAGTACTGCAAGTGTCACAGCAGTGTACTTTGACTTGTACATTTTAAAATGTGCTTTCTTTATCTCTCTCTATATATATTTTTCTATACATCTTTGTATATATTTTTCTTGCTATCTCTCTGTATCTATATCTATATCTCTTGATCTATCACTCTATCTCTGTCTCCATCTCTTACCCCTCCCCTTGTTTAGCATGGTAACGTCAAGGAAAGATTGGCATGTAAAGTACATAACTGGTTGGGAAATACCAAAATTCTCAGTTAATGAACAGTTATTTATAAATCTTGTTAGGTAAGTGGAATGTTTTGGTACTGATAGCAGTTTCATTCTAGCCATGTTAACAATTTTAAAATCTATTTGATTTATTAACTAAACCTAATAACTAGTAATAGGTGTCAATTCATCATTCACATTCACGGATGAAATTTTTAGAAATACAAAAATACAGCTATTACTGAATTTTTTGGTTTAATTTGTCTAAACTGACCAAGAAAGTCCCAGTGGCTGCTATATGAAACATTACACTTTTAACAATCCATGAAGTTTCTTTCCACAATTCACTGCCAAATAGTTGGCTCAATGCCAGTGAATGTATATCTTATTTATTTATTATTTTTAATTATCAGTGATTTTTTACCAAGTTTATGTATTTTTATTTTTTGCAATCTAATCATAGTTATTGTATTTTTATTGTTATTATGTTATTTTTTAAATTATTATGTACTCCATTACAAATTTAATTTAATTTTAAACTTTAATAAATGCAATAAATCGTAAAATTGATGTTATTGAAATTTGAATTTGCTGTTATTTGGCCAAATGATTATCATTCATGTGTTATGAGATTGTAATGCTATGCTTTTTTAGTGCATTCCAGCAAAACTGAACACTTTTGACTGCCTGCCAAGTTTTCTTCTTCCTGTAAAGAAGACATCAAAATATTAAATTTCCTTACCTTATACAGCATTGGCTGAAATATTTTTATTCAGCTCCCATACGGGTCAAATTATTTTTAGGGAAAGTAAATGTAGAAGAATAAAAAATTGGAAAAGATACAGTGACGGTTAAATTTCATTTTCAGCTAAATAAATTTTTAATTGCATTCTGCAACACTTACAATGAAGGCACTCATAAAATTTGTTTTATTCCAAGAACTTACTACTCTTGAATCAAGCATACATATCTTTGGAATCTTATCTTTGTTTACATATTACGTAAGCACCACGAATGAGCAAAAAATTGATGATGGATAAATATTTGAATTTTTTATACATTATAATTACCTATCATAAAAGTACAATTTAGTGGTTGTAATGCATTTTAATGATATACATTATTCATACTCCAAACTTTAGGCAATTTTTTTTTAAAAACACTACCCACTTATGTTTAGGCCAGTACGGTCTGAATAAGTGTAAGACAAGATAAATTTAATTTTAACTTTGTTAAATTGTTGAGACTGGAAAGACCACCAGAATGCAATTCCAAAATGTTCAGTTTAGGTGAAAATGCACTACTGTAGAATCAGCCTGATACTTGGAACATTGTCTAGATTTAACTGTGTTGTATTTAAGGCCAAGTTTTGTGCTGTGGAGTTATAGGATTAGCATTGAAATTATTTGCTAGTGACTTCCAAGTTTTGTGTTGACTTCTTTTTTTTTTATAGAAATTGTATCGGTGAGGCATGCAGGAGCTAACTGGTGAATGTTGTTAACAGGTGGACCCCAGCCTAGTGGTGGACGTGGTCAGGAACACGATGCCCCTTGGACCGATTCCACCCCTCCCCCTCCTCACCAGCACCCCTTCCCTCCCGGTGCTCACCATGGACCTGTCTGCGCTCGACTCTCATAGCCTGCCGGAGATGGAGAAGTTTGTGGTCGAGTTGAAGAAAGACTACCACGGTATAGGCATCACGATCGCTGGCTACGTTTGTGAGAAAGGTCAGCAAGTGCTCACTTCCGTACATTGTGCACTTAACCTTCTTCTCTGATAGTTACGTTGCTTAACTGTTTGTTCCTATTGGTGGTTTGCAGAAGAACTTTCTGGGATATTTGTGAAGAGCATCAGCGAGGGCAGTGCAGCAGATTTGTGCAGGAAGATCCAAGTGAACGATAGAATAGTGGAGGTGAGATTTGGATAAAACCATTCATTTTTTAAACTGTTTGCCAGTTCTAGTTTTCTCTGTGAAAGTAAAATTAATTAACTTACTATTCTTGGAAATTTATAAATTTATTTATTTACACAAGTGACATGCACACCAACGCCATTGAATTGACTGCAGGGCTGTGCATGTTACAACAACAAATGATAGTAACAACATTAAATGGGGTACAGAAACAAACAATGGACAAGGACTCGAATGAACATTCAAACCCTTCAGGAAAAGTTAATTGAGAATAATATAAATATTATAAGTTATATAATTCATAAGTGGCTACGTAAATATCTATTAAAAGCACACAACTTATTGGAAGTATTAAGATAAAAATATTTTGGTAAGAGAATAAAATAATTGTTGGTAATGGCTAATTAGGTTACACTTCATGGTGGAGTAAATATTACAAAACAGTATTTATAAAAATAAAAACAATAACACTAAAATTTTCTGTTTTAAAATTAAAATTAGACTAAAAAAAAACAATAAAATCTTTTCTATTTATGACCAATTCTTTTACCAAATTTCCCTTTTTGTGTTATTGTGTGTTTCTGTATACGTATAGTTTTAAAGAATTATCTGTCTGTGCATGTAATAGTTCCACTTTTGCAGACATGATTTTTGCTGTATATGAACTACTGAGACATTAGTAAGCTATGACGTGGAAGACAACTGAAAAAATTAAAAATACTACTTGCATTTGGTTTATTTATAAACTTAAATAGTCTGCGTAATCATCACTTGCCTGACTTTCTACACCCATTATATTAAACTAAGTGAATGTCTGTTTCACATATTGGTAGCAGAACAACAAATGCAAAAGAGGTATGGAATTTAGAATTAGCCTTTAAATAAAAAGTAATGACGAAAAAAAAAATCAACATGGTATGTTAGACTGAGTCTTAACCTATGTTCTATTATCAGTGCGCAACTGGCGTGCAGTGTAACCTCACGTTAAGAGTCTGCGAACATTTAAAAATTCCATATTCAAATTAACAACACGTTTTTCACTTCAACATTTCAAAACAAATAATTTCATCAAAATTTCTGAATAAATCTTCTTGGCTTCTAGTGAATAAGTCTCACTTTCTTTATCTATCAGTAAAGAATATTAAAAAAAAAATTATTTGTTTTGAAATGTTGAAGTGAAAAATGTGTTGTTAATTTGAATATGGAATTTTTAAATGTTCGCAGACTCTTAACGTGAGGTTACACTGCACGCCAGTTGCGCACTGATAATAGAACATAGGTTAAGACTCAGTCTAACATGCCATATTGATTTTTTTTCCGTCATTACTTTATGTGTATGTATGTATGTATATATATATATATATATATATATATATATATATATATATATATATATATATATATATATATATATACACACACACACACACACACACACACACACACACACATATACACACATACATATATATATATTTATATTATATATATATATATATTAATATTCATATTCATATTTGTCATCAGGTTTTCTGGTTTCTTGTAAATTGTGAATAACATACTTTCACTCTATGATTAAATTTGTTTTGAGGTTTTTTTTGGACATACACCATTCCTGGTTATACTGCATTCATAAACCTCAATAACGTACAAAATAGATTAATATGCAAACACACAGAAAAAGAGCAAAGATCTGCTGATGTCAAATACTAAAAACAGAGACTGATAAAAAAAAATTGAGCACGTTTAACTCAGAACACATGATAGAAGTGAAACTACTTTGGCAATTCAATCAAACTGTACTCTTAAAGGCTCTCTTTATATCTCTTTGGCGTCAGAAATTGTTAAAACAATGTTTCACGAAAACTTTGCCTTCAAATTATAGTTGAAATTTTACTCTTATTGACCCCAAAGAAGTTTTACTTCAAAAATATTTGGTTACACATCGAAAACAATACTCGTATGACATTGTTTAACAGTACTGATTTACACATGTAATTAAAATAATACGTACTTGAACGAACACCATTTTCTGGCGTATATGGCCTGTGGCATGGTGCACAACAATAAGCTCAAGCCCCGTTGCATTGCCCTCTGCCCAAATACTCCCTAAAGTCAGGGTGGCGTCAGGCGCAGGCGGGTCCCTACCACCGTGACCCGCCTATCCCTGCAGCATGGAAGGGTTCAACCTGAGCCGCACGCCGCCACGTGGAGCCCGCTTAAGGCATCGTGGCCCGACAATTTCTCTGCACCGTCCGCAACCTATTCTTCGTCCTTTTCGCATCAGAAACGTTTCACAACAATGTTTCATAAAAACGTTGCATTAAAATTTGGCCTTGAAATTTACTCTCATCTCACCTAAAGAGTTTTCACTTCAAAAATATCTATACTAATATTTTAAAGCTGAAGAGTTTGTTTGTTTTTTTGTTTGTTTGTTTGAACGCGCTAATCTCAGGAACCACTGGTCCAAATTGAAAAATTATTTCAGTGTTGGATAGTACATTTATCGGGGAAGGCTATAGGCTATATTTGTATATTATATTATCAATAACATTAGGGATCCTTACTAAAAGTCCAATTTAGAATCAAATACGTTGGAGGGGGTTAGATACAACATGCAGTACACGTACAAAGTGTGTGTTGACAATGCCGCAGGCGCTAGTATTTTGCATTGTTCATGCCTTCTGCGTCTCCATGGCAATGGGCATCGCGCGGCAGTGGCGTACCCACAAGGAGGGGCATGTATAATGAGCGGCGCAAGAGAGATCTGCCTGTAGACTGCCGTAGCGAAGTACGGGTAAATCAGTTGTACGTTGCGTGCACGAGTCTGGAAACCATCGGTGCTATTCATTTTCTCTCCGGTACATTATACAGCATTGCAATAAATTTTCAATGAATTTTTTTTTTAATTTACCGTTACTGTAAATGGGAGATGTGGCTTACCGTAATTTTTTTTCCATTAGTATAGCCGTGCGAAGCCGGGTCGGGCAGCTAGTTCATGAATAATTTGATAATTAGGTAGTAATTAAAAACAAAATGGTTGACACGGAAGCCTCCCCCGCAGGTGGACGGGCAGTCGCTGCAGGGCTACACGAACCACCAGGCGGTGGAGGTGCTGCGCAACACGGGCCAGGTGGTGACGCTGTGCCTGGAGCGGTACCTGCGCGGGCCCAAGTACGAGCAGCTGCAGCAGGCCATCGCCAACAGCGAGCTGAAGGCCCCGACGCCCTCCTCGCCGTCCGCCACCTCGCTGCCCCGCTACCCCGTCAGCACGGTGAGCGCTCTCCCTGCAGCCGGTGGGGCCGTTACTCATAGCTGCAGCTTGATCCGTTGTCAGTATATCGTGGTTGACAATCTGTGTGTGCGTGTGTTTATTAAAGTATTTAACTTTATTTTCACCGTTTGTACTATTCTCATATGTTGTAGGGGCCAGAAAAATTAGCATCTTGCTGGATTGCTAATTTATACTTTAGATGCTAATTTTTAATAATTTTCTAAATAAATGCTTTTTTTTTTTCCCCCAGCTAAATTAGTTTGTCATTCATTTGCGAAAATCTTTGCCACGGACTTTCTCATCTCATCTCATCAGGAGAAAGGTGTATGGTTGGTTTATAAGATGAAAACAAAACAGGCTGCTCTTTCTTGCGTTATGCTTTAGTGGGAGTGTGAAGGTAAATCACAGAAATACTACAGATACTTGGCATTCCTCCAAATGTTACACTCTACCCCATGTATTCTGGTTGTCGTCCTTTGCACTATTTTTTGTTGCCGTACCTCGTGATATTGCCATGCTTCTGTGATGCAGTCAAGTTACAACCCAATGAATCCAGTATTTATGTTTGTTCTATGAATTGAACCTGCAACTTACCATTTGTTAGTGTATTGCAGTCTCAATTTTTTTTTTTTCGTTAAATAAGAATTTATATTTTTTTTGTGGTTTTAATCCAAACAGACACTAAAAAATTGTGGTTTTTAGACAAAAGTAAACTTAAGGGTTATTTGAAGGTATTTGTATATATGAATATTTAGTTTACAAGTATTTAGAATATATATAGGGTTTTAAATAAGTTGCATTTAAAATGCTAATTTCACGAAAATAGGTTGCTATTTTTATAAAATAATAGATGCTAATTTTTCCAGCCCATACTAATTTGTTACCTTCTTGTATTAATTGAAGATTAAAGGAATTTATTTTTGGTTTATGTAATATCTTAATACTATAATACCCTCATATACATACATTCCACTATAACTTAGTGATTTTTTCATCAATACTCATTACCTTGGTAATTCATACATATTTACATACGTTCATATTTTAATACGTAGACTTAATATGTTTTATTTTCTTACTGATATAAAACTAAACTTAAATATTAATCTTGTTGACATGATTTATTTAGGTTTAAGTTAAGGGTGGGTACCAACAGCTTATTCATAAAACACTGTGTTCAGTTTTGGGGGTGATAAGAATGAAAATATGCATGCAATCTTGGTTCTAGCTGTCATCAGGCCATCTGGTTTTCTCTAAATGATGATGATGAATAAAGGTGTATGAAAAGAGCATTTAAAAATTAAATTTATAGCATCTATTATGTGATTTTTTGCATTTTATAGCATTTTCCATTTTGTGATTTTTAGCACTTTGTAGAATTTAAAAAAATTGTTTACTCAAATTTATTTTTGTTGATTTTGTTGTTGTAAATAATTAAAGCACATGTACAACGGCTACTTAATAAAGTTTTTAATGCCTACAGCACTACTTATCTTAGCTTATAACTTATAAGTAATGACAGAGTGAATTTTAAAATGGAGTTCGCGGTTTTTGGGGATTTCAGTTGCATGTTTTGAAATTATTTAATAAACGAAGTTTCACAAACAATCGCGGTAATTGAAAAATTTTGCATCTATTCAGCATTTATCGCAATTGCGAATTTCATACGCCTCTAATGATGATGATGAGTGGCTGACGGTGTCTGCAGGACGGCGAGGAGACGGAGACGGAGACGGAGGTGGAAGGGGACGGGGAGTCGCGCACCACGGTGGGCTCCCTGGCGCTGGAGCAGGCCGTGGAGGCGGTGAACCCCGGCGTGGCGCTGGAGGGCGTGGAGAGCCTCGTGGACGCCGACTACACCGGCGAGCTGAAGCCGGCCGTCGAGGAGGCCATCAGGGCCAAGTGGGGCGGCGTCGTGGGGCCGGACGTCGAGATCGTGGTTAGCTCTCGCTGCGTGCCCTTTGCATTATCTCATGCACGACTCTTTACGAAGATAAACAGTGAAAATAGTGACACGTTCGAACAGCAGAAATTGTCTCAAAATATATATTCAACTCTCAATTCTGTATCCCTCTCGAAGTAACTTTCTTATTTAGGAGGGATGGGGGGTGACCATGGAAAAGGTGTTGCGAAATTAGAAACTTTGTATGAAATAGAGCAAAAAAAAAAATAACTTTTTTGCGCTAATTTTTCGGTACTACATGGAAATTAATGATAATTTGAAAGTGTCTAAACAACTTTGATTTGAGGTGAGTGGCTTACTCTCGGTAGCTTAATTTTAAATGTTAGAATTTTTTTTTTGGACGTGACAACGTCTAATAAATCGATGAACGCCGGCTGCACGCACGAAAAATGTCCCACTACGGATGTGTTCTGTTTGCTCATTGTACGCATGCGTGGCATCTCTCTTCATGCTCATTGTACGCATGCGTGGCATCTCTCTTCCACTCGATTGAAACAACCATCGATTTGACTTTTCAATCATATTTTCGTCGTTTGAATTATTAATATTATGTAATTTAACGATCGTCCACCGATTTTCAGCACAATCGGTACAGTTATTTAAAAGTAATGTTGAAAATTCAAATACGTTTTGAACCAACAATGGTGTTTTACAGTTACACTTAATAATTCAAATTAGAACCGGGATCTTTTGCACAATGTTTTAAAAAATATTGTAACACATTATAAATAAGTTTGGTGTATTTGGGATGCGTATTTGTTATAAAATTGTGTTAATATTATACCCCTACCGTGAACAAAGTTTTTATAAATATATATATATAACATTTGAAACTACATTACCTTAGTATGGCCTCGTGGGCGTGTGGTTAGCGTACCAACTCTTAAACTAAAGGTTGTCGGTTCGGAACCCGGCAGCTGCGAAATTTTTTTTTGTACTTGTAAAAATAAATATGGTGCACGCAACATTTCAAAAGTAATAAATATATTTGAATTAATGAATGCAAATAAAAGTAAAATTATTAATTCAATTGCACATTTCATTTCACTCCTTTGTATCCATACAAAATAGTGATAATTCAATAAAATTGATTCAATTTTATTCATAAAAGTATGCAGGGTAGATTTTATCATGCAAAAGATTGAAAAATTAAAAAAAATTCTTCCTCAAAGAATATAATATTTTTAATGCCTAAATGGTTTGGTTGTAAAAACCTATTACGGCTCAGTCTCAGGCCGAATATGATATTTCCTTTTCTTCTGGATCAATCATATCATCAATGTTTTGTTATGACGTTGTCACGTTAAACTATCGTCCGTAAACCAACTTTACAGACAACCAATTTTTTTTTTTTGCTTTGTTGAAAGTGTTGAAAACTTAGTAGTTGCATTCACATCAACATAGGTGTTATGTATATATCTGTCTTTCCTAATTCTCTACATTGACAGCAATGAGCTTGTTCTGTTGCACGCCTCGGCAAATGCGTGAGCTGCAAAGCACCGGAGTGTGTTGCTCCGTGCGCAGGTGGCACAGCTGTGCAAGTTCGGCGAAGGGGGCGGCCTGGGCATCAGCCTGGAAGGCACGGTGGACGTGGAGGACGGGCAGGAGGTGAGGCCGCACCACTACATCCGCTCCATCTTGCCGGACGGCCCGGTGGGGATCAACCACCGCCTGCGATCTGGAGACGAGCTGCTGGAGGTTCGTAGCCAACACCGATCCTTTTGCAAGCTGGTCCATACCTTCTCAATTTTACTGTGTGAAGTGAAACATCGCTTGTTTGTGACTCGTACATCCCTGAAAAACATGCACATATTTAAGTTGCTGTTTTATTCAGTATTAGCCGGAGTATTTTTACCTGCTGCGGCAGTCTACAGGCAGAACACAACTCGAACTGCTCGTTATACATGCCCCTCATCTTGGGTGCGGCACTGTCGTTGCAGAAGGCATCAACAATGTAATGGCGAAATTTAATCAAGAATAATTAAATTACGCTTTTTAGGGGTGGTTTTATCAAAACGTCACCTAAACTATGATCTTCCTCGTGTTTCAAAGTGTGCAAAATTTCATATAGACGATGAAACCTATAGATTTGTATGAAAACAAACAAACAAACGAAAACTCAAGGAATTTTTTTGTGATTCTTTCGGATTTTTAAAAAAAAATCTTTTATGGTATATTACTGCTCCACTTGCATGGCATCTAGTGCAAGAGCCACTCCCTCTTATTAATGAACTTGAAATGGCAGCTCACATTATTATTTAATTTGATTGTAAAAAAAAAAAATATGGGTTTTTATTGTTATATCACTGACTCCTGTCAACGTAGCGAGATAAAAAATATCCATACCAATATTTTAAGTCTTATCATAAACTTTTAAACTCAAGATGTTTCATCAAAATCTGTCCAGGCGTGATGCTTGAAGAAACAAACACACTTCTGTGTACAGTTTTATAATGCATAGTATAGATTAATTAATTTCTATGGTCATGATTATATGGTAAATTGCGATAAAACCAAAATAACACCACACTACTAATAACATAAAATTTTTAATCTATTTAATACATTCATTTGTGTACAAACTTCATTCCAGATAAATTGCATTCATTAAATTTAATGTATTAAGAAATATTTTATTGTAATTTAAATACATTTTTAATAAAAATTATGATTTATTTCATGATTTCAGTTGCATTTTAATGCTTTATGGTGTATAAACATGTTTTTCTGTGTTATACGGTGTGTTTGTATGTCAGTTTGATTGTCATATAGACCCTAGTAATGTAGGTTTGCCATGCTTGTCCCTCATGGCTGGTGTTGCTCGTGGTTCAGGTGAACGGGCTGCGTCTGCTCGGCATGAACCACATCGAAGTGGTGACGATCTTGAAGGACCTGCCCATGAACGTGCGGATGGTTTGCGCTCGGCGTCTCGGGGAGACGGTCCCCTACAGGGTGATCGACACCTCCCAGGACAGAGAAGCGTTTGCAGCCAGGGTGAGTGGTCGTTAAGAACTACCAAGCATGTGTTGGCACAGGGCTGACGGATCACCCAGATGTTTTTATTCTTTTTTTGGTTTCCTACTTGCAGTTTGTATTCTAAATATCACCTTGAATAAGCACGACGGCGACCATGCCCAATAGTTGTGGTCCTTTAATGTTCATTGCAGGTAAGCGTAAAGAAAGCAAAACTAACTAAACTGCCAGATGTTTATATGTATTTAATTTCATTGATAGTCAAATAAACTGGAACCTTCTTAATTAGCCTTGCTCAAGCTTCACGGGTCGGGTCGCCGAACCCACAGGCGAGCTGAGTTGCTCTCGCACTTGGAAGTGCAGTGGGTTGCATCATTCCAGGGATGTGATGAAACTCATTTCGTACGTCGCAGTGAAAAAAAATAACGGGTTGGTGGAGGACACCTGTTACAGAATAATGTTTATTATTTGGTGTATGTTTTAAATGCTGAGTAAGGCGCTTGTTTGTGATTGTGCCTGTGAATATTTTTTTATGCCACGGTTAATATTTTGAGTTTGAACTGCTAGAAATGGTGCATTTTTGATCAAGTGCATGCATTGAATCATGTTAGAGTGCAGTGTTTTCTTTGAAAATAATTAAACAATAAGTTTGGCCCATCGACGTGTATACTACTGGAACAAACTTGGGAATTGGGAAAAAGTGTTTTCCAGCCAGATATTTCAGGAAAAACTTGTTTCCAGTTTTTCGAGAAAAACTGGGATCCCGACCAGCTCAACTTTCTATTTTTTATTTCACTTGGTAGTATTAAAAAATGTAAATTAAGGTTTTACCAGGTTTTTGTGGTTTTGTCATAAATTGAAGTCGATTTCGGTGTTATTTTCCGATACTGCAATTCACAAAATTTCCGTATTGCAGGCTGTTTTAAAATCAAGGCATGCAGGATTAAAGAAATATATGTATATATTCAACCTATCCAAATTTTTGCTTCATTGTACATGGTTCTAGATGTTTAAGTTCAGTGTGGTCGCCCAACTAGGAATAAAATGAACCCTTGAGTAATACATTTTTTTTGTCAGAAAATCTTGAGAAACCTGTTAGTTTTTAAAAGCCACTGGGATTTATCCATTTGTCTAGCAAGGTGAAAACAGTTAAGTTGAAAAGTTGTATGCATTGCCTACAAATTGAATTGCTTAAAGTCACTTTCAATGGCTGTTGTTTTGTTACTGCCTCACCCTCCCAGACCGTGACAGATGGGATTGCTGATAACAGTGATAACACAGGCCTTTTAAAAGATTTCTTCTCTCTTGTGCTTCTATTTTTAGCCTTTCAACTTCAACTACAGTACACAAATGCAGTTGCACCACTACTTAAAATCAAGAATGAAAGTGAGCTGTAACAGATGTGCTATTGTCAAGTCTCCCACATCAGCAGTAGACGTCTAGTCTAGAACCATTCACCACACGTTTAGCAGTTGCCTACCTAAAAATTTTGAAATGGGTACTATTAATTCCTGCAATATATCAGAGGTTTAGTGGGGACTGTTTAGGATATCGCAATAAACTAGACTAAATCAAACATGCAGTAACTATTTTTAATTTGTGTTAATTTAAAGTCAATAGACAATTAATAGCATTAGCACTTTTTTTAGTTACATCATTTGTCACGGTTGGACAGCTGGACGATCAGGCAGCCAGGCAAAAGAATTTTCAAAGTTAGTTTTTGTTCAGGTATTGATATGCTAACAGGAAAAATGTTTTCATGGTTTTATATTTTAGTCCAATTTCATTTTTAAAACAGACTATGGTGTTATTTTTATTTAACCTGTTTTTTGATGTTTACTCCCCCAACATAGTGGTAAAATTTATAAGCTGCATTTTTACAATAATATTTTTTTTTTAATAAATGTGGGTTAAAATTGATTCAATAAGAGATACATAAATTAAATTATTTTTTCTGTTCCATGCACTTTAGTGAAAAATTTTGTCTGTAAATAATATTACTTGAATTTCAAACATTCAAATTTTCCTTTTTTATGATTTGAATTAATTTATGGTTAAATGATATTTTATTCCATGATATAACTTCCATTTTGGTGCTCTATTGTATATTAACTTCCATTTTGGTCGTATGCTGTATTTCGACATGCTTTTCGATGTGATTTATGTTTTATCACAAAAAACATATAAACCATGTAATCTTGCCCCATTAATATGTAATAATTTGAAAATTACAGATGAACACTTCAGTTACATTCATTTGTATCAATGTGTTGATTGCTTGTTTCCTGGCACAGGATACTGTAGTGGATTGAACTATGCTTGTGAAGTTAACCGAGGTTGCTGTCCATCTTCCCTCCAGAGCATCTTGGGCGGCAGCCTCCAGAACCTGATCCCCACCACGGACCGCCTGGTGAAGGCCAAGTCGGACGGCTCGCTGGCCTCCACCGCCACCGCCACCGCCACCGACGGCAGCTTCTCCAAGATGAAGTCGCGCTCCCTGGAGCCGCTGACAGGCCTCGCCATGTGGAGCTCCGAGCCGCAGATCATAGAGCTGGTCAAGGGCGAGCGCGGCCTGGGGTTCTCCATCCTCGACTACCAGGTGGGTGTGCGGCCCTTCTCCTACCACATCTACATCTAGGCCCGCTCTTCTCCCTCGTTCGCCGTGTTGTGCTGGGCCGGGCGGTGTTCCATTACTTCATTACTTAACGTACACACTCTGCTTTTCTCCCTTGTTCGCCCTATTTAACAATATGTTGGGTCGGATGGTGTTCCCATTCCTTAATGTGTGCACCGTTTGAAATCGACCCTTTCATCGGTGCGATTGGTTTTTCGGGAAAAAAAAAGGAATGAAAATCACACAACAATCATTTGGTCACTTCCTTATCAAAATCACAGGCTTTGAAATACGTATTTGCAATCTCGGAAGGCTCTTCCGTATTAACCAGCTTCATGCTTGCACTTATTAAGGGCAGCCTGCTTTATCGAGGGTGTATGTGTGTTAGTGAGGCGGGATAGTGCGACGCTCGCTTGTGCTTCAAGCACGGTATCGACTCTTAAGCGCAAGGCTCTGAAAGTGTGCACAGTTTTCTCGTTGTGCATGCGAAACTATGAGATTTGTGTCGTAGCCACTACATTATGTGATGGAGATATGAAGATGAAGATGTAATGTCCTTTGAGTGCTTTCAAGAATCTGTAGGTGTTTTGTGCCTAAACAATTCTCTGAAATCACTCATTTAAGCCATTTTCACTGTTAAGAAAATACAGCTTTAAAACTAAATATTAAATATTCATCCATCCTCAGCATATACTTTAATGTTTTTCGCAAACAGACACCACTCTAATATCGTGAGCAGTTTTCAAATCACTTGGTTCTGACACTCTATGCACCGTATGTGCGCCCAAGTAGGCAGGGCTATTAATGAAGTCTACATTTGACTAATAATTAACTCTCATATAAATCGCCTCTTTACTGGCAAAATTTGCGCTTTGCAATGTCGGCATAAGAATTGCATGTGCTTGAGACCACATGCAGTTGATGTATGTGGTTGGTCGAAAGAAGAATGATGTAGGAGTTACAGTCATGCCTTTGATTTTGCTTTGGACATCAACCTCTGCACACAAGGTGTGTGAATGTAGTAATGGAATCAAGCTCTACCCAAGTCCAACACATAATAGCTTTTTTGCTTGAATTCAAAATATATGTTATTTTTAACTCATCATGAATTTGTACCTCAGCTGTCTATATTTAAGCATATTGTTTTTCATACCTCACATCCACAAAGTTATTCGGTACTTGAATACAAGAATATTTAATATTTTAATCAACTTAATATTTAAGGTTTTTTTAAATATTTTCATGATGTTTTCTCTGGTGGAATGAATGCTCATGAAGTTTATTGATGTATTTATTTGAAATTTTTAAAAAATATTATTATGTAGTCAATAACTTTTCAAGTTTTTAGGTGAAATTGAGGCTTTGAATGTTACTAAGCCCATCACATGATCCCTGAAGTTTGTTTTTTAGTGTTAGGTACTATGCTCAAATTGAATAGCAGCTAGGGATGGGTCGATATGATTCTTAAGTTCCTCGATTCCATCAAGTCTCTGGAAAACTGGCTACTTCTAAGTTAGTACTTACAAAATAAATTCTTATACTCCGAGCAGATCCTATTTGTAGAGTCTTCAGAGTGATTTGAGACTAGAATTTTCTTGATCTTGCATCAAAATGGATTTCTGGTCTTGGAATATTTGAGAATTTTTATTATTTCTGCACTGAAAGTTTCAATGGTAGGTGTCAGATACCATGTATTTATGCTGATTCTCATTCTTTTGTGGAATTTCAAAGTTCTACCCCTAACTTCAATTGAACATGTGATTCAATGTATTTCTGTTGGTTTATACTCGTGTTAGTTAATCTCTAATTGAATCAGCTTATGCTAGCTCAATTAGTAATTGTTTGTGTTCTAATCTAGAATAATATTACGTAAGAATAACTCGCTGAAAGATGGAACACATTTGTGTGCGAACCTTTATTATTTTATCTGTCTATTTAAAAAAAAAAAATCCTTACAAACACAGCATATACTCTCATCAAAAGCCAATGGATATTTGAAAATGTTATTTCAATATTGTATTATAATTATCATGACTGCCAATTTTTTTTTTCATATGCTGAAGTTGTGTCAGGTACATGTTTGACATAATAATTCAGAAGTACTTTATTTTTATTTTAGATGTTAATAAAATGTTTGTGTGATAAATAGAGCGGCCATGACATTTAAGACAAGGATAACATTTTGGAATGCCGTGAAGGGGAGGGAAGAAAGTTAAAATGGAGTTTGTTGCTAGGTTCCCACCATTTCACTGTGGCTGTTTGCCAAGGCACCCCATCCTCCTCTCTCGCCCTCCCATGCGACCACAGTATATCGCAGCATTCTTTGCTTTCTGACTGGTGGCTTTGCAACTACAGACAATAAACTCAATTTGTTTTTCAAATTACCACTTGCTTTTCAATAAAGGTAATGTAAATCACTCTGATGAAAGTAAATTTTGTGTTAATATAGGTACTAATTTTTAGTTTATTAAATGATGTGCTTGAATTGTGATTTCCACTGCATAAAGTATTTTTCATAAACTCATAATCAAAATGTTTTGGGTTACAGGGTCCCATTATTTTTGAAATAATATGATATGTGGTGAAAAAGGTTCGTGTACGATTTTTTTTTGTGTCCAGATGCTTGTAATTTTGAACAGGAACTTAGGCCAATAATCAGTAGTGCTCAGTAAACCTTAACTTCTGAGAATACCTTTTCTGTTATTATTTTTTGTTTTTAAGAAGAATCTGAATAACGTGGAACTAAGAATAGAAATCAAACTATGTACCATCAATGAAGATTTAATGTGGCCGTGGAAACTATAAAATTTTGTACTCGACCCATCCCTAATAGCACTATAAATTAATGTTTCAGTTTATATACTATTATGATGAGTTTCATGGAAGTTAACTAAATTTAAACTTACTCTGTTATGAATACAATATGAACTTAAATGACATTAGATACAGTCAACTCTTGATTGTACAATCCCTGGGAATAGCAACCATCTCTAAGTAACAACTGTATTTTGAGAAATATTGGTTTGAAAAGTAACCTATTTTTATTTATTTTGGGCATTACTGATTGCTTTTTTCCTTGCGAGAACAGTATTACCTTCAACTGTGTGTTATTCACCCTAAGGTCACCGGGCGATGCTAGTGAGTGGCTAGAATATGAGATTATGTAGCTGCTGCTTCCAGGTTTTCAAATGCAAGGCCAGAAATATTAATGCTGTCGTGTTCATAATCTTCCCGTGGTCACTAGATGCCAGTCAAATTGAGTCGCCACCTTCTAGTCATGTCATGTCCTTGAATTTGCTTGGCACACCACCCTTCTCCACTTGCATGCCACAGGTAGTTAATGCTATGAAGATTGAGTTGTAAATGGACCTAAAATAATGTAGTAAATTTGTGCACACTCATTAAAATGTATGCAGCGCATTGTGTTTAGGTGTTTTGCCAAAACGGGTGGTACTTCATGCTTCCATTGGATATAATTTTATTTTCAAGACATTTACCTATTAAAATAAAATATTATTAATATTTCAATAAAACATGTCATTTTATTATTATAGAAGATTGAACATAAAATTCATGTGGAAAATATAATTTTGTGGTTTAGATTTTGGATACGTGTCAAAATGAAAATCCCAACCCTTTTGTAATAAAGACGTTTTTCCCAGGAAGAAATCTTGAAGGTCTTGAATCAAGAGTTGACTGTACAGTATTAAATTGTATGGAAATCGTAATGCATTTTGTAAATATTTGTGTACATTTGTTTAAAATGGACTGTCAAAAACATCAGCAGACTCTCTTCCAGTGTAAGGGGGGATAAGATGTCAGGAACTGCTTCAGCCCTTCAAACTCTCCTTTGGGTACTGTTACATTATTATTTTGCATATTGTGCCCGATTCTGATAACTAATAATTTATTTTTATTCTTAATAAACATAATATTTAATTAATAAAAATACGGTTCTGCTTTCTTTAATTAATTTTTTTAGACCATGGTGCTGTGAGAAATTCCATGATTGATGCTTGCAGCAATTATACATGGCTAAAACATTGAAAACTTTATTATTTATTATTTGAGAAAAAAGTTAACAAAAAATATCTGGATGACTGAGCCTTGCTCAGAGGAATCTATTCAGTTTCACGTGCTTAAATATTATGTATATGGCTGCATTTATTTAAAATAAATAAATTTGTTACAAGCTTAATTCTTTAAAAATTAATTTAAGTGAAGATAAACAAAAAATGTACAGACACTGGAAGTCGTTATTCTCTGGTAAGGACAGTTGGTTCTTTGCTGTATTTTTTAGTTCAGTTCCTCTGAAATAGAAGAATGGTAGTGGTGTTTAAAATAAAGCTCGAGTGTAATATTTTCTCACTAAAAAAATAAATATACAATTTTTAAAAATTTGTGCACTTGGAGAAACTTATGCTTGTGTATCTATATGTATCTATAATGATAAAACAAAAATGATTCCTTTGTGATGACAAATTGAAGAATGAATATATATATATATATATATATATATATATATATATATATATATATATATATATATATATATATATATTAGAGATGGGTCGAGTCTTGGTTTATCGAGTCGAGCCGAGCCGAGTTGGGTCAGATTGACTCGACTCGAAAACCGAGTCACATATTTTATCAAGTTCGAGACTCGAAACACGTTTCGAGTTAAGTACCAGCATCGTGAGATTATAGCACTTTATTATAGGTTGTCTTAACGTTTTCGCCAAGACATTAATACAGCAAGAAATGATAATGACCTTTAAACAAAACAAATCCCGTGCAAACCTAACCTTGCCCGCTACCGTGCTACGGCGCTATAATAGGTACAAGTGCAACCAAACTTAGGCCTACCTTCATTTATGAACGTGACGTCGTAACGTGATTTTGTCGATAGTGGCGACAGTTTATAGGACAAAATTATGTCACATGACCATTTTATATAAAAAAAATGCTTGGAAAACAGCGTGCACTATTTTAATTTTGTTTTTCATCCTGTGTTTACTTCAAATACGGTACCGCATTTGTTTACATAATACGTAAATGGATTTTCACTGAAGAAAAATTTGTTGCAAAACGCACATGTATTAATAATCATCACGTTTATCGTGCCCCGTTTATAATAACTCGTATAAAAAAGAGATTTCCGTAACCTAAAAATAAAAACATAAATTATATTGTAATATTTAGTAAATAACACCAAGCATAGATGCGTGAAAATGGCTGTTAGGCCAGCCAGCCTTGCATTTTGGAACTAAATTTAGCTGTGCTCCGCTACGCAGCGCTGCGTGTCAATAACGTTTAGGATAAAATTACTTTCTCTTTGAATAAAATATAATAATAATAACGCTCATGCATTTTATTTGGCAATCAGTTACTGATCGCCAAATCAAATGCATGAAATATTTATTTAAAAACATATTGATATTCTTGTAGTTGTAACAAGTTCCGGGCGAATAATCTTGCCGCGGAAAGTGTATTTACATTGAGAATGTGACAATGTGACAAGGCCTATATCCCTTGAGCTGTTTGTTCATGTGGGGATCTGCCGGGGGATCGGAAAAAAAAAGTTACGTAACTCGGGAAGCCTTCTTTTCGCAGACGAAAGAGCCAAACTCCCGATCGTACATCTTCGTTTTTTTTTGTTCATTGTAAATAAATATGGCGGTGTTGATAAAAGGAAATACCATAAACAAGGCAACGGTATTTATTTGTACGCCGCCATATTTTTCGTTTGCAGTATGTCCGTGAATGTTTATTTGGGACAACTCATGATAACAATGGTCAATTAGGTTAGGTTAGCTACATTATAAATACTTTAAAACATTGTGGACGGTTGATATGGTTAGGATAGCTACATTAAAGATACTGTGAAATCATGTTGAAATAAAGCTTAGTTTTTTATATTTAAATAACATAATGATTTTAATTAATCATTTAAAATATTTAAATAACATAATTATTTGCTAATTAATCATTTAAAATATTTAAATAATGCAGATGCATCTTGGATACACAATTTTTATATCAATGGGTGTAGTAATATTTTATTTATCATATTCGACGCAAAAAATTATAAAATTATGAAACTCGAACTGACTCGACCTCTTCAAAAATTTTGTGACTCGAACTCGACTCGACTCGAAATATGAATTGCTAAACTCGGCTCGACTCGACTCGAAGCCAAAAAACCTCAACTCGTCCATATATATATATATATATATATATATATATATATATATATATATATATATATATATATATATATATATACACACACACACGTATATATATACACATACATATATATATCTCAGAGCAAACTTTGCTTGTTATTGTTTATTGATTTTTTTATACAGAATATTTCTTCACCAGTTTTACTGGCAAACAAAATTTGGAAATCTCCAGCTAAATCAACTTGGTGATGGTTACATACTTAAACACTTGAAGAATTTCCTGTGTTAGGAAATAATGTTATAATTTCATAAACATGTTGCTCTGAATGATTTATGGTGAATGTAAAGTCTCTGGATCCATTATTGATTTTTACTGTTTTATATGTATCCTTAACGAAAATCCACAACATACAATGGCCGTCATCTTCCGACTACAAAACTGTTCCAGATTATACACAAAACATCACAAAAAAAGGTTCACTGCTTCAATAAATTTGAAATTGTGCAGAAATGTTACTTACGACTACAGTAAAAATCGAAGGGAACTCCATCCATGGCACATGTACAAAGTTATTTTGCCTCATTGTAGGCATTCGCAGACAACTGTGTTCAGCGAATTTCCAGTTAAGAGAAAGTCCAAAAAAGTTTCAAATTCAGCATAGCCTGAACCACAGCCATAAAATTGTTTCTTAAACTACATTATTTACTATTTTTTAGCATTGCCGACCACAAAATTTCGGTACCCCGACCATACGACTGACTGTTAGATAACCTGACTACCTCCATCCACGAAGCAGCTTTGTTTCAGGATCATAGGTAAAAAACCTCGATTCATCACAAGTAATCACTCTGTCCAACAATTCTGGATCATTATTCATGTTGTTTAAAAGGTCAGCACAAATGTTCATTCTCAATTCCTTTTGCTCTGGAGTGAGAAGTCTTGGCACCATTTTCTTGCAAACTTTATGCATGTTGAATGATACATGCAAAATCTGACGGACACTTTCTTTGTTAATTCCCAAAGATTTCTGCAAGAGCTCTGACACTCAAGATGACAATTTTCTCGGATCAATTTACCAATTTTCTAGTTTTTGTCCTCCATTTTTGATGTTGAGGGTCGTCCAGGGTGCAGATTGACTTCTGAAATTTAAATACCCCTCCTTAAACCTTTTGCACCAATCAAAATCTTCCATGCGCATTAAACTTTCACTTTCGTACAATTCCTTTAACACGGCATGAGCTTCTGTAATAGTTTTCCCCAGTTTCACAAGAAAGTTGAGGTTAACTCGTTGCTCCATCTGAACACTTTGCATTTTTCCGAGGAGACGCTAGCGCAAAGACTTGAATGGGCGATTGCTACAGCGAGACTGAGCAACGTACACCATGCCCATCGAGCTCAGGGTGGAGGAAGCATCAACAGGCACAGACGTGTTCAAACCTGCTGCGGTGCGCTCTCTGCCGGTTGCAGCACCAGTCTGGTTGTTTCATTACCGCACGTAGTAACCTCGATATATGAAGTGCCATGTCTGAAATGAAAGGTATCTTTATTAATTATATAGATCGTGGATTAACGCACACAAGCCTTTGGGGGGAAAAAAATTAATGGCTTTCTTAAGTACGTAACAAAGAATCTCTCTCAGTGATGATTTTGCTTTCAAAAATAATGAAAACCTTCATTAAAATTTTTATTTTAAAATATACTGCCAAATATAAGTGAGTGCTGCACGTAATTCATTTAATTTAAATATGTGTATGTACTTATGTGGCCAGTGCAGCTGCTTTGCATTTTTCTGCGCTGGCTATGATTGATGGAAACAAACCTAAGTTAGGAATTTTGCTGCATAAATTTGTAAATTTATATTGTAAAAATGTGTATATTTTTAATGGACTTAGTGATGAGAGACATGTGATAATACTTACTATAATATAATGTTTACAAAAATGTTAAGTGAAAATGGGTTGTGTTGTAGATTTATTAATACAACAGGATGAACAGTACGGTGAAAGTGTGTTTCCATTTGTTTAGCTCTATTTAATTTGTTATTCTATGGTTAAAGTTTCATGCACATTCATTCTATATATTTATTTCTGTAGCTTCTTCCATGATTACATGTCTCAGTGAAATATATCATTTATTTTATTATATTTTTTATTTATATATTTATCTGTTGGAACATTTAGGTATGTTAATATTAAAATAATATTAAAACAATATTAAAACATAAAAAAATTACATTAAAACAATTTTTCTTGCACTTGGGACTTCAGTACATATATAGTTTTTCTCATCCCTGTAAAACCCCTATTCTGTAAATTTAAATTGTGAGAGACAGCCACCATCGAGAAAGCCAGTTTATTTCATTTATTTATATTTACAAGAATTGTTCATTTAATATTTTTGGATGAACTTGCATGCAAATATTACCAACAAATCTGTATGTTAGGTCACTCACTAATAACTTATTTAGTTTTTCCAAGTTAGTTTAGTTTTCAATTATATTTACTAGGCCTTTCGATTGTAGCTTCGTCAAAGACAAAGAATTATCCTCCAAAGTTTCGGTAAACTTTGCAGGTGCTATCTTCACGGGAGTGATTGCAATGTTGACATAAGCATCAGGGACTAATATAATTTTGATGCAGTTTCAACCTACAAGTCTAGCAAATTCAGACAATGGTCGCAAAGGCTTTTAATTATGTTAGCTTTTTGTTTTAATTAATTTAGTTTTATGTTACTTAGTACATTAAAGTTAGGAATGCTTGCTCAGTGTTTCGTAGAGTTGATTAGCATGTGTCTGTTTGAACTTTCACTTTATTAAGTGCAAATGTTGATTGCTATTCTTTTATTTAGATGGTTGGGAATGCTGAGTAATTTTTTTTTGTTGACATTTTATGGCATATAATATATTTTAATTTAGTTTATCCATTATTATTCATTATTTTGTGCTTATAGAACTCGTCAAAGCTTTTTTACTCAATTATTATCTTGTGAAAAAATTTTCATGTAAACACAATTTAAATAGTATTATATTTTTTACTGCTACAATTAAGTAAGACTTGTGCCACAACCTGATACTTTTATATTTCACTATTTAGATTTATTTTTCTATTTTATTCATTAAATACTTTTGACTTTTTGGTAACATCCTTCTAACAAATATATTAGATACATATTTAATAACTATAATTTTATTGAAAACTGAACTTTTGAAATATTTTTCAAAATATTTTTTGCTGCAGATCACCTGAAATCACCATGCGGGTAGGTCAGAAGAGGGGAGAAATTGTCATTTGACAACTTCAACCATGCAAATACATGGTAGCTTGAAATGTAATTGTTCACATTATTTATGATGAAATTGTTATTGCAGATTAAAATTTTACTGTGTAAGTACTCTTTTTTTTTTTTTTTTTTTCAAAGCTGGTGGTTTAAAAATGGATTAGTAATTCAGACTGGAGCAGGACGTAAAAAATATAGGAGCAGCTACTTAAGTAATATTGTTCACGTGACATGTTATTATAGTTACTTTCAAACGTAAGTTGTGATAGAGGTCAGGAATTTTAGTACTGTGTTTACAGGATAAACTAAATAGAAGAGATGTGTGTAAAATAAAATAAAATAAAAATCCTGGTAATTGCATTTTCTTAAATTAATCAATTTTAAAATTTTAAAATTAATTTAGCTAACTGATAATATACATTAAAATATAGTATTATAAATTTTAAATCATACTCACAGCTTATTCATGACAAATTATCATTGTAAGTGTAATTTTGTAGAAAACAAATATAAATTTCTCAGTAAATCATCTTTGCTTCATACATGTTATATCTTTTTCCATCAAATTTTTTGTGAATGAGTCCTACCTAGTGTATCTGTTGTTATTGAATAATTTAAAAAAAAATTATTCAATTTGTAATTTTGATTTGAATAGTAAATTATTCACGAATATATAATATTGGCTTATTCACAAATACCGAATGAATATTTTGAATATTTTTGGAATACTCGCAGACCCCGTGAGCCTTCTGGGGTGGACGGCAAGTGATGGCCCGTGTACCCTGCCTACTCCCTCCCCCATCTGGCCATATTTCTGAGGCGTGCATTGTCATTGGCTGTGCTGTTATGGGAGGTGCCAGTGCTCCAAGTTGCAGGGAACGGGATTGCAGCAAGGTTTTTTTTTTTTATTTGGGCCTAACAACAATGAGGTCATAAGAGAAGGATCAGAGATATCGGGGGAGGATTAGACCATGGCCTATTGATGGAGACAAGATTTTATGGTTTTATTTTGAGGTCAATTTTATTTTTAAAACTTGAGATTTCGGTGTTTGTTCATATGTTTTTATGAATTCTGTAAATGTACCATCATAATGTAAAATTGAGTTACTAATAACAGTTCAAAAAAGAGTAAAATAAATTTTTCCAATCTAGTACATACATTTTGGTAAAGTCTTCATGCTGAATACATTACATTCATTGAATTTAATATATTGAATATTATGTTTTTGTGATCAGAATTAAGTTAAAAAAAAAGCTGATTAATTGCATTTGGGTGGTTTATGGTGTCATTACTTATATTTTGTTGTTATTTGGTGTACTGACATGCTTTTCAGTGTTATTTCTGTTCCATCACCATTCACCATGTAATCTTGTCCCTACCTACTGACTATTGCAAGAAACCTGTCCAGCATTTATCCTAGAGTGATTTCAGGAAACCATGACAAAATGAAATCAGAATGGCCAGACTAATTCGAATCTTTGACCTCTGCATCACCCAGGCCATATTATATATATTATATACATATATAAAACTGGGTAAAAGTCATGACAAAAAATAAAAAATTGTCAGGGGATGTCGGAAATTGACAGAAAAATTTTCAAAAAAATTCATGATATTCTTGCTGTGACGAAAGTGTGAAACAGTATGTGTGGTATGTGTGCTTCATGCTGCCATCCTTTTCCATTTCACAAAAACATTTTCATTGTCATTGGGAACTAAATCCTTTCCCATTGTCATGTAAAAAGGTGTTTATGCTAAGTGCTACACATTACTAGAGACCAGTGCATACAATAGAAATCAGTTTTCAGTGGCTTCTTATAGGAAAATTACAGATTCAGCTATTGTAAAATATACGTAATACAAATGGCAGACTTTATAAGAATAAATTATGCCAAACTTTTATTGAAGGTAAAAATTGCATCCATGCAAAGCTTCACTTAATTTTTAGCATGAGATAAACTAATAATGTTCATCTACATTGCTGTCTTTCAGAAATTTTAAAGATTTAAGATATAACTTTGCCTTTGAATAATATGAAACAGTTTACATTTTGTGGGTACTGATAAAGCTTATGTGTAAAAACACAAATGAAACAAGATACTTTTGCTTTTAATCTTTGTTTAGTAGGATATTGCTTAAATTGAGAAAATAATAATTGAACTTGGAGCATAGCCATCCCATTTACACATTGAATTGTTACAAGCAAATATTGTATCCCACAGAACCTATTGTTTTTACATTTGAATAATAAGATTCTGATGTATTTGTAAATGCATTATTCTGGAATAAAATATCATTAAAACATTAAAAGTTATATACCATTTCTTCTAGTCGTCAAAAAAAAGTTAATACGGTAAGGGTAAATTGTTAATTCTTGTTTAGAAAACCTGATAAAGTCTAAGTATTTCAGGATTTCAATTTGCAGCAACCCCAGAGGAGGTTTGACTGCCTGCACTATAATGCAAAAAGTACTGCAAAAAAAACTTTTTTGTTATATTACTAAAGTGAGCCAAAGTCTAATTTTTTTAAATTTAAATAACTTGTATTAGTATTACAAATAAAAAATTAGGTTTTTTATTTCCTAGGAATTCTTATTAACCCTTTTACACATTTACATTTGTGTAACTTCTACCCCTATGAATCACACTCGTGTGAAAGCTAATGGATAGCTGTAATTAATTTTATATCGTAGGAGCACCACAAAAATCTTCAAATATCCGCATTGCATAATTATTTTGATGATGTGAAAGTGTATCTGTAGAACCTGTGTCTCTTCTTCATTACTCACCATAAATTATACTTGCACGTATTCTAATTCTTACCTGTACTTAGGTCTCCTTATAAATGGCTGATGTATCATTAGTCCATTATGCCATGTATAGAAAAGCAAAGCCATTTAAAACTGCATATCAGTTCATTGGAGTTGTGAAATTTTGATGATTAAAGGGGGAGAGAAAATTGAACAAGCATAAGTTTCATCCTAGTTGCAGAAGCTAAATTAGTAGTTCTTGTTTCAGGTCCCTGTTTTATATATATATATATATATATATATATATATATATATATATATATATATATATATATACATATATATAAAATTTATCTTCTTACTGGGTCTGTACATTTACAATGTGATATCCAACCTTAGGTATACCGGTACGTGATAAATTAAGTTTCTAAGGTAATTTACTAATTATCCATACAATAAAACTAACCAAGCCAAAATTTTTAAGCACGTGTAGATAAGGAGGCTTTTTACATGCTTGAGTAATGTTAGTAGGAACAAAAAAAAAAACGGGCTACTGACTGCTCCCATATGTTAAGGTAGCGACTATAAACGGTATCCTCTAGTCCACATGAAGTTTCCACAGTCAGTATTGTTCAAGTAGTTACCTGCAACGATTACCATCTAGATGTTACCTTGTAAATTATATGTGGCCTTCTCCTATTTGGATTTATATATTTACAACATGATGTTAAAAAATTCTAATTTCCTTGTACTTAATATATGAATATAATACATCTTAATGGAATGCATAATGCTACAAACAGAACAAATTAATTTTCTTTCGGGATGTAACTAGATCGGTAAGTTTTTTTCTATCTAGTTCATTCTTTTAACAGTTTTCTATAATGTATCTTCTTTATTACTAGCTGTTCATATTTAACTCGTGTGCCAAATTGGGGTTGTGAATTTTTACATACTGCAAAGTTGTCATGTCTGCTGAGTTTTGTGTTAAGCTTTACTATAATCACTCTTAGAGTACCATTGTTTTTGTTGAAAAATCTTTTATTGTATTGTGTGTTTTTGTGTGAATGTCATAGGTGTCTGTATTTTAAAAGCTTGATGAAAAAAAAATTGATGTATTTCACTGAAATGAATGCTTTGAAGTGTTAACTGTCTTCTTTTAAGTACATTTGTGATTAAAATTTAAGTATTTTATTTGGAGACTTTAATATCTAAATAGAGCTGTATTTATACAGTGAGTATTAGAAAGTTTAATCTCAGTAAGATAATTGAAATTTTTTAATAAAATAAACTAAAAGTACTCATAAGAAAATATTATTAATTAATTTGGAAACTATAAGAGTCTGCAATTTTACAAAGTACTGGTGTATTGCTTTACGGGTAAACATTATGAAATAACTAATTTATAATAATGACTAAAGAATGCAATACGTTTTTACATGTTATGATGAAACCAAATGTGGAAATTTTTTTTAGTAGTATCTATTATAAAATGTTGAAGAATTTTTGTATTTATTATAAGTATAATTGTTAATTATTATTAGTTGAAACTTAATATAATAGTCAATTTTTGTAGAGTTTTTACTGGAACTAGCTTTACCATAAGGCATTGATTTCAAAAACTAGAGTCACAACCCAAACTAAGGATACAGAAATAGTCCTAAGGGTGGCTAACTAGTTCTTAAAAAGAAAATGTACAAATATTGGTATTATAATATTATAATTAGGGGGGAAATCTTGAAGTAGTAAATACCACATATAAAATTAATGTTCATTGCAACTTTTAGGGTGGAATCCATTCCTGGAGTTGTATTTTGCTAATGATTATTACTTTGTGAAGTAGTGCTTTTTCTAAAAGCCTTCTTTACCTGAGAGTTTTGAATTCATAATCTGGAAAACAGTGAAACAGCATAGTGGTTGACCAAACACTATGAAACATTCTATTTTGAATTTTATGAAGTAACAATATAAGTGGTTTCAGTTGTTAATCCTGCCACATACAGAAACATATTTCCAACACGCTTAATTATTTTATTATTTTCTGTAAGTTCCTGAATGGCTACACAACCTTACCATGTTCATCTGTTGATACTGCACACCTACATATTTGGTTTCCATGCTACTCCCACATCACGTAGTTCAAAGCAATTGGAAAAAAAATAATACACTTTTAGTTTTACACCAATTTTCACGTAATGCTTGCCCTTTATAGCTTGTTTAATTTAAGAATATATTGTGTATTTACTAGAGGAAAAATCATATATCGTTAAACATTCAAACTGTAATAAC
Source organism: Bacillus rossius redtenbacheri (assembly GCF_032445375.1). NCBI lineage: Eukaryota > Metazoa > Arthropoda > Insecta > Phasmatodea > Bacillidae > Bacillus > Bacillus rossius. The sequence goes on along the minus strand of NW_026962011.1, from coordinate 19,396,684 downwards.
AGCTGGTTATTGTATGGGATAGTGTAATGGTCTCATAGGGTAAAGCTGCAAATACTCACATAGCTTGGGTTCTAATCACAATGAGTTTTTTGTTAATAATTCACATGTTTTTAATTAATAAAGACATATTCAGCTATATAATCATTGGGGTAAACACTGTGGAGTCCCTCTAATCTGAGAATCCGGCTCATTCAAACAAGTTTAAAGTAAAAAAAATTATTAATTTATTATTTTAAAAAAAATTATATCTTTTCTATTAATCACCACGTTTAGTGATTTCGTTGTTACAGGCTGTGATGCATGATAACTTAACGCTTGTAGAGATGTATTTCAGTACATGCTCTTACATTACAACAATTTTTCTGCTAATCTGAAGAGGACTCAGCTCCAGTTAGTTTGGCTTAGTGGGACTCCACCGATAAGTAATGTTATTTCAGGGACTACAAATCGAAGATAGCACTTACGTATGACTCAAAACAACACATGCGTCAGGCAATGCTAATGTAATGACATTGGATTCCACCCTAAGTACAGCCTATAGAACTGGAAATAAATGCTTAGGATATGGCTGGTGATAACACAGTAATTGCTGCTGCCTGATTTTCAAAAAGAAAATTAAATTCTGTGCAAATTGGCAGTTGTGTTACTGAGCTGGTGAAAATTTTATTTAGGGTTGCGATCAAAGCATTATGGAAACTACTACCATAAAGTATATGGGTTTTTTACAGTATATTTATGGTGTTCTATTAGAGAATTTTTGTTTCAACAACAGGTATACTTGTAGAATGTTATACATGTAGTACATTATTACTTTGTATTTTTACTAAACCAAGAAATTTTATAAATAAATTCGGTTCTGTAACATATTAAAGAATTCTGCACAATAGTTTGTAGATCATTTGCTAGATGACCAGATTTCTAAATTAGTAGCTACTGGTACATAGTTCAGAATTTTATTATGATGAAGTTATTCTGTAAAAGCTACATGTACTATCAAGTGTGGAGCAATAGCATGTACGTATGGATAAAATAACATGTGATTGCTATGTTGAGTTATAATATGTAAGTTTTGCTGTGCCATTGCTTGTAATCTGTAACATATTTTTGTCTTGTCTCAAATGTACTTTTATTATTGAATAATTTTTTGTAAGACTTATATAATAGAACTAAGCAATAAATCAAACACACCAGCCAACATGTGAAAATAGTATAATAGCTAGTATTTCAAGCCTTAAGGGGCCCGCCTACCTGGGCACACATACGGTGTGCAAGGCTTCAGGAAAAACAACGTGATTTCAAAACTACTCAAGATATCCGAGTGGGGCCTATTTACGAATAGCATTTAAGAGTTCGCTGAGGCCCGAAAAGTACTTTTAATTTCGGATTAAGTTTTTAAACTGTATTTTTAGAAGCGTTAAAATGCCTAAAACGCATGTTTTCAGAGTAATTTTTAGGCATACAACAATCAGTAAACTCTTGAAAGCACTTAAGGGGCTTGCATAACACCTTTATCTTCATTTCTCTGCCATATAATGTTACGGTCACCGCTCAAATTTCACAGTTATCCTGTGACGACGAGACGAATGCGCGCCAGTTCAGAGACTTGCACTTAGAGGCTATACCGCGCTGGAAGCACCAACGAGCGTCGCGCTTATCATCCCGCCTCACTAACACACATACACCCCTGACGAGGCGGGCCCCTTAACAACAGGAATTATAAATTAATTATCTGGTTTATTTTGTATCTCTTGGAACATTTTTGAAGTATATTTTTTACTTTTCTAGTGGGTAGTGGGTAATCTGAAAAACAAATTTCTGTTTGCCTTTTAATTTTTGTTAACATCGGTAATCAAAACACCTGAAAACCCTAGGAATTTACTCTTATTACTAGTCATTTTTGTATTCTGTGCTTCAGAATAGATTTGCTAAGTAGTAGTTAAAACTTACATGTACTCTTCCAAGGTTAGTGCATAAATAAACTATGTTCTGGCAACATATACTTCTATTTCTCCTTGGGCCATTTCTTTTTTTTGTAATCCGGAATTCCATATTGCATATTTGGCTAAATGATAGAAACTGGCAATCAGACAATATGTTCCATTAACATTATTATTATTTTTTTTTTAGGTTTGGCATTTGTACGATTTTTTTTTTGCTAAAATTTTTGCTTATTGTTGCATACTCATCAAAGCTGTGAAACCAATCAGTTCCTGATGGGATCAGAAACAAATGTTCCCATTTTACCATAACATTATCAATAGTTTAAAAGTAGGTTGGCAATTCGTACATGAATTTATAATTGTGAATAGAAGAGAAACACTTGCAATAGTGGTTTCCAAGTTTTTGGATTCCCCAGCCAGTGTATTAAGACTTTATAGAAGTTTTGCACTCATTCAGGCCCCATACTATTGTTATTCAGTGGGCAGTATTAAGGGAGCAAGTTAACTTGTTTGTCATAGGAGTTGTGCCCTTTATACCACCCACTATAGAGTGGTTTCTAAACATTTTTTAATCTTATTTTTGAAATTTTGTGACATTTGAGACTAGATATATACTTTGCAAGTTGGTTTTAGTGGTAGATGTATTTATTGCTGTTCATTCCTGTTGATAAATGTGTTGTGCTATGTATTAAAATGTAAAGAATCCTCACTTATTGAACTTTCTTTTTTTTTCTCTGAAAATTACATACCTGAAATAAGTTTTGAATAAACATTTCATTTGTATAGAATGTTGTTTATTTATTGATTGCACCTTGTGTGCGTATTTTGTAAATGCTAAAACATTAATTATTTTACATATGTATTGTTAGTCTGTTGATACAAAACAAATACTCTACGTAGTTTATTTTATTATTTTAATACAAAATCATTAACAATAATCCTTTGAAGTATTTTACAAATAAGCTTGTTACATTTGAATTGGCATTCGTTATTGCTAAATTAATACTAAAATTATTCATATTGAAAAATATACATGAATATTAAAAAAAGTTGACATTATTGAATTTTCATTAAAGTAGATAATAAGTTGGGTATAAATCAGTAATGCTCTACCAAATTTGAAAGAAAAAAACTGATGGCAATAACTTATATCATAAGTTGGTTGGTTAGTTGATGGCTGTAAATCTATATAAAAATATTTGATATGGATTTTAGAAATATGTTTTAACAAGATGATATGATAAATAATGCTTACAGCCTTTACAATATTTCTCAATAATTTTTTTTTGTACGTACAATACAGTACAAAACTTACTGCGAATTTCTAAACACTAATTCTTTTCATTTAGGATTATAGCTACTGTAACATCTGTGTATTCACAAAGCTTTGTGTGTTAATAAATCCAACAATTTGAAGGGAAAATAATTTTAATTGTTTTTAAAATGCTGTTAATGGTAATTTTTGTATATCCATAACAAATTGTTCATAACTGATTGCAAAAATAAAATTATACAAAACATTAAGCATTCTTATTTGTTATTTTTTTACAACTAAATTTCATAGAAGACATTGAATCTGTTTACTTTAAATACAATTAATGACTGGTTAGCAACTTTATGAATGAAAGAAGCAATAGGAGTGAATTAAATTATTCCTTAGTGGTGTAAATATAAAACAAGAAACCATATCACTAAATCCAGGTAGTTTTACACCACATTAAATTATGTAATGATTTTTTTTATGTGTACCAAAACTATCCTCCCCCAATCAACTATAATCTGATGAATTGTAGACTTTAAAACATAGTGTTATTTCACTCAGTGTTGCAACGCTGGTTGTGAAAATGGTGAAGGTTATTAAAAATAAATAAACGTTTGCATTGAACTTTGTTTAATTTATAAAAATACAATATTTACAATGAACATTTTATAAATCCATATGAAAAACCAGGATGTTGATAGACTTTGGTATGTTTGTATCAATAACAATTTTTGGCATTAGGAGAAACATGATATTACGATAATTACAGCTTGGTTGCATTTTAATAGCTTGAGTAAGTAACAACTTAAGTTAAGTTTATTCCCATTTATAAAAATGACAGTATGGTGTCTCGTAGAAAATCTTAAAATGATAGTTGCAGTAAATATTCAAAAAGAAAATTTATAAATTCTTAAACATTTCAAGCAAAACTTGCTGCACACTATAGACTCAGGTGTAGATATAATGCATAATTTAAATTTAAAGAAACAGGGAAAAACTATTAAAATAAATTTTTAATAACAATGTAAATATATTATTCACTCAACAAGACCGCAATTTTCACTGTGTTTTTTTTTCTATTTCCAAAATTCCTTAGTCCAGAAGTGAAAAATTTGAACACTTTCTGTCATTTCTAGCTGCAACTCTATATTATATATATATATAATTGATTGTATTTATTAAACATATTTTTGAAATATTTACAATGAATAGGTACAAGTAATCCAAACTTAAATATCATAAACTGTCATGTTATGCAGGATGCTGTTGATAAGGGAAGATTTTCCTTTTTTCCAACAATTGTTAGCCCAACTGTGCATTTGAAGTGAACATATAAAAAAAACTTACAGGGTTTAAATAGTTCATTTAAAAGGAAATTTTAGACAGACTCAGGCTTTTGTGTTTAAGGCTTAGTGTTTTTAAATTTATTATTTATTATTTTACATTAACTGAACATTGTTTTTAGGCCTTATATCAAAATTGTTAGTAAGTATACAAATAAATTATTTTGTGATTAATGCATACTATATGTGATGTTATAATGACTCTGGGTTAAAACTTCCCAAATTTCTTTCACAAATATACTTTTAACTATTTCAGTTTTTTTATACACTAAAGTGAAAATTTATATATCAATGATAAATGAAGGTTATACAAACTTAGAATGGCTATTCAATTTTTTTTTATAATTTAAATGTAATTATATATAGTTAAATAGTATTTTAATTTAGTTTAAAAAATTTACTGTATAAAGATAATGCAATAAACTAGCTTAGTTTAAATACAAAACATTCATATTTTATCTTAGGGAAGTCATCTGTTATTATTAGGAAAAATTATAATACATATTATACAAGCTGACAGTTAAGAGACAAAAAAATGAAGTAATAATATTATATTTGGAATCTTAATATTTTTTTCTCAATTTTTTTTCTAGCAAGCTATCACTATGTCTAATAATTTTCCTTTAATTCCTTTTGATAATATGGGCGTGTTCAATATTTCCATTTGGTTTTTATGTAGCCTATTACCGTTTCAAAACTGTAAAACATGACATATAATTTAAAAATAACATTGAGAATTAATTGATTTTCACATTTTAACATTCATTAAATATTAGTATGATTTGTTAATCTTGACTATTTCTTAACATTTAAAATTTCTTGCATCGATACATTTTATCAATAGTTACACAATGCATATCAGAAATAAACTACACTACTTAAACATAGGTAATACCAAAATTCTCTTTTCTTTGCTTGTACTCATGTGCTTCAGTTATAAATTTCTTTCATCATAATGCAGAAATATATTTTGGTACAAGAGACAATGTTTTCATTTTTTATTCTTAAAATTTGGCATCATCTCTTCATTAAAATGTCATTATTTTAAAAGCTACTTATAAATTAATGTTTCACTTTTATTTACTTTTATTGAACAATAATTGAAACTGTTACCGCTGTAAACCACTTGCATGGTGCTTACCATAAAACAGTATTTTTTTTTTGGACATTAAATTTTGTCACCTTTAAAATTATCATTAAAAATAGTGGATTCTGTTGTTTCTACAAGATTGACAATTATTAGAATTTATGCTGCAAGGAACTTTAAAAATGAATGTGTGTTTGTATGTATTTTGCAAATAATACATCATTCTTTGCATCTTGTTTTGGTAAGAATGTGTAAGGCACTGATAAAATAATTATGCATCCATATTTAAACCCAAGCTTAGTTAGTTATTCAAGCTAACAATTCATTTCTTTTTTAATTATAAACCCTACTCTGTGTAATGTAGAACTCCAATTTTAAGAACATAAATTAAAAAACTATTTTCTTAATCAACTTAGTAATACTTCTTTCTTATGTGTGTGAGTAAATTAAATACCATAATTAATTCATTGTGTAATAATTGGAGGATATTTATTAAAAATCACAACAAAAAATGTTTTTTTTTTTTATGTTGTGATAGTTACATGTCTACCTTGTGAAATAAAATCATATGTATGTGTAGTTTATACAGATTTCATACATAATGTGTGTTGTTACAAACTGAGTTAGTGGTAACTTATAACTTGCCTACATGTATCTTACATCTAATAATTTTTTTTTAAATGGTTCTGTCAATTCTGTGTCGGTTATTTTCCTTGACAAATTTCATGCACACCAATTATTATAAGGTATTGCACTTTTAATAAAACAATTAACACAAGAAACAATTTTTTTTATCATGTATCAAGTTTTGGCAGAATGTATGCATACAAAGCAGTGCTCAGCCAATATTGAACTAGTTATAAAAAAAATATATTTCTTCCCCCACCCCTCCTGCTCACAGTAGTAGAGAACTTATAATGCATTAGACTTTCTAAAATGTATTAAGTTTTTATATGTGGCATTGTTTGTTGTTACATGTGCAAATTTCGTAGTACAGTGAAAGGTCTTGATCCGGCTTATTCGGCACCTCTGCCATGCTGGATCATCAAATGTCTGTATTTTTAAAATAAGATTATCGAAGTATACTTTTAAAAATAATACCAATTGTGATATGTAAAACCTACAAAACAGGAAACACTGTACTGAAACTAAAACTAACAGTTACGGTAAACTCTGGGTGAGTGAACTAAAAATGCAGGCAGCACAGTAATGTGACTTGTCAGAATCCACCCTCCACCCGGATAAAATCTGAACCCTAGCGGCTCGATTGGTGCTGAACCATATAGAATGCCAGATTCAAGTTTTTTAACCGAGTTTCAAGATACAGATACGCAAATTAATAGCTTGCCAAAACTGTAGCGAACTGCTACTTCCTTCTCGACGGTGGACTACAGAGGTGACGGGATACTCTGTGATTGTTTGGGGCAACTCAGAAAGGACTCCAGTTACCTTAGGAAAGGTGAGGAGCGGTGCACTAGCCCGCGACACACCCTGCGTGGCGTCTGTCATCAGCGTCATGACATCACCAGTGGAAGTAGCGGGGTTTCTGCGTAGCAGGAGTATCCTGGGTGTAGGCCCCTAACTAGTGACGCTAACTAGACGACAAAGATGCAAACACGAGATGGTTGGTCGGTACGTGCCACAAAACTGATGGGTCTTGTGGACTTACGCACACAGCCATCCTGGTCGATAGTTGCGAACGCACAGCTGCTGAGCCCGAGGTCATGCTGGGGAGGGGTTAGTGTCAGGATAATCTATGGACCTTGCAGCTCCTCGACTGTCGATTCATCATCGCGTCACACCCGAGCGACAGTACATGCCCCAATGACACTGGGAATTTCACACGCATCGGTAGCACGGATGCACACTTGATTAGGGTGGCAGCACTTCATTACTACCTTAGTGAGCCCAATGGGACTCCAAGGGTTGCCATCAATGCCCCTACACATTTCTCACGGCTGTTAAGTGTGTCGACACTCCCTGTTACACTCGAATTGTGGCACTTGTGTTTGAGGTGGTCCCTGAAGGGGTGAGTTTCGGAGTGGGATGCAGGCAAAGACTGGGAGCACCTTGTTGCTGGGACCTAGCATAACGAGTATGTGGCACAAGTACTCTTGACTATGCATGTTGTTTCCTTCAGGTGGGTCAATCCTGGCTCCTGGCCCTTGCCTCTGTAGGTCTCCATGACGCTCGGGGAGGCTTGTAGGTCCGCCGCGTAGGTGCCAGCGTGGGCTGTGCACCCGGATTCTGTCGGCTTATCACGTGTTGGGGTAGCCGTTGTGTCGTGCAGGCGCCCGTTGATGGCGGTCGTTGCTGGATTTCTGTGTCAGAGAGTGTCAGTGCGTGCGAATCTGTGGTGTTGACAGAGTTCTTGGTGTCCATGTGTGTCGTGGTTGGTCACTGTCCTGAACAAAACACATGGTGAATGCAGTTATATTGGTATTTTTGCTGGATTTCAGGTTTATGTTTTTAAAATAGCACTTGTAAAATGTACATGATCTCTGTTGATTGATGAATGTGCAGGAATCTAGACACTGTATTGAAAATTTTTTTATGAAATCATTTTATGGACGTCTTGCGCTCTTATCCGCAGGGTTTTTGTACGGCGTGTTACTGCTTGTGCTAATGCAATATTGCCTGGGGGTTTGCACGGTAGGGGCTGAGCAGCTGGTGGCTGGCTGGTTTCAGGACCCCATGAACCCCAACGAGACGGTGATCGTGATCCGCAGCCTGGTGCCGGGGGGCGTGGCCCAGGTGGACGGGCGCCTGATCCCGGGCGACCGCCTGCTCTTCGTGAATGACACGGACCTGGAGAACGCCTCGCTGGACCAGGCCGTGCAGGCCCTGAAGGGCGCGCCCAAGGGCGCGGTGCGCATCGGCGTGGCCAAGCCGCTGCCCATCCCGGACAGTGCCTCCCACAGCCAGGTAAGCGAGGAGGGCCCCTGCGAGACGGACCACCGCCCCGACCCGGAGCCGTCCGACGGGGGCGAGGGGGGCTCGGCTTCGCCCACGCAGGGCGGGCTGGTCAAATCCGAGAGTTTCTAGAGAGCTGAAATCAGGTTCGCGCAAGTCGCATTACAACGTGCCCTTTCATTTGTTACATTGGTCAATTACATCATGCGCAGATCAAAATTAAATTAACCTTCGCAGTAAAAAGTTCCCGATGTTAATGTTTTTTAATTTTTTTTTGACATTGTGTGGACAGTTAATTTGTACGCCAAAGTTACAGTAGTATTCAAAATCAAAAATATTGCAGTATTAGTTTCTACAATTTAAAAAAAATTATTTCTTCAGCTATCTGCTGCTGAATGTTTGTATAAGAATATTGGTATACATATTTGATTTGAGTGTTTTGAGTGTTTGTATCACTGCATTCTTTACTTTTGATTCTGGATCAAAATAGAATCATTTTTATTGTGAGTTCAGGTGTTTTATACCCTGGTTATTTTTCTTCGATAATAAAACTTTGTCTTATTTTTAAACCTACGCAAGTGTGAATATCGAACAAACAAAATTTTTAATTGCAATGGCAGATTTAAATATTTTAACCCATACAACACACGGTTTTGTATTTGCTTACTTTTTGTTTTGTTTTCAGGAACTTTTATGATAATCAGTTTTTTTTCTTGCAATGTGACCCTCTTTTTGCATGGTTAGTCCCCAAATTAGCTTTATGTTTATAGTATTCATGTAGGCCTATTTTCTGTAATATATTTTCAAATTCATTAAGTATAAATTCACTTCATGACATTTTTATGACAATGTTATTTGGTATCTTAAAAATATTGTTTATTTTATTTAAACATGACTGTATAGTACTTAAGAACTAAGAAATATTTGGAAGTAAATTCAAATAGTTTATTGTTTTTTTGTGGTATATTTCCTCAAAGTGTTATTTGAACAAGCACTTAAGTGTATCAAATTGATTGGTGTTTTGCAGTACACATTTAATCTTGTCTGTTTCAATAATTGCGTGGGGTGTATTTACTTAAGCTGTGTTACTAAAGTAGCTAGTGTCTTGTTGTTTCCTGAGGTGTTCCTTGGAAAACATGCTATAACAATCATTGGTGTAAGGAAGTACAGTTGAAGTTATATGCATGTACCCCTCTCCTGTCCTGCTACTAGCCTTGATGTCAGCATATGGAGAAAATTAAAACGTGTACATGCTGGCGAAGACAAATTATGTTGACTACTTAAATAAACAGCTTCCAGCTGTTGTCTGCCCAGCTTGCAGTGTTTTGGTTACAGTTGTTCATAAAGAGCTAAATGTGTCTGCATTAAATATTTTGATTTTCCAAGCAATTAAAAGTTAGTGGCCTGTGAGAAAAGTGAAATTTAACATGTAGTGGCACAACATAGTACTCGCTTTGCCCTGTCGACTTACCACGAGCTGTATAAATTTGTAAACTTTTACTATTGTTGGTAAGATATCCATTTGCTGTTTGTTCAGGGCATGCAGGCTAGATTTTTTCTTATCAATCTTTTTTTTTTGTTTTTAATTTTGAAATATGATGCATTGTGGTTTTTATTTTTTGTTTAATTTTTTTTTGTGCTTAAGCTTCTTAAGTTATTCATGAGCATCATATAAAACATAGAATGTTAATTTACTCAATAAATACAATATTTTTTATAGGAAAGATTGTATCTAAATATTTTACGGTTTATGGTTTTCATATTGATCATAATTTGATTGGTTAGTATATTTAAATTTTTGCGACTTATTTTATATGTTGGAATAGATATTATTTACTACAAAGTTAGTTTAAATATTTCAACTAGCGTGGTTTTCTGCAAGTAATGAGTTTTACTTAGTTGATAATTTAATTAAGTGAGGTTTAGCCAGGTAAAATATTGGTAGTCTGTCTATGCTGACGTCATGTGCACCAGTGGGCGAGTTTTGGCTGCCTAACGGTTTCACCTTATTTCCTATCGCCACGGTAACAATCATGTATAACTGACTGGATGTTTGTTCTGATGTGAATGTATGCTACTAAAAGCCTGGACCAATTTGCTTTAAATTCAATTACTCATTGCCTTCTTGCTCAATATTCAAAGGCATGAAAAATGGTGTAGGAAAAAAAGTATTGATCTGAATTTTTAGATAAATCTTGGTGTTTATGCAGCATTATTCCAGAAAATTTCCAGAATAGTTTAAGTGTTCTCCTATGGGGTTAAAGGTATTTTTTAATCCCAGCCAGATTAGATGGGCACTGTGAAAATGCTACTCATGCACACTAATTCAGTGTCAAAATCTGTTGTCACATCAGTGTATTAGATGGCACGGGATTTTACTCACTGCCTTTAGATGTAGTTAACTGAAACATACTCTCCTTTTTGAATGTGTTAATATTTTGGTGGAGTGTGGGTGTTCAGCGAGTTCCATCCACTTATTTTATATATAAAAAAATAATTGATAACATTTCTTTCAGTGGCATGCACTGTAGAAGTTTTGTTTTGAATTTTTGTTTACCTATTCATTTTTAGCTTGCATTGCTCGCCCCTGCAGTTTTTAAGGCCTACTAATACACATTATTTTTAGCCTTTTGTTCACATCTTGTATGTTTTTTTAATTGCTCTTACTTGAATCACAGAAAGCAATCTGTTGTCTTAATTCTGGATCGTGTACTGTGCAGAATGGTGCTAGATGAAAAGCTCTCTTGTCATGTCAGAAATAGTTTGGATTTGGATTTTTCCAATATTTATTTTGTTGTAATTATTTGAAGGATATTAATGCTTTGTGAAATTATATATTAATCAAAGTATTCTTTAAGAGATACTTTTTTTTATTGTCAATGTACAGTGATGTCTTTATTTTGTAAAATATACAGTATATAAAAAATAATAAATTTTTTCCACCCAAAAGACTTAATAATTTATTTTCTTATAAAACCTCCCCTTAAAACTGTTCCATGACAGAATTATTTCCTTAAAACACTTGAAACTAGTGACAAGACTTTCTGTTATGGAAGCAGTTTATCACACACTAGTTTCTTTAGTAAATTAATAAATAATGACACCAGTTAAATATTAAATTATTTTAGATTTCTGTGATCAAAGTCCCTTGTGCTAAGTTGCTTTTCTTTATGGTGGCATGAAGCTTTCTTTTGCATTGTGGTATTCTATCTTCATTTCACTCTCGTTTCTGTCTTGAAAGTAGTTACGTGTTTTGTTGATCTGGTCTAACCAAAACCATGTGTTTTCTGATTTTAATTTTATTTTTATAGCACATTATACCTTCTATAGTCTGTTAGTAGACTAATACACCACCAATCATATTTAGCGGAAAATTTTTTCTTCTGACGGTAAATAATTGAAATTCATTGTGGATTTAACTGTTTGAGATCTCGTCATTGGAAAGTTGTGATTGTATGATAAGAATTTTACGAAATATATAGTGTGTCCCAGGGGATAGTTCTTTAGAAACAACTCGGATTGGACCTGCTTTCTGCATTTTAATTGCATGGTTGAAGAGTGCATCCTCCCATAATATTGTAAAATGTTTATGCAACTAATACTATGTAATAGTAAAAAGTGATCTGTAGTATCATTTTGTCAAATTATTTTTTTTTAAGAGGGATGACCGTGGAAATTGGCTCCAAATCATATTCTTTCAAATATTTTGTTTAATTTTATTGTCACTTTAGTTGCATGCATACTCAACCAGTATTGTCATTGATGTGTTTGTTATGCCTACTAAATATTATGATTTATTAGCTTATTTCGTAATGCATTGGCAACTAATATGTAAAAAAACCATTAGTATTTTCGAAGATTGGTGATTGTATCTTGATGATTGTGGTTGGATAATTTTTTTTTTTAAATAATGTGCCATCTGTTGCTTCGTACAGAATTGTCTTATTTCTAAAAATGCTTTATTAGGTGATTGCTTATTTCAAAAATGCTCACTTTCAGTATTTGTCTATTAAGAAAAAAATTATTTTTGAAATATTTTTCTTTCTTTCAGACTTTTCATGTGCTTTCTTTGTTTGTTGCATAGCGGCATAGTTTGTAAAATAATATTGTTGTAGGACTCTGATAAAGCATATTAGCACAATGGAATGTATTTACATTTTGAATTCTTTGAACTTGTTTAATTGTGCACAAATTTTTTCCATGTAGGTCTTGTCTCTTGATTCATAGAATCAGTGTGTACACAAAGTACAGAAAGTGAATTAAAGATATGTTGTAAAGTTGAAATTCATCTCACTTAACTAGTGAAGTGATTTATTGCTTGTTATGAAAGTAGCAGTGATTTTAGTTCACTTTCTGTATTGCTGGTAAACAGATACTAAAATTGTCATTACAAAGTTTTTAAATAATGAAGGTATTTCATTTACAATTTAATACATACCCTAGAAAAATTAGACTTTTAATAGAAATTTTAAACAAGAACAGTAATACTGTTTATATAGTTATCAAGCTGTTCCTTATTTTTATTCTCAAGCTAATCCTTATTTTGATGTTCAGGAATTTGATAAACTTATTTCATTTAAAAAGAATAATATTTTTTTTTTATCACTGACACAATAATTTATTAATTTTTTTGTGAGGTCTCAAAGAAAGGAATATGTCACTGTTGAAAACTCTATTATGCAGAACATCTTAAATTTAAAGTTGGACATGCCTGAAAATGATTCTAATGTTTCTGTACACTATTAGAAACCTGAGCTTTTCAAAAAATAAACAGTAATGTTTTTTAAGTAACATTTTCTCCATTTTGTGGTTGTCACTTTCAGCAGTAAAACCTTTTACATTTAAAAAACCACATACATATGCTATGAAGTTATGTTTCCGTAATAAAACCGTCCAGAATTTAATTAAAAGAGGTGTACTGAACAGCTAGAAAGGGTATGGTATGTCAACAAAAGTTTAAGTAAATTTAATTTGCAGTTGGGCAACCAGGAGTTTATTCCAAGCCTTACAAATACTTGTTATCCTTGTGATGCATGATATTTATAAGCAAGATCATCCAGCTATCTCACACAGATATGATCAATAGCTTTCAAAGAAACTATCTTAAATGTTTTTATGTCTTATATTGAACAGTAGTTTATTTATAGTGTTCTGCTGGAAATATTTTCAGTTAAAATCATGTTTATAATGCATAAACAAGTTATTTCAGCTATAAAAACTTTATTTTAACATATTAAATTTACTTTCAGTATGCACATACATTGTGTAAATTTGAAACTGTGACTTCCGGAAGCACACTCACTATTTTAATGTCTTTTAATATTTAAAAAAATTATTATTAGCTACTAGCTACTTTTTATTTAATTTCTAATGTAGTAACACATCCAATTTTATTTGCACAGTGGTAATTTCTCTGCCTCTGAGAACTTCCTCAACTCTCTTATTTCACATTTTGTTGGAGGCTTACATTATACTTTTAATTGCACTCTATATTGTTTTGGATATGCTTGGTGCTCATGTTTCTTTTCAAAAATTATTCTTAGGTTTGTTGAAATATTTTATTTAAAAAATTATTTATGTGCAGCCAATTAAATACTACAACCAAATATCTGAAATCATCTTTATTTTTTTCTGGTTACAGGTAGGCATACACTGCAAAATATGTTTGTGGTGGTACTTTTTTCTGGCCATTTTAACACTATTATAGTTAGTTTGCTGCAGCAAACTGAAGTAGCAAAAATGTGTGAGGCTACAGGATTTATTAATCACATGTATTTAATATAAAAAAAAGTATATAAAGGTGAATGATTTTATATAAGCAAGATGATAAAGTGGTTAGGGGAGGTGAAAATTTTTAAAAGCTGTTAAAATAAATATTTTTGGACTTTATCTTAGGGTGTGGTAAGCACATACTAAATTATTTGTATAAATTATTTAATAATGTTTAAGCAGTCACTACCTATAAATTTCAAAGGTTGATGCATCCCAAAGCTAGAGAGGCAACAATCCAGATTTTATCCTGCTGATGATATTGCTGGTGTCTGGTGAAGTCACTGATAACATCTCCGAGATGTTTTATATTTACTGCAAACATGCACTGTACAAATCTTCGACTGACTGAAAGAAAAGAGTTCATTATCTGACGAAAATTTACCATTTATGTTTTGTTAACACATTTATCTTAAAAATTCAATTTTTAGAATATTTGAAAGCAATATTGCTATACAAGATATAAAGTATCTGAAATTTATGTCATGTAAACCAATTTAAAATGAAAATTATACATGAAATGTTAGGAATCAATCAGATATCAATGCTTGAAAATTGAAAATTTTGGTGAAGGAAACTTTGTAATCCACGTCAAGGTAAGTGGTGTTTTGTTTTGACAATGTACTGGTTACAAAGGATTATTTCTCATTTTTATGCTTCTTTTATTTATACTTTTTAAGGGTCTGATTTGAAAACATTCTTTATGAAGTTGCATTAGCCACATGTTTAAAGGTAAAACCACTAACAATTATACCATTGTGATTTAAAACAACTACTACTGAAAGAACACTAACATGTGATTATTAGAACTAGAGAATACAAGATGACTGTGGAGAGGGCTACAGTAGTGAACCATTTCACCTTTTTCCTCAAGTAATTTCAAAATGCTATACAAGATATAAAGGAATATTTTTTAAAAGTACAAAACATTTTTTTTCTTTGTACGTTTCTCAAGTTGTACAATTCACAATAAGGCCTGTTTAACAATGACCTGTAAACAGAGACAGATCTCACGGAACATTTCACTATCGCGTCTGCTGCTTCTACATGGAAAACTGACATGATGATTAGGTCATATTCAAACCCGAATGCCACAACAGATTTCTGGTAACAAGTCTGCACTAAAAAAAATAGCTGTCAATAAAACAGAGTTTATAATGCACTTGCAAAGTTTGATTCAAGACTTCCAGCTTGAAGAGCTGTTCAGTGTTCGGTGTTATGAGTCCCCTGAAAACCAATCCTCTGCCTCATGCAGCAAAATATTTTCAGACACATTTTTTTTGTAATGTTGCAAAAACTATACAGTATTTCAGTTAAATAATGTTTTATTTCCAAACACTGTCTGAAACATTGTTTGCTACATAGGGCCTCCTTTCATTACATTGTTCCATGCGACCAATAGAAGCCAAGTACTTGACTGCGGCTGGTTTTTTATGTTCTGAATACATTAAAAATTCATTCAAGTACAATGATATCTAGTGTTCTATTATTATTTGTGGTTTATTTTTATTATTTATGTAAATTCTGCCCATGCAATGTTTTCAAAGCATAATAGTTTTTTTGAAAAATAGCATCAATATTTCCTAACCTTGAAATGCAAACTCATTGGTTGCCATTAGTTACGTTTCCGTGCATTGTAGAAGCAGCAGACGCGATAGTGAAATGTTCCGTGAGATCTGTCTCTGTTTACAGGTCATTGTTAAACAGGCCTTATTGTGAATTGTACAACTTGAGAAAACGTACAAAGAAAAAAAAATGTTTTGTACTTTTAAAAAATATTCCTTTGAAAACAGTGTCCAAGAAATAATTAGTAATACTGAAACAAAAATTTTGTGAATTTATAGAACACATGGCTATGGTTATTTTTGCATTTATAAATACATTTTTTGTATTGGTGCATAATTTTACATTTTAATTCTTGTTTCATTAAAGCATTATTTAAAAAAAAACCTTGGATAAGATAATCGTATATTCAACAATTTGACTTGATTTTGTTGTATCATGCTTATTATGTGTGCAGTTAATATTGGAAAGCTATTCAGGCAACTTTTACAAATAACTTTTTAACTATTGGAGGTACTGGGACAACACACAGCAAAAATTACAGAGTGATAATCCGAACCCAGTATTACTGCGAACACTTTATTTTGTTTGGTTCTATTTAAAAAAAAAAAATATACTTTGTACACAAACGCATGACCGCCGAGAATGTATTTGTTATGCACCAGGTTGTGTGAACGTCTTCCTTCTACGACTAGTTTCTCAACTGAATATATTGTTTGGTTAAGGTAGGTACCCGCCTACCCGGCTACGCGTAGGGCGTGCGGAGCTTCAGCAAATAAAAACAGGCTGATTTGAAAATTACTCCAGGATATCTATTCACGAAAAGGCAGTCAAGAATACGTCGAGGGCTGATGAGCTAGTTCTGTTAACGTATTTTGTTTTTAAAACTGTAGTTTTATAAGAGTGGAAGGGGGCTAAATCGAAACTAGTGTTTTTAGAATAATTTTTTTTTTAGTCCGGTACAGATTCTCGGAAGCATTCATTGGGCCTTTGCGCCAGAGTATTGTTACTGAATGAGAGAACCGCGCTAGAAGCACTAGTGGGCGTCGCACTTTGCCCTGCCTCACCGACGCAGATTCACCCCCGGCAAAGGACGTTACTTGACGGTTCTGAGACGGCGCACGTCTTCCGCGCCCCCGCACCAAGCCCCCGCGCGCACCTGTTGACGTGACTCTCTCGCGGTCTCCCGCCCAACCCTCGCCTGGAGTGCAGCACACCGCCTCGATCTCATCGGGGTATTGTCGTAACTTACAAACACGCAACACTTGTGTGTTTCTAAGTCGTGACAGTTCCGAGTTTTGGTTTTTCTAAGTTGTGATAGTTCTAAGTTAGGATCTTTCTAACTTCTGACGGTTCAAATTTATGTGGATTTTTTTTTCCGAGAATTCTGAGCGATGACTGTTTTAAGTTGTGTGTTTCTAAGTTAAGTGTGGTTCCCGATCTGATTGACTTAAAATTTCCTTAACGTAGGAAACTGTTCCACAGCAAAAAGTTGGCCGGTGGTTTGATGAACCGTACATAAATGCCTACGTACCCAGCTAGAAGAACCTCCTGCCGTAGCAAACTTTCTGTATACAATTGGGGATTGTAACATGTTTTCCCTACGAAATAAGTGTGGTCCGGGGGAGAAACTTTAAAAACATTTCGCGTCAGGTAAACACAACTCCAGCAAGGCGGAAAATCATGCGTTCGATCCCCCCTCCCCTCCTCCCTCATTCATTGGTTTCCTGAAATCTCTTCAGGCTAAGGCTGGGGCCAGTGATTCTCAACCTTTTTGGAGTTAGTTTAAAATTGAAAATCCTACAAATTATTGTTGGTGCACCATATATACAAATTTCTGAGAAACGTGGTATAATAATTAAGTTACTGCTCGAACAAAACATGTGGAGTAGTTCAAATTACACATGATGATGATTATGATGATGATGATGATGTGTTAACAAAACGAGCGGCATGTCCATGATGAAATGGTGTAATAGAGCAAGTATATTATTTTTTTAATATGTGGAAACGTGTTTCTCTGGAATACCACAGGCTGTGGATCGGATTGGTCCGTTTCCTTACCCTAGTATTTGTGATTGTGGTCTCGTGTGCTGTGTTATTGTCGACGATAATTTCAGTCAAATGTTAATGTACGGGTGTGCCGCCTGCTGGGAGGGGTCTAGGATCGAGGCGCGGGAGTGATTAAGGTCGACACGGGCTCGCGCATCACATGTCTCGTGGTCCCTACGCGCAGAAACACTTTACTGGTGCGCTTGAAGAAAGAACTAAAACAATAAATTGTAGAGGTGACAAAAAAAAATCCTCTCCAGTCCACGCCTGATCTTTGAAGTCTGTATTAAAAAATAATGTATTATTTGACGTTTTAAGAGCTAAACCACTAATATTTTGTATATCAATTTTGGAATTTTTTAAAAAGTATTTTCTTAATATAATATTATATGTAATATTAAATAATATAATAAATAATCGTGCCACTAAAATTTATTTAAACATGATATATCATGGTTTCCTCTAGATTGTACGTCATGTCCCAAACATTGAAAGTTTGTATAAACGTTTTTATCATTGTCTGCTTGAGGGTTAACTTCTTTTATATTTTTTTGACATGTCAGAAAAGCGTTGGTCCATGCAAATGGGCTATTATTTTTCAAAATAAGTTTTGGTCCGCCCCCCTCGGTGACCTAACGCCGCCGCGCGCGGAACAAACCTGCGGTCGCGCGCTGTGAAGTCCCGCGGTGTCCGCGCGCGCAGAGCGCCAGCTGACAATCTTCGCCGACGCAGCCCGCGCCAGAGCGGCCACTGTCCCAAATTATTTTGCTTACAATATTTCGTGTTTTTTTGCGCGATTTTTTTTTTTTAAATTTATAACATAACCAATATTTTTTTTTTACGTACCAAACAAGTTACCCCAGTTCCAGCATGTTCTGAACTGTTTTTTTCTTGGATCAACCGTTCGTACGTCGACTTCGTCTTCGAACCATTTCAAATTAGGGTTTTCCAAAAAACAACACAGAACGATGTGCTCAAAAGGGGGTTGGAGAAGGGTAGGAGGGGGGGGGGGGCGGTAGGTTGGAGATGAAGTCCACGCACGAAAGGTTAAATCCGTAAAATCCGTAACTGTACACCACACGATTTCATTACAAGACTGGACGTAAAAGACATCGTCCCAAATTAGAATAGAGAGAGAAAAAAAAAAAAAGGGACTTTTGTAAACGAGTTAGTGTGGTTTTCGTTATGAATTGATTTGAGAATCACGCAAGGGGAGGGGGGAGAAATAAAAACACGAACTATGTAAAGTAAAACAATGGTAGGTGTCTGCCGCCGCGCGAAGGAACTAACTGCCTTGCCCTGCGTCGCGCGAGGCCCGCGGTGCACTGGCCGAGCGGGCGGGCCCGCCCCCTTCTCCCCCCTCCTAACCCCTGCCCCGGCGCGCCGCGCGCATGCGCCGGTATCGACCAGCCGCCCGCGTCACACGAGACGTTCCCGTCGGCGGGGAGCGGCACGCAGATAACACGTGTGACGCACACACACTCATTTGCAATAATGCCGAGCGTGGAAAAAAAAAAATGTACGCGGATTGCGTTTTCAGAATCGAATCACACCACACGTAGTTACCGCAATCCGCCGCTAGAATTCGCTGCCGGAGTCGCTACCTACGTCAAACAATCGAAACATTCGTTGTATATTGAAAAAAGCCCTGATAAAAGCGACAAAAAAAATCGCAAAACTTCTAAACCCCGGATTTGCGCCTGATGTTCGACAATGCATTTTTTTAAATCAAACTACTGCCCTCTCTGTTGTAGTTTGTTCGGCCGCGCGGTGTGGCCGCACGTCTGGGTGGAGGGGGTAGCCTGCTCAGCTGTCCTGGTTAGTTGTTTGTGAATCTGGTTTCAATAACCATGGTCCATGGATTGTACTGGTAGGCGCGGCAGTGCGCGGAGATTTAAGCGGGAGTTAGAGGTCGTGGCTCACTCTGGCGGAGGCTATGCCTCTCGTCAGTGGTAACGGGTGCCTTAGTTTGTGATGTAGTCAGTTTATGTTCACTGGTCGTGATGCTGTCCGATTTGGTAGCGAGTCGTTAGAGTCATAGATTGGAAATGTGAAGTTCGTTCGGGTTAGTTTTAAAGTGAGGGATCAAGAAATGTTCAGCTTATTTGAAAATGTGAGTACAGAGCTCTCTTTTCATAGCTGTAATAATAAATTCTGGTTTTTGATGATCTTAAGTTAACATTAGAAAGGATCAGGGAAGAGTTTGGTTAAGCTCTCTCTCTCTCTCTCTCTCTCTCTCTCTCTCTCTCTTGTATGTTCGTTTAGTAGTTATTACGTGACTCATAACTGAGAGATAGTTGTTGCGAATTTTATTTGTAATCTTAATCATGATCTGTAAAGAATACCTGTTCCCTCAGACTGATTTTGCTTATTTGAAGTTTAAAAACAAAATACAAGTTTTTAACATATCTTTAAACAGACATCCCGTATAGGATGACGGACTATTCGATCCTAGAATGAAAACTATTTTATCAAGTTAAGTGGTATTGTAAGAATAAACCTATTGCTAGCCTAAGCGAGTATGTCCTCCGAGTTACAGTATCCACCCCCCCCCCCCGTCTCCTTATCCCTTGAAATTAAAGAAAACTCATAGTGTTTTATTGATTAATTTATTTGATTTATTTGATTTTTTATTTTTATTTAAACCACCGTGTTACTATATATACAGGCTGTATCAAAATTCATGTTACAACGCTTGAGGGTAGAAAGCTCTTATTATTTGCAACCATTTTTGCCAATAAACATGTTGCCGGAAACGCGCAGTTAAGCCCCTGTAGCCCCAGAAAGAGTCAGCGTAGGCAACCCGTTGGGCTGTGTGCGAGACAGACGATGCTGTGGTGAATTACGTGTTTACGACGCCGGGCAGCGCTCGAGAGGACTGTACGATGTCGAATGCTGACCCCCGCCCCTTTTTACTTCCGTTGGTGGCGCCCTCACCTCTTTTCTTCCGTTCGTGCCGTGCCATAGCACTGCGCAGCGTGACATCGCAGTGTCGCAGTGTGTTTTGATATCACTGGTGGTCTGTCGTTGACTGTTCTGTCGTACAAGCAAACTCGTGGTATCATTTCTTTCGCTGTGGTTCTGAAAGGGCGACGTTTTAGTGGAGCTCAATGGAGTACACGTTTAGTGAGTACACGGACATGCTGCTTGTTTACGGGGAAGCTAGACAAAATGGATGAGCCGCCCGTCGTCTGCACGAAGAACGATATCCGGGTCGTATGATTCCAGCTCACACCATGTTTGCAAGACTTACTCAGCGAATGCGTGATACTGGTACATGTGCCGTCACAAGACTAAATGCTGGTGCTCCATGCAGGGTTCGTACTCCCAGTTTTGAAGAAGATATACTTCAGAGATTTGAGGAGAGTCCGGATACAAGCACAAGGGCAGAAGGTTCCGATATGGACGCTGACAAAATGGCTGATTAGCGAGTTCTTCATGAGCAACTCTTGTACCCGTACCACCTTCAAAAAGTGCAACACATGGGTCCGGCGGACTCTCCTCTTTGCATGACCTTTTCTCGTTGGTACATTCGAAGAGTATTGAGGAACCCCGAGTTAGCGGTTTTATTCAGCGATGAAGCCAAGTTCACTCAAGACGCTATTCTCAATTCGCACAACAGTCATGTTTGGAATGATGTCAATCCACATGCAACGTGTGTTACAGCTCGCCAGGAACGTTTTTCAGTTAATGTGTGGGCCGGTATTGTTGACGGCGTACTTATCGGGACTTTTTTTCTTCCGCCACGACTTACCGGTGCCGGATACCTCCACTTCCTTCAGAACGAACTACCAGGTCTTCTTGAAGAGGTTCCATTGCATGTCCGACGTGTGATGTGGTACCAACATGACGGGGCACCACCTCATTTTTCCCTGCAAGTGCGACAGTATTTAAACCAAACATTTCCAAACCGATGGATTGGACGAGCGGGCCCTGTCGCATGGCCGCCAAGGTCACCGGACCTATCCCCGTTAGATTTCTTTCTGTGGGGTTACGTAAAATGGCTTATCTACGCTACTCCAGTAGAAACGGTAGAAGAGCTTACACAGCGAATCATTGAAGCATTCGAAATCATAAGGTCGACTCCACACATGCTCCAGCGTATCCGTGAAAACATGATTCGCCGTTGCCACCTCTGTGTCGCTCAAGGTGGGCGTGTTTTTGAGGCGTTGCCTTAGGCTGTCACGTTGTTAAAACGTATGCAACAATTTCAATGTTGTGAAACAAAGCTGAAGCTGTGATTGATTTCAGAGTGAAATTAGAATCTGTGGATTAAAAAGGTTATTTCTCTACTCGAACGCCCGCACATCAACAACATAATACTCAACAACGGGTTGCCTACGCTGACTCTTTCTGGGGCCACAGGGGCTTAAGAGTGGGATAAATAGCGACTAGAAATTCCAGCTGCTTGAAGCGTAACATGTGCGCCTGATATTGTACGTTAGACCGATATTGCTCTGAGTCCCTCGTGATAGGCGACACTTCTCAGTCCCACGATAAGGACCGAAAGGGGTGGCACTGCGAGGTAGTCGGATTTAGTTTTCCTTGCTGTCGCTGTGTTAGCTTGGAATCTTATATGAATGGATGTTCATTTATAAATAGCGAAAACAAACGCACGTTTTGTAAAAGGTAATGCTCGTGGTAAATTGCATTTGTCTGTGCGAATAAAACGGCATAGAGGTAAAAATCTAGCAAATTGGAGATAAAATAAAAACATATGTTTTTTTTACCTTGATTTAAGGTTAAAGGAAAGCACAAAGACTGAAGAAAGTACGCCAATTGCAGAAACTACATCTGAGAGTGCTAAAAGTAAGAACAAATTACGTTATGAATAGTTTATATTGTGTATTTTATTTTGTAATAAAGGAAAAACCTTTTTACTTCAGTAACTACTATTCATGAAATATAAATGTATTATATATGTGATACATTATATATAAAATACATTTTAGTGTTAAATGGGATACAAACAAGAGATACTTTTATATGCTACGTAATGAAACATGATAGCTTTGAAAACTTGTAATATTTTTATGTATATTATCAATTTGTATGTAACCGCGAGGTAAATTATTGTAACTAATGTATTTTGTTTACAAATCAGCTTTACAGTTTTGTGTAATTATTCGTATTTTGTGCTGTGCTTATAGTGTTGGAACTGCAAAATCTGTAAAACTTATCCCCCAATAAATGCCTTGCAAAGTAATATCCTACGGTATATTTAGTTCATTTAATTTTTATACAACTATTATCATTTGGTTGAAAATAAGATGTATGCCAAGTAACCTAAAAGCAAATAAAAATTATTAATTGTATATCCACAATCCAGTTAAATATTTATAAATAAACGGTACTATAAAATAAATATGTGCAAAGAATACTCTAAGAGTAATGTAAATGAGGTGAACGTGAATGCGATGACAAGAGAAATGCAGAGTAACCCGACAAGACATGTGTTATCGAAAACCAGACCTTCCTCTACACCCCTTCCCCACATTCCTAAACAAGGCGCAGATAACAGCCGGAACCCGACCACTCTAATGGCGAGGATTATCTACAGCGCTCGGGTCTTGCTGAAGGGATGGAATAAAAGTGTCCTAACTCCAAACAGTGAAGTGGCAAATTTTCGT
Organism: Bacillus rossius redtenbacheri; assembly: GCF_032445375.1. Lineage (NCBI taxonomy): Eukaryota > Metazoa > Arthropoda > Insecta > Phasmatodea > Bacillidae > Bacillus > Bacillus rossius. The sequence goes on along the minus strand of NW_026962011.1, from coordinate 19,373,126 downwards.
CTCAAACATGAATGTGCAGTGACTTGCGCATGTGCAAGTAATTCGCAATTGTATGAAGATAATTATTTCCAAAAATCATATACTATAAAAGAATGTTACATGTAAATCGTTCAGTTTTTACGTTTTTGTTATTCCGATTACTTTATTTTCTGCAAGTTGTCAAATTTGCGCTAATATAAACCTCTTTACTAATTAATTTTGCTTATTAATAACAACATTAACCACATTCTGACAACTGGGATCAGTCATTATACCTTTCCTCAATGATGTGTAAAAATCTCATTCATCTGCATTAACTGGTTTGCCCTCTACTTGCCGTCGCATTGACCACTAAAACAGCTCTAAATGAAGCCCTTTATCGCCCTCTTAACTACGCGTTTCCGGCAACATGTTTATTGGCAAAAATGGTTGCAAATAATAAGAGCTTTCTACCCTAATGCGTTGTAACATGAATTTTGATACACTCTGTGTGTGTGTGTGTATATATATATATATATATATATATATATTTATAATTTAAATATCCTCGGATAACATTTGTGTTCGGATTCTAGATTGCGAGCTGAAATGTTACAATTTTTAGGTTCAATCGTAGCCATGTCCAATTCCACCATGGATAATAATATTACGTTAAACAAACTATTAATCGGCAAAGATTATAAACCGAAATGTACTTAAAAAATGCAGACGATACCTAAAATTTGAAAATTCAGTTAGCTTTTTCACCCGTTTTTATTGGCTGGGAGTAACGACGACTGATTTAATCATAAACTGGATTATTATACTCAACCATGTACAGGTTCAGTTAATAATTCTTAGGTTTTTTAAATCGTAAACCCACCATTATTCGATACTCAACAGCAATTCTACTAGCGGACGAACTCACGTATTCGGCATTTTGGGTACACCGACTCGCAGCCCGCTGTGGGATCGGAGAGTTGAACCTACAAACGCTATCTCTGTAACAACTATCATGTTGTTCCAATTTTTGATGTGTAACATCTTATCTCTCGGTATACGGCATTTGGTAGGAGTAATTTCGTGAATGCGGCGGAAGTTAACGAGGGACGGAACCACGGTGCTGCCACCTGTGGCGGATGACGCGAACCAAAGTTCACAAAGCCAAAGGAAAACTTTACAGTATTAACTGTTTTATGAATTTTAACAAGATGGGTAGTGTTTTAATTAAATTAACTTATCGAAAATCACTTTTAAAGCCAGGTTTTAGTATATATGTTTTTCAAGTCTTATTCGTTTTTATCGGAGCCGTTTAGTTATATACTTTCAAATTTCCCTCTGCGAATCGAATGATTCGGTAGTCGACGTAGCTGCTCCCCGTCAGTGAACTCTAGGGGGGGGGGGGGGGGGGTGCGGAAACAACGTGTGATTCTCACCTAGAAATTGAGAAGAAACAAAATTGACGTATATTTATCACGTTCGGAATTATTTGAAAGAATTCTACGTTAAATTTCGTGTTCGAGTTACGTATTATAAGTGTGTTTGCAACATGATGACACATTAATTTGCTCGTTACCGAGGTTAGATCTTACACCACACCACTGGCGAGTACTGACAGACTAACTTACATTTTTTATTTATTCCGGGTGTTTGAAGGTACAAAAAAGTAAATAAACTGGTGGACAGGTTAACAAAGTCGCGAAAAGTTCCGAAATAAGCAAAAAAAGCTGCTGGAAGTCACGAAAAGTTAAATTTCCAGCAACAGTTTGCTAACTTGAATTTTAATTTCGGAGGCCCCACTTAATCCTACGACAAAAACTCTCGGGCCGCACTCCTATATCCCCTCCTCCTCTTCGAGAATCCTGCAGATTTGCGCCCCTGACCTGCTGCGCTGGAACGATGTACAACGTATAATCGGATGTGTCGTGTTCGTCTGGGCTTTGCGGCTCCAGCTAAGGCCTGTGTCTCGCTCTGCGTTCCTGCCGCTGCGGCTAAAACTTCCGCAACAATGTTTTTTGTTTTTGAGAGATTCATTCGACCAATTTACTGAAGAGCGCACAATGCAGGTGTCTCAAGAATGAAAATTGATGGAATCGAACATGTAAACCTCACAGTGCGACACCAGCCCAGGTATCGTTCAAGCACGGGGGAACTCGAAAGCAGTTAAATGTCACCAGATGATGTTGGCAATACCGGCGATATCTGTGATCTGAGCAACAGGGCGTCCACACACTGGACAACATTTTACATTCTTTTTAAAAAGTTCCTACATATTTTTTCAACATGTCTATTGAGTCAAGTGATGAAGATATTCTGTAGCTTTACCGGTTAAATTATAATTCTTTGATGGTACTCAGAAGGTTAATATTTTCACTCAATTTTTTGTTTTCAAATAAAGTTTACAACTTTTTCTTTTGAATTCTTGTCAATTACGTATTTGTTGTTTCCAATTAAATATATAGTAAGTTAAATTTATTTATAAAAATTTCAAAGCAGTGCCCAACAATGTTGTGATAATGCTAGCTAGTTCTTTCGTAAATTCATGGAGCTTTAATGCGTATAGTTAAATAATAATTTAAATGTTTGTGTCGAGACTAATAATAAAGAGTATAAAATATAGTAAATTGTTATTTAATATTTTTGTTTGTTAAAATGTGGGTTTTATTTACGGTAATGTGTTATTTTTTTTTCCTAGCCTAAGTTAATTCTAAGTGTGTAGGGGAGGGTCCAGGTTAGGGGAGGACCTAAGTGTATCTCAGGCCGAAGCCTATACACTCTACCATGCGGGTTTTTAACCATGCAGGACAAGGGCGCGTGCATCGTGTGCTTATTGGGGTTTACTGGCCAGCCATGGCTGCGATTGGCGCCATGACTGACGCCCCATTGGTCGCCTAGCTTAAAAGCTAGCTAATGTGACCCAGGTAAAACCTGCATAGACACAGGGAAAACCCTGGGCCGGTTCATGCGGGGATCAAATAACATGCATTAAGCAAGCAGGTAACTACTGGACAAGAGGGAAGAAGGAAGGGTCCAGGTAAGAAGAGTTGGAGGGGCTGAAAAATCAACCATGCTGGAGTTGGGTGCTTGGACCTTGCGGCCCGCATTTAAAGTTGGGAACTCCTGGGTTATTATTAACCAGGGGCGCATGCGCCCCCAGGGGCGGGCGACTTCACTCGTCGGCCCAGCCACAGCTGCCCAGGCAGCCACAGTTAAAACAGAAGTGGGCAGACGAGCCAGTAAACCGGCTCGAACTGCGGGCGCACGGAGCGAAAGGCAGCTTGACGTTGCGCCATCTTCATCTTCCTTCTTCAGGTTAACAGCAGTACTTTTCAAGCCAGGGTGGGGGGAGAGAACCAACCTCGCCACCCAAAATCCCCGAGACGGTTTAAGGTCGCGCCGCTCGAGGCTACTGCTGCCACAGCTACAGCAGCCCCAGCTGAAGGTTCCTGATGTCTTCCTTCAGAGTTCCGATGCATTTCAATTCCGTTGCGCGCGCAGCAGTTCACAGCTCCGCAAGTTCCAGCCCGCAGTTCGTCTACACTTCGCATTTTTTCAGCACATCGAGCTCCCCTGCGGTGCCTTCGCCGACGAAGCTGCTTCCTGCCACGCGCCGAGCTACATTCAGGCTACCTTTCACCCCGATAGCCGTAATAACGACTCCACAGGCCGGCCATTGGTCCGCGGACTGCTATTGGTTATTCACAGCCACCCCAGCGAGATTGCAACTCTCGAGCTGGGCTCCTGTATCCGCCACCCGCGGGACGCGGTCGGTAGCAGTTGGCGCTGCTAGGCCGCCCCCAGCACGCACACAAATCCCACACGCACTGCCAGCCTTCGGTTACCCAATAGGGCGCAGGGAACTCCCAGCCAACAGCCCGCGAGAGAGATGCGCACGCCCCGAGAGACGACCACCGACGGTAATGTGTTATCACCTGATCCCTTCTGTAATAGCTGAAGAAAATGAAATAAGTAGTTATAATATATTCCGGCATCCTAACAATAAACAAGTATTGGGGCGCTTATTATTAATAATAAGGTAGGTGACCCAATGGTGGCCTGGGTTCTCAAGGTGGCCCGCAGTTTGTTTTTCATGTTGGCACTGCCACTAGCCGCAATATGAGAATATATTGTTGGACTGAGTCGCGATCTAGGTAGAGAAACGAGGAACTAAGCCTCTCTGTTGAACGGCCGCCATGTTGTGAGCCATCATTAGAGTTGCGCTGTTCACGCAGGCCCCGCTTGTTATTTTCAATGTGAGTTTGAAACTTAAATGAAACTAGTAAATATTTAGACATTTCATTGTTGTTATATGGTTTTGGAAAGATCATTTAATGGGTGTTATGAATATGTAAGCATATATAACATGTAGGTTTTATTTTTTCTTAACGATAAAAAAATACTGTTGAAAACTTCGTTGGATAGGTTCCTAATGTGGCCATCGTGGGCCACCTTGGGAACCTTGTTTAAAATTTGTTTTATTATTAGAATAATATAAACATAGATAGCTGTATATAGCAAATATGAATTAAATTTAATTTTTAAGAGGTACTTTATTCTTCATTCCTCTAAAGCCATAAATATTTAGAGGTTAAAAGTTACATCATTGTAATAAACAGTAATTTCAAACTTATAGCTTTTACCAGTTGGCATAATTGTTATTTTTTTTTATGTTAGAACCCCGTGCTTGTAGCCATTGTTATAATATTTTGGGTTTCTATTTTGGGCCATCATGAAAAGAAAGATGGGAATATCATGGACGCAAGAGGATCTCACTAAGGCTATGGAGAGTGTTTTAAAAGACAAAGTGTCTGTAAGAAGCGCTACCATCACACATGCCATCCCCAGGAGGATTCTGCGAAATCATTTGTTGTCAGGTAGTCGTCAGAAAATACAGGTAGGGAAACCTGTTCTTTCTATTGACCAGGAGTTAGCGCTGTGCAAGCGGATCCTTGGATTAGCTGATGTAGGAATGCCACTCACTGCAAAAGTCTTGAAAATAACTGTTCAATGGGACAATGAGGTTACACTTTTTTGGACACAAAGAGGGCATGGAAAAAGTACTGACACAGAAGAAGTTGTTACTGCTGGTCGAGTTATCAAGAGATATCAATTCGGAAGTGTTTTTTCCAGGGCCTGGGCTAAGTCTGTCACCCCATCCAATATCTGCAGTGGTTTTAGAGCAACTGGAATACATCCCTTTGATCCCAGTGCCATCACTGATAAGGCATTTGCACCAAGTGAACCCACTTTCCAACCACTCAGACTCGTAGAAGACACTATTTCCATTCAACCACCAGAAAATGATGATTTCTTCACACATGAAAATAGTACCGAAGAATAAATGGCTTTATCAGGGGACCCATCTTGCAGTTGGAGTACAACATACTTGAAGACAAAACAAAATTCATGGCAAAACACCCAAGAATGTAAAGGTGGAAGCTCTTTCTCAGATTGAGATTACTCTGAACATGATTCAAGCTCTGAATATCTTAATGTTACCGACCATTCAGAGTCTGAACAATGTCAGTTATCACCTACGATAAAAGAAATTTTGAGAACACCCAATTTCAAGAAAAAAGGTATCCCCAAAATTAAAGAAAGACGCAAATCAATAAACTACAGAGGTCAAAAATGTTATAGCTAGTCTTTTCCAAAATTCCACGACTGAATCCTAAAAGAACAGCAATCAAATTACAGACAAGGAGAATGTGGCTAAAAGAAAAACAATTTTGAAGAGAAATGAGAACAAATCAGAAAACAAAGAGATGAATACTAAGACCACTTATTAATAATGCATATTTTTGTGTTACACCTATAGACAATTAATTTAATAACTGTTGTTATTGATAAATAATGTTTTTAGTGATGATTAATACATTTTTATGCCTGTCGATCATACGTGATAAGAATAAATATCAATTTGTTAGGTATATTGTTGTCAAATCACTGTAGTTTTAGTATTAAATGTCTAAAACCAGTATGGGACACCTTAGGTAACTCATGGTGGGCCACCTTTGGTACCCGTGTTCCAAAGGTGGCCCATTTTCTGGTTCTTATATTTTGAATTTTTACTCGGTTGTGGTGACTTATACATGACTGTAATTTTTGTATACTGTAAAGAATGAATGACAATCATAAATAAAAATATTTAAAAGTTTTTAAACACTAAAGAAAAATTAATAAAATTACTGAAAGCTTAGGTATGACCACCATTGGGTCACCTACCTTACTCTACTATGCGAGGCTGATAGTTATCCAGTGCTTCCGATCGGGCTTGAAAAAAACCTTTTACAATCGATTTTTTTTTTCTCAATACATTCTTATCGTCACGCACTTTCGACAACGTTACTTCATGTGTATGTTCATAGGTAGCAGTGGAGTCGACGATTGTATGCGGGTACAGGAAAAATAAACGTCGAGTTGGCAGTCTTTCAGATGCGTGTTCGTTGGTTCTGTGGCCGGCGGCGCGGCGCCCAGCGTCGCGCGGGCGACGTGTAGCGACGAGGCGCGACGAGGCGCGACGAGGCGCGACAATAGCGTCGCCGGAAACGGGCCGCCGCCGCCGCTTGCAGTCGACGTGTGGGACGGACGACGCGTAATCAATACCGGCGCGGCTTCGACGTCGGCGCGACCTGGCTGAGGAAGAAGAATGCAGTTCAGAACTGCGGCGACCTGATTTCTTTCTTAAGTGACGGTAAATCTTGGGACTTGACGATCATCACGTCACCCTCAAGCGAATTCAGAGGGCCCGGAAAATTCCGCCCATCCGTTCAAAGCTCCGACGAACGGATTAAATTATAACCACCAATTTGTTTTCAAGGTATTGCCGGCATATGTTTTATTGTCTGAAAAGGTTTTGAAGTTTGTTTGATTAGCTTCTTCCATAACATGTTTTTAACTTGCGTTTTAACACGTCTCAAAATTTGATATTTTAAACAAAAAGTGACCGAGACACAAAAATGTTGCTGACGACGTACGATTACCTTGAAAATATATGTGGTAAAAAAAATTAGTTATATGATTTATAAGTGCTTAGTTAACATGATTGTCAGACATGAAACTTTTACAAGATAAATTTTTATCCAAAAATCTAAGACCTTCTAGTGGGTCGGCAGCATCCAGTGGACAACTATTGTGACGGACTTGCGGAGTGTTGTGAATCGGGCTGCACGGGCGCAACGGATCATTGACAGAGTATGCACAAACAGGAAAGCCAGGGAAATTCAGGAACGTTACTTTAAAACCTGCAAGAGCCACGAAACTCCCTCGTTGATAGTAATTTGAAGCGGAAAATTTCATGCTACGGTGTGCCATCACCCAGATTTTAAGCACACATTTTTTTCCCCCCAGGTGGATAGTCACACTCACTGTAAAATTTGCGTAAAGTAGGTTCTGTTTGAACTGGCACATCTATAGGGAAAGTGGAGAGACTGAATGTCTTTATTTCTTTCAGAAAATTTCAAAATAGGTAAATAATTTGAAACAAAATCTGTAGGGAAATTTGTAAACTTGGTGATGGAAAGTCTTGTTTGTAAAAGTTGAGGAAATGTTCCTACAGATATGTGTGAACATGTTGATTGAGAGTCGGCCTTGACTCGCAGCGACGCAGGTCAGATGTACTGGCCCAGAAGGTGCAGGGGCTGATCCCGGGGAACCATGCAAGGTTGAGGTCGGGACGGGGGTACCGGGACACGAGTGTCTGGTCCTCTGGGGCGCGACCTCCAGTTGCGCCAACCTTCTCCACGGGGGAACAGCTGAGTATATGTGCTGTGAAACCTCTATGCCTTGTCTGCTCTGAGCCGGTATCTACTTCTGCCTGATGTCACTATTGCGCCGACTTTGCGGTCATTAAACTTTAGTGACACATTAATTTGAAATAGAATATATGTATAGTAAAAACATAAATTATTTCGCATAAAGAAATCTGCATAAATTGGAATTATTTTATAAGTTCATTCAGTGAAAATTTGGATGGTCTCGACTTAAAAGTTACCAAGTCACATTTTGGCAATTTTTTACTCCTTTTCAAAAACGGAAATAAGAAAATAACATCTTGAGTAAGCATCCTGAACGTTGTATTTGTGAACTGTGTCAATGTCAGTACTACACATAAAAATAAATCAAGTTTGGGGTAGAAATATGTATTCCATTGTTTTAATGTGTAACCTTATATGTGGGTGGTGACGTATTCCGACTTGCGTGCTTTATACACGACTGTTGTGTTGCGCCGTTGCTACCCTGGAGTAGTTCATGAACCCAGCCTTAGCCACGCCTCTGCTGTCTCGCTTCGGAGCGGATCGTCTTACCCGTCGACGACGGCGGCCTGTTCTCGGTCCAGGACGAAGCTCCCCCACTCTCACCCCCCCCCCCCCCCCCCCACGGGGGACCACGGTCAGCTACAGGGGCTAGCCGCCACGCGCTATCGGGCCGGCCTCACTTACGCGACAGTCCGTAATGGTACTCCCGTCGTGTGTGCCCTGTCACATTGTCAACATTTTTGTCTCGAACTGCATCTGACAATAGAGTTGGAGAGGTTATACTGGACGGAAAATGTCTTCCGATTTTCTCAATCAAATATATTTGGACAGATAACGGGAAATGTGTTTTAAATCGTATCACACTGTCGAGGTTTTTTTTTTTGTTGTGAGCTATCTCAAACTTTTCGATTTCAATCTTACTTTGAAATTGAATAATACATCAGAGGCTTGGATGGAATGTAAGTAAATTCAAACGGCAATGTTAAATGATGACACTTATAGACTAGTGATTTTCTTTTTACACATAACATTAATGTGCATTCAACAATCATATTTCACCTTTTAGGTTCCTCGCCATTTTAAAGATTCGTTGTGACGGAAACAGATGCCGTTACCTTTTTTCGCTAGGCACGAAGTTGATTGGCTGATTGCATCCGACATCGAACACACATTCTATAACCCGTCATGTAAGCAAAATATTTGATGGGAACTCAAGTCATCCAACTTGTCGAACCAACATGGCTGCGCAGTGACATTTCTCGGTGACGTCACAACCCTCCATCTTTATTCGACACAACTTATTGGAAGGTGCTGGAAGAGAAAGTTGTGTGGCAGGGCCTTTAACGTTTCTACGGCGCCAGGAATGGGTTGGATTGTAGTGGAGGGGCGGGCGTCTAGCCGTCTGGCGCGCGCAATGCTCGGGCCATTTATTGGATTTCCTGTTCCAGTAGCGCTCCCTCCCCCGCTCCCCCAAACACCACCGCCGTGAAATCGCGCCCTGCCGAACCTCGAGGCCTGGATTCAGTGACGTAGGACTCCAGGCCCGCCACCCTCTGCCCCTCTTTCGCTCCCGACGGTCTTTAAGGGGGATTAAGCCTCTCCATCTTGCAATAAAGCTTCCGTGCTAAATCTTTTGGTTTGACATAGCATAGGACTTAGTTTTGGCTACTTGCTGAAGTCGACACTTGTTAAATGGTGTGATCCCATCCCCCCCCCCCCGGGGGAATTAAGAAGCCCCTCACTGTGGGGCCCGCTTGCGCTTGCAGAATCGTGACTGTGAAGTGGAAATCTGGTGATAGTATTCATGAGCAAGTGTCGCAAAAATTAAACGAGATTCGTATCTATTCACATCTATAATAATCCCCAAAGCGTTTAAAAAAAAAGGTCAGATAGTTAAGGGGCCTGCCTAGTCAGGGGTGTATCTGTGTTAGTAAAGCGGGATGATAAGTGCGACTCTTTCTGGTGCTTCTAGCGCGGTATCGCCTCTAAGCGCAAGGATATTACCTGGCGCGCAGTCTTCTCGTCATGCGTAGGATAACTATGAAATTTCAGCTTAACCATAATAATAGATGGCGGAAAAATTAAAATAAATGTGTAATGCAAGTACCTTGAATACTTTCAAGAAATATTATTCATAAAACATACGTTGTAGCCATTTCCACTATTCTAAAAATACAGTTTAAAATCTAAATACGGAAACAGATCTACTCATCCGCCCTTACAGTATCCGTAAATGATTTTCGTAAACAGACACCACTCGGATATTTTGAGCAGTTTTCGAATAGCGTGGTTTTTTTCCTGAAGCTCTGCGCACAGCATGTGCGCCCGGGTTAATGCTTTCCCATTTTCAAAAAGGTTGATTTCATCGTTCGCAGATCTTCCAGATTTCCTGCGCCTGGTGGATGATTACTACTAAATGCATGTATCGTGTAGAAATTACATCCCTCTCCGCCCTTGAAAAAATTGCTGCGGTCACCCTTGCGTGTCGTGGCGTGGATGTCTCCCGGCCGGCAGCTGTCATCAGCCAGCGACACCTCTGTCTGGTGTTGTACTTCCGAGAGGGGGGGGGGGTGTCTCGCTATGCGTATCGACACCGGGTGTGACCTTGTCGGCTCGGGTGAGTGTCAGTTCGCGTCCCCAAACGCCCGCTACTTCTCTCTCTCTCTATCTCTCTCTCTCTATCTCTCTCGTCATCGTATATTCTCTGATACACGAGGGTACGTCACATACAATCCCCACCCCCATTATCGAACCGCTCCCCCCTTCCAACCAAACTCTGCCTCCAGCTTGTGGTGACGCCACTACAGGGAGATTATCCTTCCACCGCCCGTGTCTATAGTCGGTCTCACACTTAGATTGTAAATGGCGAGCACACTGTTGCCAGATTGATACCTAATACCCGGCTTGTTAACATTAAAACTCTTATGTTGTGTACCATCTTTAATTAATTACGGTTACATTAAGTTTTAAAATGTATATATATATATATATATTTAATTTTAAAATTAATGTCTATTGACAGTATTATTACAGTTGTCATTCTGACAGAAAAATAATAATTCAATGCTAAATACTAGTTGTTTTTTTAAGTGAAACTACTTGCAGCAGTCAATCATTATTAATAACAAGGTATTCCATAAAATCGTTTGCTTTGCTCGAAAAGAATAATAATTTTTAGTACGAAATTATATAAATAATTGGTGATAAAAGTACTTTAAACAAGCAGGTGTACTTTAATTTCGATTTCTTAGGGGAAAAAAATGAGATGATGTTCTTGATAAAATAGAACAGGAAATTGTATTCCCGAAATTTGCACTGCCGATTAAATTTAACAAAAACCAATGTTTTAGATACATTGAGAAAAATCATTAATTTTAAAAAAATTATGTCTAAAACGTTTGTGCTCTGCGGTGTATATCTGGCAACAGAGCACATCGAGACAATGACAGTGCTAATGGCAGAAATCATGCATTGAAAAAAGAGAGCAATTCCCATTTAAATGCACTCTGCGAACTATGGGTGAGACGCATTGTATAACCGTCCCTAACCTCTACGATGCAGCGAGGTGGGGTATTGGTAACAACTGCACTCGCTTTGTGGATGACCCAGCTTCGAATTCCTGGTCCTGAAATCTCGGTTTTGGTTTTCCACGTTTTTCGTCTAAAATGTCTTGAAGATAGTGCTCGTACTGTTCTTTATAACATTTCATGGCATGTTTCTTCCTCAATATCCTTGGTCTATGAAGTTTGTAATCGTATTTAATGACGGGAAGCCTACAGTTCACAGGAATGAGAGCCATACCCGAATAGTTCCGAAGTTCTCGGAAGTTTGCTTAACGACTCAGAAAAAAACAACACATATTGCAATGATTTATATCTTTAGGATCATGGAGCATTTTAAATAACACTAAACTAACCTAACCTAACTAACCAACCTTTCATATTAGTTACGTTAAACTAACCTACTGTCCCGAGAAAATAATAAAGAACAATTATCTATAACGCTGACCGAACCTAACATTTTACTTCGGTAAACTTCGGAACTGTTCGGGTTGTGGTTTGGAGCGTTCATCCCTGTGAACTGTAGGCTGTCCGTGTCATCGTATTTAATGACTTCTCTGTTGAGAGCCAAAAATAAAAAATAAAAAATTATATTGGCCTATTTTGATAATGTGTTCAGGTAATTGTAATGCAACCGAAGGCCATTAGTAATTGCTTCACTGTAAATCCTTTAACCGTTATTATTTTTGTTAGTATTTTTTTAATTGATTATTTTATATATTTTTCTCAATTTCGCTTGTGAGTCTGCACTAATTTAAAATTATGATGTTATTTGTGTATAGTTTTGAATTACTTTTTTTGAAATTATTAGCAATGTAATATGTAGAGTTAAAATTCAGCAAAGACTTCAAAATTAAACATTTCTAACATACTTCAGCTTCGAAATAAACTTTTTCTTTAGACCTTGGATTATTGTAAAGTTGGTTTACGTCGTAGAATTTATTGACAATGTCTTTTAACAACCAGCATCTTGAAGAAAAACTGTTTTGAATAAATGTCAAAATGACTTTTGTTTTGTGTTTGAGTTGTGTCTGTTTGCTGAAATAATGACAAAATCAAATTTAATCTTACAATTACTTATATAAATGTTAATTTCTTACGTCTGTTTAGAGTACTGGAGATAAAAATATTTGAAATTATATTCGACTTCTAAATGTTCTAGCAAATCTGCTTCGACTTGGCTTCAACATAAAATATCCGGTTTGCCCACCCCTAGCCTGGTAATAAAATATTTTACACTAGTTTCTTAAAAAAAAAATTTAGTTATAGGTTACCGTGTAAAATTTTGAAGATTAAATAAAGTAAGTATGTTATTGATGTTCTTAATTATCGTGAATATATTTGTAAAGACACGTTAATCAGGTACCAATTATCGAAAGCACGTTAGTTCATCAGATTACGCCACCACGCGTTAGAGCACGGCCATAAGCGTCGTGCTTGTAGAAGTGAGAATTTACAGTGTCATCTGAATCAACACAGTACTTCAAAGGTCTGTTGCTGTTGATAATGCACGCTGATAAAAAAAAACATTGTCAGTGATCGATTTAAAAATTGTTTTCGCGAAAGAAAGAAACATCTGCACTCAGAGAAAGTATGCTGGCCGATTCTGTACTGTCACTTGTGGTGAAAAGTCACGCCGTGTACAATCTAAAGTATTATCTTCAGAAGTTGATACAAAAAATCGAAGTACATCTTTGTTTCAACAGTTTTTCGGCCATGGCAATTTTTTATCGTACGGGAATAATTTACGTACATAATAAAATTAAACCACAAAGTTATAATAGAACACTAGATATTTAAAGTTTGAATGTGTTTGTCTGTGCGGTCATCATTGTGTTTCCCATAATACATGTTAAGTTTCATCGCTGGGTCCATCTTCGACATCTGCGGATTTAGGCTTTTTTCTCTGTGGTCATATGTTTTCATTTATTATTATTTTTTTTGCATTCTTGAGTTTTTCCTATGGCAAACTAGTGAAAGACTGTAATGGCGTATGTCCGAAAAAAATTGTATTGAATCGAAATTTCCCACTGCATATATATTTAAAAAAAAAAAAACATTGCTTGTCTGTAAAGTCGGTTTACGGACGATAGTTCAACGTGACAACGTCATAACAAAACATTGATGAAATGATTGATCCAGAAGAAAAGGAAATATCATATTCGTCCTGAGACTGAGCCGTAATAGGTTTTTGCAACCAAACCATTTAGGCATTAAAAATATTATATTCTTTGAGGAAGAATTTTTTTTTAATTTTTCAATCTTTTGCATGATAATATCTACCTCTGCATACTTTTATGAATAAAATTGAATCATTTTTATTGAATTATCACTATTTTGTATGGATACAAAGGAGTAAAATGAAATGTGCAATTGAATAATAAATTTACTTTTATTTGCATTCATTAATTCAAATATATTTATTACTTTCGAAATGTTGCGTGCGCTATATTTATTTCTACAAGTCCAAAAAAAATTTCGCAGGTGCCGGGTTTCAAACCGACAATCTTTAGTTTAAGAGTTAGGTACGCTAACTACACGCCCACGAAGCCATACTAAGGTAATATAGTTTCAAATGTTATATATATATATATATATATTTATTTATTTATTTATATATATTTATATTTATAAAAACTTTGTTCACGGTAGGGGTATAATATTAACACGATTTTATAACAAATACGCATCCCAAATACACCAAACTTATTTATAATGTGCTACAATATTTTTTAAAACATTGTGCAAAAGATCCCGGGTGTAATTTGAATTATTATGTGTAACTGTAAAACACCATTGTTGGTTCAAAACGTATTTGAATTTTCAACATTACTTTTAAATAACCGTACCGATTGTGCTGAAAATCGGTGGACGATCGTTAAATTACATAATATTAATAATTCAAACGACGAAAATATGATTGAAAAGTCAAATCGATGGTTGTTCCAATCGAGTGGAAGAGAGATGCCGCGCATGCGTACAATGAGCATGAAGAGAGATGCCACGCATGCGTACAATGAGCAAACAGAACACATCCGTAGTGGGACATCCGTAGTGGGACACTTTTTCGTGCGTGCAGCCGGCGTTCATCGATTTATTAGACGTCACGTCAAAAAGAAAAAAAAAAGAAATAGACTATACGTTATGAGTTTTGTAAATCTCTTGATGTATGAAATATTCCTTAGCGGATAGAAACTTCCAATGTTGTGTTATGAAAAGAATTAACCGGCATGTCGAACAAATGTGGTGTCTTTTGGCTGCCGTGTTTCTCTCGCTGTGGAGGCGGTGTTGGCGCGGGTCGAAGTGCGAGTCCCTGGGAGGACGGCAACCCGCGCAGCACCGGTGCCGCGCGGTGTTAGCCGCCCAGCAGGATACATCGCTGGCGTGCGCCTCGCTGCACTTCCCCCTTCCCCCTTGCCGTTGTTGCCGCCAGAGCGGCTTGGCCGCGATCCAGGGACATCTGGAGCAGCCTCCGTTCCCCGGGCGTTACCCCCGGCCGACCCCCTGCACCGCCCCGTTCTCTCGCGCCGGGCGCCGTCCGCAATCGATTATTGAAATCGACTACCCACCTAGTACAACTTCCCCCTTCCCCCCCATGCAGATGTTTCACACGTTAGTTTGCTGTAGACTAGGCACGGCGTTGCGCTCCGCTTTTGTTATTTTAATTTATTGACGTAGGACCTAAAGCGCTTTTAAACTGACACGTAGAATAAATTAATGGGAAATCTCGGTCGAGTTCGTTAATTGGAAAAATCCGACCAACGGGGTGGAAAAGGGGAAGGTTTTTTGAAAAACGGAATTCATTTTAAGTCTAATAATATGACAAATATCGCATCCGTATAAAGTTATTTTATCTCGTTAGAGTATTATCAAAGTATTTTGTTATAGTTAATTTTTTATACGACAGACCGTAACTGTAAGGGGTGAATTAACAGGAATTGATGGGCAAGAAAATTCCACATCGCTTAGTATACACACCATGAAATCAGTTGAAATTGTTTGTTAACGTTATGAATATTATCCATGACATTTTTTTGATAAGACGACTATTGCTGCAAGGGATCAAAAACCAGGGGTGGAATTACAAAATGCATAATTTTCGTACTATGTACATGAGGACGTCTGTCCCATCGATGATGACGTTTTATAATCGCCAAATGACAGTATCAATAGGGGAAGTCGGTTATTGAGTAAACTATATGGCACAGGAAAAAAAGTAGTTCTAACATTTTTGCAAAACTATAACTTCCTTAAAATTTGCTTTAACAAAGTGAGAATTCCAACTTCGCACTTAGGCCCGTTCCACAATGGAACGGAAATCGGAGACGTATCACGTAAACGGATCACGGAAACTCGCGGAACAGAGTTTCCACAATGGCACGCAGACGGAGACGGACCCGTACGGACTAGCTCGGCAATGCTGAGCTCTTACGTTTACGTTGCTCCGTGCGACCAATACAAGCCGAGTACTTGGCTGCGGTGGTAGCCACGATTGCTTATGTTCTAAATTTGTTAAAAAATCTTTTCAAATACAGGAATATCTATTATAACTTTGTTGTTTAATTTTATTATATACGTAAGTTTTGCCCGTGCAATGATCTCGAAGCATAACATATGTTGCAATTAAATTAATATTTCGCGGCTATGAAACGCAATCTTATTGGTTGTCATTCGTTACGTTTCCGTGCACTGTGGAAGCAGCGCAGACGCGACGGTGAAATGCTCCGTGCGATCCGAGTCCGTCCACGTGGTCGGTCTCCGTTTCCGTGCCGTCGTATAGCGGGTCCACGTCGATGGCTTCCAGTCCCGTTCCCGCGAGCCTTGGTTCGTGATGTTGCCTGCAGCAGCACCGTCGTTCTTCCGTGGTCACTCGCACGCCAGTCAGCGCTGACTTCTGCATTCGCTCACACCAGCGTATGGTACACCATATACGAGGCTGTCGTCGCGTCTGCATCTACGCAACGCATCGACGAGCCAACTCCGATAACCGGCAACCCTCGCTCTTCGCCGTTCCCCTCCGTAGCGCTCTACACTGTAAAATCTTTTTGGTAAATGGAACTGAAATATTCGTGTAAAATTACAGATATTTGTTATTTTTGTACATTTACGTGAAAACACCGAATGCTGGATGCAGTTTTCTTACCCGAGCATTCATGCAGTGTGTTGGTCCCAGTACCTACAAAAGTTAAAGTTGTTTGTTAAACCGTTCCCTGAATTGCTTTCCAGAACTAACTGCGCTCATTAATAAGCGTAATAAAACAAAATAAAGTCCAATTCCACTAATATTATAAATGTGAAAGTTTGGATGGATGGATGTTTGTTACTCAATCACGCCAGAACGGCTGAACGGATCTGGATGAAATTTGGCCTATAGCGGGCTCATAACACATAGACCACACATTAATATGAAATTCCATCCCTAAGGGAGTGAAAAAGTGTTAATTTCATTTTATAACAGAAAAAAATCATAGGTCATAGACATACAAATAATGAGTGAGTGTCATTTCTCTATGTCTGTGATCATACACATATTAAAGTCTGGCAAATTCATATTTTTCTCCTTGGTGAGACCAGCCCGCTTAGTGGAGCTCGCAGCGGCTAGCAAAATAAAGGCGCTAATAACAGTTTTGTTTTTATATTCATCAATAGATAGAGTTGCCTTGAATTTTAAACGCACCATCGTTTGATGCGTTTGTCATGTCTTTAATTTTCGTTTGTTTGTTTGTGCCGTATGCGTTCCTATACCATTCATCGGATTGCGATGAAATTTTGGTGAGTTGTTATGCGCATGCCCGTGAAGGTTTCTGAGACGGCATAACTATTTTGCAATAGCTGGAGCACGAATCGTGTCAAAAAATGTGTTTATTTCATATTATATAGCGGCACTTCGTCGCGCACGCATGACACAATTTATTTAAATATAAAAGAGAGACATAAATAGAGTTATATATATATATATAGGGTAAACCTACCCAACTTCGTGATACTAACGTATCGAACTTCAATATTAGCAATATGTTAAACATAGTAATTCTTCTATTGTAGGTGATATATTGGTTACTTATGGCCTTATTATTTTCTACATGATAGGTTAATTTATCTTAAGTAAATAAAAACTGATATGAAATAAACAAATGGCATACACACATACCTAATTTCGTGATACCCTACTTAATTCCGTGACAACATATACTTTATTTCGTGACATGTATTATGCTCATTTGTAAAACATTGCCACGACTTTAGTCACTGTTGCTGTCGGCCTAATCACTTCCCGCACACAGATTACATATGAAAACAGTTGGTGGCGTTGCTGAATCAATGGATGGGCAGTTTTCGTAGAACCATTTCAAGCAGAAACAGCACTGAAACCAAAGACTTTTATTCTTTCCAAGCGCATAGTCCTCGTTACACGTCGCACATACGTCTTCACTCTTTTTTGCCAGCTTAGGCTTACTCTTAAGCTCCTTCGGCTGTTTCTTTGTCACTTTCTTCCATATCTGGCTCCCACTTGGCTCAGGTGCAGGCTGAATGCTACACATGGTGGCTGAAGTTTCGTCTTCCTGAAGTTCAGGTGTAGGGTTGAGGTAAACTTTGGCACGTTGGTCCTTTTTCTGTTTTTGTTCAGGCTTTTTACTTGTAAGGTAAGGTGTAAATCTGGCAGTCTTAAAAGATCGTCAAGTAACTTTTTTGCAAGTTTACTGTCTGATGATTTTAGACTAAGCCTATCCTCTTCATTAGACCTAGGTCCATTGGCATTTGATAATGTGCTTCCTTGAGATTCGTCGAGCCCTGTGGGTGCTGTTGTCAGTGCTTCATCCTGCACTGCTTGTCGATTTAAAGGGAAGATGCAATGTTAGTAAATCCAGAAATTATGTTGTCCCAAAAAAAGGCTTTCAAGAATGCGGGACTGAACATATCATGGAAGTCAAAACGTCCTTGTCTGCGAAATGGATTACCTTCTTGAAACTGCTTGAAGGCTGCATTCCAAGCAACTTTTAGAGGTTGATAAACAGAAATGTCTTTGGGCTGGAGGATATAACTGGTGTGGGATGAGAGAGCTACAATAATAATTTCATTTTGTGATGCTATTTCCATAACTTTGGGCGTGAAGGGGCTTGCATGTGAATCCATTATTAAAATCACTGGTTTGTCTGATGTGCATCCTTCAGTGAACATTTTGAACCACCGCAGAAACAACTCGGAATTGATCCAACCACTTGGAGACAACCGTACAGAGAAATTAGGCAAGGCACCTCCCTTCAGTCCATCTGTCATTTTGACCCCTTTGAAAATAGTTATGCCTGGCCCAAATTCTCCTACAAACGTGATGTCGAATGGCATCATTGTAACTGAAACAGAAGGAAAATTGTAAGGAATTAGTTCATTTTTGTAAGCTTATTACGAAGTAAATAAGAGTAGAGAATATTGTCTTATACCATAAATTAACAGATTAATGCTCTCGATTTACGTTAAAACTATAAAACATGCGATATTAGTAAGAAAGTACATTTATTTACCTTTTTGTAGCGCGTGCTGCACAACTTGAGTGAGATGATACTTGTATTGAACGAACACTAGCAGGAAAAGTGTGCTGGTAAACACAAAGGACGCGCCAAGCCACGCGCCAAAACTAGACATGCCTGCTCTCTGTTGAAAACTTAGTGAACTCAGTCTACGAAGCCTACCCAACTCTGTGTTGCCCGCAACGTTGTTTGTCACGATATAAGGCATATCACGGTATATGGTCGGTTTACCCTATATAGAGTGTGATAGATAGACAGAGAGATAAGTTGAGATAGAGCGATGTATAGAGAATGAAATGGGTTAGATAAAGATGTATAGATGTATAGAGCTATATAGAGATTTATATATTAAAGAGAGAGATAGTGGGAGGTATATGTATGTAGATATAAAGAGATGAATAGAGATAGAGAGATACATAGATATATATATAGATGTAGATAGAGATAAATATATATTTAGAGAGATGGAGAGATGATTTGTATATGTGTAACTACTTCAAACATATTACAAAACAAAACTGAATGAGGCATTGCAATGCATGCCAAGCATTAGCTGGATAATGGAATCTTTTCATTATTAGTAATCTCTTATTTTTCAGCTTTTTTCTATAGTGCTTCATAGAGTCTAGATTACATACAGACCACCAATTTTTAGATATATACAGGTAAATAACTATACACTGGCAGAACAACGTCTGTCTGGATCTGAAAGTGATATAAATTATTTTGCACACTTGACATTCAAATTAAGAAGACAATTACTAACTACATCTGATTTCGAAAAAGGCCCCCTTCACCCTGTGTTCAGCCCGGGCAACGCCGGGTACTGCAGCTAGTTATTGAATATTCGATGGTTTAAAAAATTATGCTTGAAATAAAAATAAATTATAATATATAACCATGCGCCAATTTTCGTAGGAAATACTCAGTATTATCTCGAGAAAAAAAAGTATTTAAGTTACGCAAGTATAGACACGGCCATGTGTTGTACAAAGTTACAAAATATATATTGCAGTATTGCAAACTATTTCTTGCCAACTGGTTTCCAAAGGAATCTTTTGTAAAAAGTACCGTCAATTTTTTAGTTTGTAATCGCAGACCCCTCTGCAGAAATTCGTATAACTAGCCTTCACTGAGTTATTTTGTTTGACTGGACGCGTAGAGTTCATAGTCCAGCCCACATCAGTAAATATAAATAAATATTCAAGTTAGTAAAACATACAAGATTGTTATAAATAAAAACTCCAATGCAAACCCCAATAAGAAAACCCAGAGAATTCCAAACGAACAATAGTCGTAACCAAAACGGACAGGTAAAAAAGTTACTCAAGCGTTACCCCGTCATAATGATAAACGTAAAAATAACGTCAAAATATGTTTTAAGGAAAACGATTTTGATATGATAAATTGTTCAGCTTACTGTATGCATGGATGTGCTATTTTAGGTATATAGGTTAGCAAAAAAGGTTCTTTCTATACATCTTAAATAAGAATAAAAAACGTGTGGAGTAGTGTCAACTTGATTTACGTATATTTTTTTGTTAGGAGATAGTTTTTTTCTAAATTGAAACTATAACACTGTTAGCGAAGATTGCTAGTTCAATTCACAGAAATAAATTGTAAATGGAAATATTTTAGGTTACACTCTTTATATTCACTTATTAATATTTGCAAAAAACATAAGCTGCCCTGATATCTATACCTAGTAAACATAACTTATGGGATAATTAAGTTTTTTTTTCAAAATAAGGGCAGTATGCAATACAAGCAATATCCCAAAGTGCAAAACTTGCATTACGGTGTATTGCAGATAATCTAAACTCTTTTGAGTTCTTGCTACTTGCTTTCTTTGAGTCGAGTAGGTGTTAAAACACGGAGGTATTTGTGATGAAAGGTTGCCAGTGGGCTAATTGTTTTAAGGTTTTTACGTTTAATTCTGTTCAGTTAAGTAGGATTGGCTGTATACTACAAAATTTGCATATTAGCTTCAATGTACTATATTTGCTCGATAACTTAACATCTCGCATCGACCATATGACAATTCCGTAATGTTTGTGATGTGAGAGTCGCTGTTAAAAGACAGTTTAGATCTAATGTGTGAAACAAGAATGAAGCCAATCCCATAATTCGCTATTTAAAATAATAAACCTTTAATTAGACCTTTAGATAATGCACACACGTGAATGTAATGCATTTCATTGGGAGACCACTTCCATGATTCTGTATTCTTATTTCAAAGAACTCTTCGAATTATCAATATGCGACCTTTTTTTTCTCTTCGTGTGGTAATAACTTTGTCGTTAGTGCATCGAAGCAGGCTATGTATGCTAATGATAGAAAAATATACTGAATAGTCTCTTAGGCACTTAATCGTGTGATCTTGATGCTGTACAGCTGTCGTTGACCTTTCGCTTCGACCTCAGGTCAACAAATATGTTTAGTATATTATTAATTTAATTCGTCTTTAGTGGCGGTATTTACTTCCCGATAGTTCTTGGCTAGCTGTTTCAAGAGTACAAGAAATTTGTTAGGTAATCTCCACGAATACGTTTTGGCATGACTGGATGTACTTGTTAATAATGATCAAACTTGCCTGGCTTGCTGCGTCTCGGTGGGCGGTGCCGAGTCGAACACTCTCCCGCTGAGACGCCACAGGGACATCTTTTTGGCGGCCAGGTGTATTGGGAAATAAACTATAAAATATTTATGTAAAAATATTTTCAATTTATCGTTCATGATTGATTACGTTCGTGTCTCAGACAATTTTTGTTTCAAATGTCAATCTCAGAACGTGTTCACAGACAAGTTAAAAACATAATACGGAAACAGCTTAATCAATAAACAAACTTTAAAAATAAATTAAATGCCTTTCAGACATTTTTGAGGTTTTAATTAAATCCGTCCGTCCGAAGTTAAAGCTTGGCAATGTTTTTGGCAGCCGGACGGTTGGAATATTCCAGTTGGTGTGACTGGCTGGATGTCGCGTGACTGACGGATGACACGGATCATTGCTGGTCCGGCTTCACCCTCCAGCGCTTCTCTCGCTCCGGATCAGCGAGAATTCGCTCGCGTCACGGCCGCGCGCTTGGAGCGCAGCGATGCGGCAAAACTTTGAACTGTGGGCCCGGCTTTCTTGCTTGGGGGGCCGACGGTACCACATTCCAGCACGACCGCAATGCCAGGGTGGCGTAATTTCCAGCTCTCGCACGATAACATTATACGAAAATAACTTTTCTACGAGTTGGCAATGCCTAATTGAAGTAAAATGAGAACATTTATTTTACATATTTTTGTTGATTGGAAAATTCTTGCGATGCCGCTTTATTAAAACAGATCGTTAAATAAGTTAAAATTCCAATTGCCATGGATGTATTATGCTCGAAAAAATGCCACATGCTAGTTAAGTAGTTGATTAATTGGCTCGTTACAAATAATAATTTAAAAAAAAAGTAAAATTAGAAGAAAAAAATTTGTTTTTAAAGCATCCATTAATGTAGTTGTTGAGCTAATTCACCTTTAAAAAAAGGCCAAATGATTTACGTGGACAAAATATTTTAACAAGCTACAACAAAAAAAAAGGTTTGTCATTAACTTGCGGTATTGATTATATGGAAAAAATATACGCAACATTTCTCTTCTTTTTATCGTACTTATAGGTTACACTGCAAAGGGATTAAAAGCACATTTTTAATGTAACTATCCAAAAAAAAAAAAAGTGGTCGTCTGAAGTAACGACGGAGATTAAAATTTTCTAGTTACCAACACGTTTAATTCGAGTATCGCGCAAGTTTGAGAAACCTACAGTAATATTACGGCGTTATTCTTTTCTGTACCATATGCTGGATATTTTTCCGTCCAGTGTGTGCTTAGACCGTTTATAGCTATATGCGTGGATACATTTTCCCATCAAGAAGTTAAATAGTAGGTTTTCCGATGATTATTCAAAATTCCTTACGTTGAAGTTGAGTAATATTTTATTATATTATTGATAATAACAGTTTGACTTAATAAAAAAGGAATGGAGATTTTAGCGTATTTATAATCCATACAGCTTTTATAAAATGGTAAACACTTTTTGTTGGTTGCTATAAGTAAATGATCAATTACGATATTCACAACGTTCGACAGTTAAAAATCTTTGTATTCTCTTTTAATGGAATGATCCCTCTGTGATCAAATCGTCAAAACATTTGCTTCTCACCGAGGCGATCCGGGTTCGATTCCCAGCGGTGTAAAGCCAGTGTTTATAAAAGGGGGGGGGGATGTAGCGGACGTCGCCGTAAGTCAACGGGTTTTCTCACCCTCCCGTGCATTCCTTCAGTATTCTGCTCTCATATCAAAACCGCTCATCATGGCCCCGGTTGTCAAAACCACTCCAACTGCTATTCCGTAAATTTGAGATCGTATTATAGTTTTAAATTTTTTTTAACATGCTTGTATCAGTTACACTCTAAAAATTTGAAGAGTTCCACTATCCACCTCCTGACGCCATCATCAAATCAGTTCGATGGTACCAAATAATTGTATTGTCATCCGGAATACATATAGGCTACATGCAACATTTCAAATCTACACGACAATAATTATAAGTACACGACTTCTGAGATTTGTTTACATAGTTCGTTAGTTAGTTACAAGTGAAGCTAATAAAATAATGTGAAAAATTGATTGATACACTGTAATTGTTTTTAAGGAACATAAATTTTCGTGTAAAATTACAGATGTTTGTAAATTTTTACTTTTACATGAAAACAACTGTATCTTTACAAAATAGTGGTTTCAGTTATACTGGGTTCGGATTCTTTCCCGGCCATTTATGATTTGTGTTGTCCCAGTACCCCCAATAGTAAAAGTTATTTGTAAACCGTTTCCTGAATAACTCTACAGTATTAAATGCGCACATTAATAAGCATAATAAAACAAAATTATATCACATTATAGAATATTCAATAGAAAATTCAATTTTTCACGGTCCAAAAAATTATGCTTCAATAAAACATTAATTAAAATATAAAATTGTGCAACAGTTTTCGTAGGAAATACTCGGTATTATTTAAAAAAAAAAAGGAATTTTAAAGTTTCCTGTATAACCATAGCAATGTGTTGTGCAAAGTTACAATATATTTCTTGTAGTATTACAAACTATTTCTTGCAACGGTTTTGCAAATAAATCTTCTTTAAAAGTAAAGAAATGTTTTCTTTGTACTTGCCAATTACTTTGAAAAAGAATCAAAGTGGAAATTAATGTACCAAATTATGCGGCTTTGTGAAAATTACCTTAGAAAACTAAAAAAGAAAGTGTGTTTGAAATTGTTTCCTGATTTCCTGATTTTGCACAGTTTGTCATGAAAAAATTCAAGAACACAAATTAAGAATTAAAAACGAAAAACCTAAATCCTCGGAGAACAAGCCTTAATCAGCTGATGTCAAACAGATAAACCCAACGACGAACCTGTGCTAGTATTATGGACAACACAATGACGATAACACAGACGAACACATTCAAACATAAAAAATATATGTCAGCACACGAATTCAGTAGAAGGAATTTAGTCATGAAAAAAAAAACGACAGCACAGATGAACACAGTAGGCTAACAGTGACGACAATAACAGTAAATGCAGACAGACAGAAAAACCCTCGACAAAGCAGCAAATATACAAACACAACTATGAATATGAACAGATATTGTGGACATTACAACGAAGATAACACCAACGAACACAGTAGTTTTCATATGAGATCTGTTTTTATACTGTGTTCTGTTCTGTCGTCGTTGTGTTGTCCATAATACCAGTTTAGGTTCATCATTTTGGGTTCATCTGTTTGACATCAGCTGATTTAGGCTTGTTTTCCGTGGGTTTTGTTCAAATTTAATCCTTAGTATGCGTTCTTTATTTTTCCACGAAAAACAGTGCAAAACTGGAATGGGTCGTATGTCCAATAAATTGTATTAAATCGAAATTCCCAATAGCATGAATCATTTAAAGAACGTGTTGTTTCCTGATTGCACAACTGCGCCCAAATGTTCAGTCGCGAGCGATCCGCGCGTAGTTCTGCGCCGACTGCGTCTCGGAGTTGCCTTGCATGCAAGGCCGTTGCCAAGGGGGGGGGGGGGGATGGGGGGGGCAATTGCCCCCCCCCCCCCCTAGAGTTCTAGAGATTCAAAAAAAAATGTAGCCAAATGCAAAAAAAAATACATACTTTTCCCACAACTTCCCCCCCCCCCTCCAGGCCATCGGCTGGCGACGCCCTTGCTTGCATGCGATACACGTCGAAGGAAGCAGCAGCAACTCTCGCCGTAAGAAGCTCTCTTTACGACGGACACACACGCCGCAACTCCATCGCACCGGGTGCGCTGCATTATGCATGACCTGTACTGGAGGCGAGGTTAACATGCTGGCGTTGAACGTGTTTCCCGCGAAAAGAGTAAGTACTAGCTCAAGTTGGGGGATGGAGTGTTTGAAGTAAAGAAAAAAAAAACCTTGAGATGATGAACTATGTATGACCACCACGTGCACTTAATACAGGATGTCCATAAAATAATGTTCCCGCTTAAAACGTTAAATAGTATCATCTGTAAGTGTTGAGTTTCGGTTCAAGGTCACAATTACATAGTAACTCAAAACTGTTTTAAATATGCGTGAGTACTGCTTTGGTGTTTTCTCGCTTGCAGCGCCACCTACGCAAAATGGCGACTCCTGAGCGTAAAGCGTTTTGTGTTCTGCAATTTGCTAAGAGTGTGTCGGTAATTTCAGTTCGATACGTGCGTTTCGTTTAAGTTTTATTTGTGATCTCCCATGTGGCAAAAACATCCCCTATGGTATATGCAATTCGAAACGCCCGTTTATGTTTGTAAAAGGAAAATCTGGCCTCCAAGTTCACCTGACATAATGTCATTCTACTTTTTTTTTCGTTTGGGTTTATAAAAGGTCATGTCTACGTTCCGCCGCTGCCTAATGGTTTGCCAGAGTTGAGACACAAAATTCAAGAGGCTATTGCTTCCATTACTCCGGACTTGTTAAGCAAAATGAGGAAAGAATTGTATTTGAGGTTGGAGGTAAGAATTGGATTTGAGGTTGGATGTGTGCCGTATAATTAAAGGTGCAAATATTTAACATTAAGAAAAACTAGGTTGGTTTACCTTCAGTTTGATGTATGATTTGTAGTAAATATTCTAAATTAAACTTTTATAATATACAATTGAAATTATGTTTCAAGGCTATTAAGGATGTGGAAAAATTTGTAAAACCAGGTTTATTTACGTAGAATTACTACAGTAACATTAATTTCTCGCAACCTTAAACAACCAAAATGAACTCAGGGCTGTTGTCAATTGTAGGTCCATAGTAGCCAGGCCGTCATGCTGTTTTTGTTTTGTTTTGTGTCAGTGCTTATCGCTGTAATTATCCATATACAATTTATGAGGTCGATTGTAGGCAGCCTTAAGAGGTTTGAGCTGAACATTAACCGTGGTACAGCTAAACATAAATATAAGGCTTTAGCGCGCACGGCTGGCGAGGACTGTTTAGCGAAAATAAGAATCATACTGGTGGACATATTTTAAGATACTTAAGGTTGGTCAGCCGTCTAAAAATGAGAGGGTATTCACACGGGAGACTACGGTGCAACAGATGAAGAATGTGCGGAAGAGCGTCCCACTCTTAGATTGCAGCGCTAACACACGTCGACTGCCGTAAGCGCTGTCCTTGTTTATCGCGCGTTGTTGCCAAATATAATAAGTATTTGAGATTGAAGGTATCGGATATTACTCATTTATTTATCAAGTGAACATTATAATTTTCGTATGAATTCGTGTCAGTGAATGTATGTGATTTTTTTTTAAGCTAACGTTACATATTTATGAGCATGTGGCCCTAAACCGTTATAATTAATCATTAAAATTGATTATTAAAATTCTTCTCGGGCACTCAATATTCCAAAGGAGTGCATCCACGTGAACGTCTTCGTTAACGTTTTAGATATCAGGCAACAGCGCGCGCCATAAGCCGTATACTGTAATCTAAGCGTGAGGACGGTCTATAGATGAGAATATTGAATCAAATAATGAATTAGGGCTCAACTCTCGTCGACACGGGGGGTCGATAGAGTCCACGAGGAGTGAGTGACGAGTTGAGGATGGAGCACTGACGGAGTGAAGGTCGGTGGAAACGGAAGTAACCTGAGAAAACCCACCAACCGGCTGCAACGTCCGCATCATGGCCTCCCTATGCAACGATTGGCGCGTGGTACGAGAGGTTTTTGAGTGTGTCAGGGTGCGACGAATCGAAAAAAAGAGGCGGTCGTTATAAAATTTTAAATGTCAACTGTATAGAATGCCTCCGCAAACGAGCAACTTTTTTTTTTTGACGGATTGATGGGAGGCATAAAGTCTTATTTCACACAAATTATCCCATAAATAAAATATAATAAAAAAAAAGTCTCTGGTGCGTGATCACCACGCGCTGTAAAACAGCAACTTTTCAGACTAGCAGTTCTAAGTAGTCTCGTATAAAGGCGCTGCAATCGGCGCTGCTGCTCCTTGCTTCAACCACGTCACAGCATGCCGTCTCCCGCCGGAGCTGCGACCCCGCGAACTGCCGCGGGGTCCATGGCAGCGCGGCCCCGCATCCCCGGCGGCGCGGCGGGTGGAAACACTGATGGGGAACCACCACCACCTCGTGTTCCGCGGCAGCCCGTGTCCTGCGGGGAAGCCTTCTTTTCACAGACGAGAGAGCCGAAACCCGAAGTTCCCCGAAGTTCATGCTTTTTTCCCTATCTTTTATGTAGCTATCCTAACCAAATCAACCGTCCACGATGTTTTAAAGTATTTATAATGTAGCTAACCTAACCTTATTGACCATTAGTATCCTTTTATCAACACCGCCATATTTATTTACAATGAACAAAAAAAAACAACCGAAGATGCACGATCGGACGTTTGGCTCTCTGGTCTGTGAAAAGAAGGTTTCCCGTGTCCTGCGGATGTTGGAGGGAGTAGCGACAAGCCGCGACCAGCGACATGGAAGTAGCAGGGCCAAGTCGCCGCGACTCTGTCACTTACAGCGACATCGTAATCCCGAAAGATTTCCGAACGGCACATTATGTAGGGACGTCAAAACAGAACCTCGTTTGTAATGGGTGTGAGAGAGTTTAAAAACAAATTATTTATGTTTTCTTTGGTTTCATGCATGAAACTGATGGAAGAACCAAGATATTTTTTTTAATTTTTGAAGACATACTTCTTTAGACGCGTTATGAAAAAAGTATGAGAGTGCATTTTTAAGCTGCGCGCACACCATGCAAAGAAATTTTTACCGGATGAAAAAAGATTACATACAAATAAAAATTATACATGTGAATAATATTGTGAATATTACTGATAGAAATTGTGTATATAAACTATTTCAAGTGTATATATATAAGTGAGGTTTTGTTCCCGTATGTATAGTTATTTTTCATTATAAATCATAAACTATTATTTAATAAATAATAATTAAAGTTAATAAATTAGAATAAACATTCTGCGTGTTTGTTTATTTTAATTTTTAATATTCATCTCGATTATTTTACTGAATTAAATAATTCAATACACGTGTTTATATTAATATTTAATACAAAATATTGTTTTTTTTATAATTTGATTGAATTTATACTTTACCAACCGTATTGATAATATCACACCAGTCATTGTATTATTTTATTTCTATCAATCATTTGCATGCAAAATTAACGTTAGTTTTTTTTTATTAGGCCAAGTAAGTATAATTTCTAACGCGCGTACATTAATTAATACACGCACTTATTTTTCCCTTTGAAATACCAATGTCAAAGCTACCTGCAGCTGGCAGCGCCCGTAATCAGTCCCCCCCCCCCCCCCCTCCATCTTCTTCGTGACAGCTGCCGGCACTTGCTGCAGTATAGAGGGTTTCATGCAATACGAAACACTCAGGATTGTAATTTTGGGAATTGTAACACAGTATGTCCATAAAATAATGTCCCAGTTTCAATTGTACATTATAGCATTTTAATTCAGACTATTAACAACATCATAAATCAGTTTGAAGGTAAACTATACTAGTTTTTCTTACGAACATTCAATAGGCGCACCTTTAGTTATACGGCACACATCCAACCTAAAGTCAAATTCTTCCCACACTTTGGTTAATAAGTCCGGAGTAATGGAAGCAATAGCGTATTTAATTCTGTGTCTCAACTCTGGTAAATCATTAGGTAGCGGCGGAACGTAGACACGATCTTTTATAAAGCCCCAAAAGAGAAAATAATTCCACGGCGTTGTCAGGTGAACTTGGAAGCCAGCTAAAAAGGAGCTCTGTCGTCTCGAATTGCAAATACAATCGGGGGATGTTTTTGCCAGATGGGGGAACACAGTTAAACTTTAAACTAAACGCACGTTGAACTGAAATTACAGATTCACTCTTACCGAATTGCCGAACACAAAAAGGCTTTACGCTCAGGAGTCGCCATTTTTGCGTAGGCGGAGCTAGCTGCAAGCGAGAAAAAAAAACAATACTCACGCACGCGCTTATATAAAACTGTTTTTGAGTTACTCTTTGATTTTGACCTTGGACCAAAACTCTACAACGCCTATGAACTTACTGTATAATAACCTAAGCTCACATACATTCACACTTAAAAAAAGTTTATAAACACACATTTTCTATCACTAATATTTACAATAAATAAATGTTTTAATGATCTGGACCTATATTCATATGTAAGATTTAAAAGCACATGTATATTTTTTTATTTATACGTATCATTTTTTTTTTTTCATCCTGTGAAAAATTTCGTTGCAAGGTGCGCGCGCATCGTAAAAATTCACTCTCGTAATTTTTTTTTTTTTTTTTTTCATGACGTGCCTAAAGAAGTGTAAGTTGTGAAAAGCGCACGCCATCGAAGACCCTGGTGGTCCGGCCAGTCCGGCTCTGTCGCGAGTTCTCCGGCTGCACGGGAGATGTTGCGGCCCTGACCGGTGCAGTAGGGTGGGTGGGGGAAGGACGAGTCGGTGTTCAAAGGAACCTCTCCTCCTCCCGGCAGAACCACCGCCGACATTATCTCGCTCCTTTCAGGACGTCATCCTCCCCTCGGCAGCCGACAGTGCTGTCTGCGACGCAGCGGGCCTGACGGTGGGTCGCCATTGTCCCGCGACTCTTCATGCAGCTTCCGTGCCGTCTCGTGGCGCGCGCTGTTGCCAGTTCAGGGGGTTGCGCTCCTTTCGGAAATCCGAGTGCGCGAGAAGCATTTCGATGTACCATTTTAGCAATTCATGTGTTATGCCTATAACTACTGTCACGCCCATAAATCTGTTTGTAACCCTTCTTCCTCCTTAATTGGAAGAGGGGTTGCGTCCCCGACTCACTCTGGGCGCGAAGGGAAAAAAATAAATATTAAAACCAGGCATAAAAAGCTAAACAATATAAATTCCCCACACCACTGCCCAGGGGTCAGGCCAAAAAATTTAAAGGATATAATAGCAGAGTAACCATTAAACAAACAAGAGGCAAGACTTTGGACGTATGTTATTAAAAAATAGAAATTTGCAAAAATAATTTTTTACTATACATAACCATACAAGCTTAGTTACAAAAGCTGACGTTAATAATGGCAGCATCTTATCCCCATTTGCGATACTAACAATAACCTTTAAAAAATCGTAAAAATATAAATACTGATAACAACAAGTATAAAAATATATAAGGGCGTGAGGCGTGGCCACTATAAAATATCAAAATTTACTGACTGCCCTAATACCAAAAAATCAAACAAGACAATCAATACAAATATATAAAAAATCTACAAAAATAATACTGAAGTACAAACAAATTATTTAAATAAAGTTCTTAAACTCTCAATCAACGGTTTAGTCTTTCTTCAGATGTTCGTTGCTAAAGACTTGCCAAAAAAACAAAGTTAATATCCTAGGCGTGCGCTGGCTTCCTGACCTTCCTCACCAACTCCAGAGTCTAATGCCACGCCGGGCCATAGGTACGAATTCACAAAGGCGTGAACGATGATCAAAAAAAAATTATCTTATTTTTAAGGGAAATGTAGCAAAAACTCTTCACGTAACATAACTATGTTACCACAGAAGTATTTATCATATACTTCAAACAAAGTCTTACTTCTTTATTAACTTGCCAATGATTTCATAAAAACGTAGAATGGCCGCACCAACCAACATCAGGCTGCGCATGTAGTCCAATACCGATCGCATACTTTTAATAATACTGCACAAGCTGATATATTAGCTAAATGCAACTTTAAGTATGCAAATTCCGAAGACAAAGTCTCAAAAACAAATTGCAAAATGTTCGTTTCTTCCAAACTTATACTTTTATTACAACTACAGGCAAACGGGCGACCTTTTTAAAAAATCCCACACTGGAACAACGTGTGAAACAAATGGGCCTCTTCACCAAACAGGCTAATAAAAGTTCCGTCCAAATAAAATTTAGTATGGGAAAATACACAGTTCACTAGGTTTGCCAAAAACCAGTGCAGCACCACGAGGGTAAAAATCAAAATCGCGGCCTCTCTTTACCTTGATTTCTTCTGTACCACAGGGCAATCCATTTGCCCTGTCACCCATCGTGGAGCCTCCAACCCAATACTCTTCGTCGCCCGTTGCCGTCCGGCATACCAGTCCGCGCCGTCACATGGCTCTGTCCTCGACGGTCGCTCGGCACCAACCCCTCGCCGGCCCAGCTGATTTTTTCTTCCCGGCAAGCCGAATGTCTGACGTCATCAGCCAACCGCCGGGCGCTCACCAAGTGGTATTTACGTGAAACACAATCGATATTCTTAAACTCATAATCGATAGCTACCAAACGGCGTATAACTAATTAACAGAAACAAATATAATTAAAAAAAATTTACAGATAAATTAACATTAATTAAAAAAGGCGTAAAAAATACGTGAAATAAAAAACCATATAAAACTAGAGACCAGCAACAAAAATAAATTACAAGTAAAAATGTGGCTCTGCCGGCCACAACCTCCGCCTAGAACAAAAAAAAAATTTAAACAGCAACCTTAAAAAACTAAAACGTCAAAAAAAAAACCTTGGACTTGGAGACAAAGTATTCTCAAAAACTTCTAATCCAACAAACCAGCCCAAACTCAAACAAACAAACCTGCAACAAGGAAAACTTGCCTCCAAAGCCTCAGTCAAAATTTCAACGCTCAAAAAAAAAAAAAAACAAGAGAAGGATTTTCCAACAAGTAACGGAAAAGACAAACTAAACTCACAAACCGAACAAACGGGATCTAAGTATGCCAAAACAAAACAAACAAGCTCCAAAGTCAAGACCGAAACGTATTAGACAAAACCTTCTCTCTCAAAATTATCAATAACTAAAGGTTGCAAACTAAAGCAAAGAACT
This sequence comes from Bacillus rossius redtenbacheri, assembly GCF_032445375.1. Classification (NCBI taxonomy): domain Eukaryota; kingdom Metazoa; phylum Arthropoda; class Insecta; order Phasmatodea; family Bacillidae; genus Bacillus; species Bacillus rossius. Next base: position 19,340,918 of record NW_026962011.1, on the reverse strand, counting down.
ATAAAAACTATAACCTCACAGGAAAAAAATCAAAACCATCACTGGAAATCTAAAAGACCACTAATATTCCTGGTGCTGATCCTGCTCCCGCAGCTTGCAAATTAGCGTAAACCTGTTCTTTGGGAAGTTTATAAATCCAAGAAACTGCCATTATTAAAAAAATCAAAAAAAGTCAGCAAAATCGCAAAAGTCCAAAGTCTCTGCCTAGCAGAGTGGCGCAGGTTGTAACCCTTCTTCCTCCTTAATTGGAAGAGGGGTTGCGTCCCCGACTCACTCTGGGCGCGAAGGGAAAAAAATAAATATTAAAACCAGGCATAAAAAGCTAAACAATATAAATTCCCCACACCACTGCCCAGGGGTCAGGCCAAAAAATTTAAAGGATATAATAGCAGAGTAACCATTAAACAAACAAGAGGCAAGACTTTGGACGTATGTTATTAAAAAATAGAAATTTGCAAAAATAATTTTTTACTATACATAACCATACAAGCTTAGTTACAAAAGCTGACGTTAATAATGGCAGCATCTTATCCCCATTTGCGATACTAACAATAACCTTTAAAAAATCGTAAAAATATAAATACTGATAACAACAAGTATAAAAATATATAAGGGCGTGAGGCGTGGCCACTATAAAATATCAAAATTTACTGACTGCCCTAATACCAAAAAATCAAACAAGACAATCAATACAAATATATAAAAAATCTACAAAAATAATACTGAAGTACAAACAAATTATTTAAATAAAGTTCTTAAACTCTCAATCAACGGTTTAGTCTTTCTTCAGATGTTCGTTGCTAAAGACTTGCCAAAAAAACAAAGTTAATATCCTAGGCGTGCGCTGGCTTCCTGACCTTCCTCACCAACTCCAGAGTCTAATGCCACGCCGGGCCATAGGTACGAATTCACAAAGGCGTGAACGATGATCAAAAAAAAATTATCTTATTTTTAAGGGAAATGTAGCAAAAACTCTTCACGTAACATAACTATGTTACCACAGAAGTATTTATCATATACTTCAAACAAAGTCTTACTTCTTTATTAACTTGCCAATGATTTCATAAAAACGTAGAATGGCCGCACCAACCAACATCAGGCTGCGCATGTAGTCCAATACCGATCGCATACTTTTAATAATACTGCACAAGCTGATATATTAGCTAAATGCAACTTTAAGTATGCAAATTCCGAAGACAAAGTCTCAAAAACAAATTGCAAAATGTTCGTTTCTTCCAAACTTATACTTTTATTACAACTACAGGCAAACGGGCGACCTTTTTAAAAAATCCCACACTGGAACAACGTGTGAAACAAATGGGCCTCTTCACCAAACAGGCTAATAAAAGTTCCGTCCAAATAAAATTTAGTATGGGAAAATACACAGTTCACTAGGTTTGCCAAAAACCAGTGCAGCACCACGAGGGTAAAAATCAAAATCGCGGCCTCTCTTTACCTTGATTTCTTCTGTACCACAGGGCAATCCATTTGCCCTGTCACCCATCGTGGAGCCTCCAACCCAATACTCTTCGTCGCCCGTTGCCGTCCGGCATACCAGTCCGCGCCGTCACATGGCTCTGTCCTCGACGGTCGCTCGGCACCAACCCCTCGCCGGCCCAGCTGATTTTTTCTTCCCGGCAAGCCGAATGTCTGACGTCATCAGCCAACCGCCGGGCGCTCACCAAGTGGTATTTACGTGAAACACAATCGATATTCTTAAACTCATAATCGATAGCTACCAAACGGCGTATAACTAATTAACAGAAACAAATATAATTAAAAAAAATTTACAGATAAATTAACATTAATTAAAAAAGGCGTAAAAAATACGTGAAATAAAAAACCATATAAAACTAGAGACCAGCAACAAAAATAAATTACAAGTAAAAATGTGGCTCTGCCGGCCACATGTTGATAAATCGCTTCTTTTTTTTTAATTTAAAACACGAAAAAAATGTTCACACACATTCATTGATACGAATTCATACGAAAATTGTGATGTTATCTTGATGAATAAATAGATAATATCCAATAACTTCAATTAAAAAATACGTATCATATTTGGCAACAGAGCGCGCAGAAACAAGGAACAGCGCTCATGGGCATTCGGCGCGTGTTAGAAAGATAGGGAGAGAAAGCGCTCATTTACTTCCGCACTGCAATCCAAGAGTGGGGCGCTCTATAGTCAGTGTCACGTAACTCGTCTCAAGTTTCACAGTTATCAAAAGTAGTGCCAGTGTTACCCATTTACCAAACTGTTGCTTGCAAATCAACAACTTGATGTTTACCTGGTGAAGAGATACGTAGACCAGTGGTACACTTCTTTCGAGAACTTTCAAATCTCAGACAAATGAACACCACACAACCCCAAGTCACTGAACACATTTCCTAGTCGATAAAAGCGGTTTAGAGAATGTGACATAAAATTTTTCATTTAATGCCAGGCCCAAAGACCAGAATAAAAGTGTTGTTTTTTTTTTTTTTTTTTACTTTAATTTACGTTAGTATAATGTTATGGAAGATAATATTATGTTTGAGTATGTGTTCGCTAATTTTGGTTTTTGCGGTGGCTAAAATTAATTGAATTTTGGCTTTACGGTATTTGACAAGGGCACTACGTTACTATTTAGTTTTTCTGGGTAGCAAGGCAGGTAGTTACAAAGTACTCTTTGTCATACGATAAAACCAGCATTCAATTAATTTTAGCCAAAGTAAAATCAAAAGTTCGAGGTCACGCGGTCAATTTTAATGTATCCAAACTGCCATAACATTACTTATGTGAATGAAAGTAATTAATACAAACACGATTTTTTTTAGTCTTTGGTCATGGTATTAAATGAATAACACAGTGATACTTCACTTCGTGTTAGGTGCAATGTCAAAAATATTTCTGTAGGAAACTTTTTTTCTTTTCTTATTTTGGGAATTTTGAACCTCTATTCACGTTTAGAAAACTTCTGAAATTTGGACTATCACTATTAGTTTGAAATTTTACACCATATTTTTTTTGTCTCATTCGTGTCTTAACGTTTCTTAATTCTCACTTTAATTTCTAAAGCAGTCGTGGTACTCAATATGTTTTTATTTCTGGTTCTCTGTTACGGGATACCGATGACACTCCACTGAAATTAATGGGGTAAGTAGGCCTGTCCATTGCATCTTGTATGACAATTCTCATTCAAATAATAGCGCTTTTCTTTGTTATGGATTAGCATAGTTTTGTATAGCAGCTGTGTCAGCGGCACGGATTCTGCTAAGTCGTGCAAGTGTGTGGATAGGAGAGCAATGGTTGGTAGTAGCACGGCAGACTTGCTGAAGTAGGCCGTGCGTGAGGGGGGAGAAAGTCTTCCATCATTGTTATCCACGGGAGATATGTTATGTACTTACACCCTGACGGCTGAGTATCCCCAGAACGCTCGTTACTTCCAGACTTGGAATTAGGGAGGGGGGGGGGTTTGTGTTCGGGAGGCCAACCCCCCGCCCCCCACCACTCCTTACATTCACCCTTTATCCTCAAACCAAACAGACTATGTGTGCGTGGCTTGGGAATGCCCTGATTTTTTTTTTTATTGTTAGCGTTATTCCTGCTGCCAAAGTGCCTTCGTGCGAATAACTAAGATTACACAAATGTACTGCCCGTATATACGTTTGATTTAGCTCGAATATGAACATGATACTGTAAAACAATGTTAGTTAGCCATTACTAAATATTCTCCCTCACCGCTTCCCAAAAAATTACAAAGTTGGGAAAAGATAAGTGTAGAATAATACCAGGCTCATTTTGAATTTTTGAAATCACTAAATTTGAATATCAAGAAATTTAATTAAAACGTAAATTTTGTCTCACAAAATATTTTTGCCTGAAACAAAAAAAAAAATCCCGCATATTCAGTCGACGTCTGAACCTCCTGTAACTGACTGTGACAGATTTTACGAAGTTATACAAATGTGGTGTTTATAAGCACTAGCCTTCTTTATTTGCCTACCTATACGCATATCGGAATGATGTTTTTTTTTTTAGGTTAGTCTTCGCTGTCATTATCTAAGCTTCAAAAATAACACACCGCTAAACATGTGCACGTTGTCATTGAATGGTTTTAACTTGAACTTTATGTGAAATATTTAAAAAATAATAATGATTTTGTCAATTCGAGATGTAAAATTGTTAAAGATGTTGGGGTAGGCCTACGAGAAATATAACTGAAGAATAACAACACTCGGGAAATAGAACTGAAGAATAACATCACGCGGGAAATAGAACTGAAGAATAATAACACAACCGCACGCAGAAGTACGGAATGTCGGTGCGCAATTTTGTTTAGACCATGTTTGTACGCGAGATCGAATGTTCGAGCGACGGTGCCTGCCGTCTGCGAAGTAAATTGGAGTTTGCAAGTTTTATGCCCTGCGGCGGTATTTTCAATCTCTGCTGGAATGCGCGGTATCTTTCCAGAAATGTTTTCCGCGAACCACAAACTGTGTGCAGAGTCGATTTCTGTTCCTTTTCTCAAAGAATTGGGGGGGGGGGGGGGGGCTAATTCGGGAAATTGCTGCACGGATGATTCACCGCTTTGAGACAGGACGTGAAACATGTTAAACGGCTGTTAAAAAGTTTCACGTTACGTTTACGAAGAACTCTGGTTACGTATTATCCCAGTAACTTTTAAAATGTATAGCTATCGTTATTAATTTACGTCTACCGACTGAGTTTGCTTATTCGAACATGGACAAGCTTTGAGAATTACCAAAACTTTTTTGAAAGCTTGTTAGGCCTACAGCGAAAACACCCTTTTTGCTCGTTCGAGCATGTTTACCTGCTTTCAGTATAGCTCGCGGCTCTGTGTCTAGGAACATACATTTATTTGGAACAATGAAGAACTCGTTTACATTGGTCCGTAAAAGTACAGTTGTTTCTAATTGTTGAGATGCAGCGGTGGAGTAATGTTTGCGTGCCTGGGTTAAGCCCTACACCCTGTAAATGATCTGGGACACACAGGGATGTAAGTTAATTAAAAGGTTTCACGCGGTGACCGTTATCACCAGAATGACGACCAGTTAGACACTCGACAGAACTGTACGCCCGCCCCGAATTGGGTCGTTTACTGCAGGTAGTGTCTGGTGTGAGGGTGGGAGTAGAATCACACACACCCCCCCCCCCCCATCACCCCCTCGGGAAACAATTCATACATGATTAACATTCGCACACTTGTATTATATAGAAACAGTATCTAATTACCGTTGACTTAAAGTCGTGCAATGCTGTAATTAAACAGTTGAACATTATTTAGTTAAAAATCCCTGAGTCAAGTTGGAGACCCATCTCAAACTTGATGCTGCACTTTCTAAGTTCTTTTACGCTTTATTTTGTTTCGTGGCGAAAGTAGACTGGACTCATGTTACGTCCGCATTTTAGTTTCCACATAACGCGAAGTGATAAAGTGCATATTTTTAAATTAATTTTTACGTTTAGTAATATTTGAGCAATTTTATTAGTAGTGGTAGTAGTAGTAGTATTGCACGTTTGTGCACTCCAAGATTTGTAATTTATAAAATACACGTTTCTGGTTCAAATTCCTAAATAAAAATGATTTTCTGGGCTACCTACTTACCGAGTCAAAAAACTTAATGTACTTTTGGCATGTCAGAGAAGGCCAGCCTTATCACTAGCATCAGTCGGACGAAAACATGTGTACAGCTTAACGCTTGGTTTTACACGCCATGTGGATTTTGTCGTTACAGTGATAGTCGGTTGAACTTTCTTGTATGGCAAAATACCATCAGATTTGAATCTCTAATAACTACAAAATTAATAATGCGAAAACAACAGTTGAGCCCACAGCGGATAGACCATGCCTGTACGTGTTTGTCGCGCAGTATTTGCTATGCCTGTGACGTCATCGTACCAGTGTAGACACATGCGCGTGATTGTCACAAAATAATTTAATATGTCGTCTCGTATGACTCGTAAATACGCTCGGAGTTATAGAAAACGCAAGTTGTATTAAAGAGATTAATGATCAAATTACATGTTAATACGAAAAACTTGGTTATGATTTTTCCCGACGTTTCCACAAAAAAATGTACTGCGTGGACCCGAACGGCGCCTTTCTTTATTTGTTCGTCATTACTTTTATTTAAGGGATGTTTCTAAAGTTTCTAAATAAGTATCTCTCTCCATTTGTTGTTCTGCACAACATTTTTCAACATATATTACATGAAGTGGATATCTGTCGAGAATATTTGTGGAAGAACAACAAATGCAAGTGAGCTGCCGAGTTAAAATTTTAGAAATATCGCTTGAAAAGTAATGACTAAAAACAAACTAATGTTGTTGTTATGCGTTCTCAGATGCTCAAATTTTATATCTACGGCTAACCATGCATGCATTAAGTTTTTGTTTAGCTTATCTCAGAAAATTACTCTGTCTAAAATAGTTAAAGCATTTAAACAATATGTATAGAATATGTTTTGTTCTTATATATTTTTAATAGTTTTTGATATTTGCTTTGCCATCTTGTCAAATTATCTCGTGCACTTTAATTACTCTACTCTGTTCTTAATTAAAGCGTCTGTTTTTTTTATCCTGGATTCGCTCTATTGAAAGCCTCCTAGGGATGCTGAAAGACAACGGTGCTTCGTCGGAGAGATACTCTTCCCACTGGAGCAGTTAAAGTGGAGAGAGACAGCCGAATGGATGAATACGCCGTACTTGAAGGCACAGGAGTGCTGCTGGAAAATGCTTTCTTTTCTTGCTGCGAGCTCTTGTGTGCGGGAGTAATTCTGTTCCTCGGTGATGGAAGTGAATGGAACTGTGTTTTACGTCGCATGAATTTTATTTTTAATTTTTATATTTTTTTGTGGTGCTTTCTATTGGTATCGTCGTATAACTGAAATAAAAAAAAATAAAGTACAATTGCTGTTGAATGTCTTCGGTTTATTTATTTTCGTAAGACAGTAGTTCCTCTTTCCAGCTTTCTTACGCCTGGGAAACATCCCAAAATTTGCGTGAAGTGGTTTCAGGAAGCCATTTGAAAACTGGGAATAGAATCTGGGAGCTCCAAATTGCGAGTCTGATGTTTTTAACTTTCGCAAAACTCGCCCTTGTAAATGCAAATAAATCAAATCATAAAGCTTTGGTGACATTTCATACTTACAGATTAATTTAATAAGCCATTACTGCCCAAATGTTTGTAATCATTGCTAAGGTTCTTGTAAATTTAGTTCATAAAATTTGTGATAGGTTTTTTTGGTGCATTAATTTCTGGCATTAATTTCTTACTAACATGCTTACACTGATTAAATTGTTACCTGAAATTTACGAAGAAGGTTACAAATTATCCAGGAATCTATGTAAATGTACGGCTATCTTCGCATGTTTACGCGCACTGAGTTCACTTTCTTTGAACAGGAATCCAAGAGAATATTTGGGGACGCACCACAACGCCGAAATACCACAACGCCGAACGTACAATAACGCCGAAAAACTTAACGCCGAATGCCAAATTGATTACAACGCCGACAGCTAGAAAACTTCTGTGTACCACAACGCCGAAATACGTTAACGCCGAAAAATGTCATTGCAAGACTGCCACAAAGGTTAGGTTAGGTAAGGTTAGCACACAAATTCATTCAGTTGTTTTTCATTTTGCTCCTGTGGCGTTGTGGTACACAGCAGTTTTCTAGCTGTCGGCTTTGCGGTCAATTTGGCATTCGGCGTTATTGTACGTTCGGCGTTGTGGTATTTCGGCGTTGTGGTAACGACCCGAATATGCTTGTTATATTAATAAAACAATAAAAAAATGTGTAAGTCTACAGTAGAAAACTATTTTTTCTTCTTCACGTGTGTGTTTAACTTCGTTTAGAACGAAACATACAACTCGATTTTTGAAACACGGCGTAGTTTCTACGATGATTGAGTTATTTGAAAGTACGGAGTGCTATTCGTTGAGAAGTCCATGTTTTACTGTAAAACAGTGTAGCATCTTATTATGTAACTCCGCGCATTCTCTGTCAGCTTTTTTATAGAACCAACAAAAAAAAGTTAAGTCACTTAAAAATAACAACCGGTTTCGTGTTTATTTTCGTCAAGAAAAGTAACTCGGTGTTTCCTTCACATGTCGGGTGAAGTAAGGATAGCTCCTTGCCCGAAACAACATCGCCCTATGCGCGAGGTCGTGAGAACTTGAGAGCCATTCTTAGACGAAGCGAATGTTCTCAAGTGATTTACGAGCTGCTCTATCTAAAAGTGGCAAGCACCTTTCAGAAATTCTGCTGCCGCTTGCGATTTTTTTCTTTTAATACCTTAAACAATCCATCAAGTATGTGCACCGACAAGTGGTGTTACCGTTTCCGAGATTCAGGTCGCGCCTCTCTCTCTCTCTCTCTCTCTCTCTTTCTCTCTTTCTCTCTCACTCTCTCACTCTCTCACCCTCTCACCCAGAGACTCGAGAAGTCGGGAATGCCAAGATGATGGTAGGTCTATAGTTCTCGACTCTGTGCTCATACATTTAAGTGATGCTGGGGGTTGAACAATACAGTTTGTATTTTTTTTAAAGACGTTATCAGTGTTTTACTATTTTTGAAATTTTGCTAAAATGTAATATATTTTAAAGTAACTTTCCATGTTATTTTTAAAAAAATGCGCGAAGTGTTAATATTTGCGCGCCTTTTAACACCCTTGATGCCACACTAAGTGAATATCTGTTGAAATTATTTGTGGCAGAACAACAAATTGAAGGGGTGTATCGAGTTTTAATTTTATAGATATGAGGTGTCCCGTAATTCACGCAAGAAGTATTTTTGATAGGAAAAAAAACAGTTTTTTTTTTAAATTAATGAAATGCTCAGCAATGAAAACGCGTTGTTCTTTTGTGTAGCGCTCCGTTGTTACCAACCCTGAACTCTCAGCTGTCACGTTGTTTTTGAAGTTGAACTTCTTTAGGCGCGTTATGAAACAATGCTACGGTGCGCGCGCACCTTGAAACGAAATTTTTTAAAGGATTAAAAAAGGCTGCATACAGATAAAAATTATATATTTGCTTTTAAATCTTATACTTTAGTTATTTATATAACTAAAAACATTTATTATTATTTATTATTATTTATTTATTGTGAATATTAGTGATAGAAATTGTGTTTGTAAATTATTTCAAGTGTATTTATATAAATATTTATTTAATAAATAATTAAAATTAATAAATTGCATTGAAATTCAGTGTATTTATTAATTTTCATTATTAATTAAAATATATCTTAATTATTTTACCAAATTGAATCATTTATTTTATACACGTGTTTATATTAATATTGAATACTGAGTATTTAAATGTTTGAATACCAACTGTATTTATAATATCACTCCAGTCATATTATTATTTTTTTAATTATTCGCATGTAAAATTAAAGTTAGTTTTTTTTATTATGCTATGTATAACTTCTTGTGCGCATACATAAGTTAACTCGTACCCATTTATTTTTTTTAGTTCGCAACACTTTACCGCGCAAATGACGTCCAATTATAAACCTTGCGTGGATGTTGGGACACACTGCATTTACATATATATAGCTTTTAAATGAAAGCAATGAAGAAAAAAATTGGTTGTCTGTAAAGTCGGTTTACGGACGATAGTTTACGTGACAACAAAACATTGATGAAATGATTGCATACTTTTATGAATAAAATTGAACCATTTTTATTGAATTATCACTATATTGTATGGATACAAAGAAGGAGTGAAGTGAAATCTACAATTTAATTCATAAATTTACTTTTATTTGCACTCATTAATTCAAATATGTTTATTACTTTAACGAACAGATGATTTCAAACTATAACTTTTATACATGTCTGCTATTTAACTTCTTCTAATCTGTGTTATTCTGTTAAGGATAGGACGATGATGGGAAAAGTCGGAAACGAATGGGAGTGTTTCAAGTTTAATGTGCCTCGAAAAAAGTCAAATCGATGGTTGTTCCAATCGAGTGGAAGAGAGGTAGATGCGGCGCAAGCGCACAGTGAGCGTAACGGGACACAGCGTAACGGGACAATGTGCGCAACGGGACACTTTTTCGTGCGTGCAGCCGGCGTTCATCGATTTATTAGACGTTGTCGCGTCAAAAACCAACATGGCGTGTGAGATGGAGCCTGGTTGGTAGGGAGAGAGAGCCGGCGGATGACAGTAACCTGTGCCGCAGCCGTGTCGGGGAGGGCAAATGGGACACACCTCCTCCCCCCAGCCGCCCCCAGACACACCTCTGTGATATGTCCTCCCGCCGCCCCGCCCCGCCCCGCCCCGCCGCCTGCCCCCGGAATGCTTCATCGATCTCGTCGCGGGCGACCAGGGACGCCGTCGACGAGGGCTGGCCGCCTCTCTCTCGGTCCACGCGCCGGAGACAGCTCCTAGACTTGGTGGTCGTCGCGCCAGCCCCGGTGGACGACGTCTTGCACACACGCGTTACTTACTTGCCATCATTACGAACTAACTTGAAATTTTCATCCGAAAATTTAACACAAATAAAAAATAATAAAAAGGACCGGAGTGATATTATAAAACACTGTTCGTAATATATAAATTGAATGAAACTAAACATCTAAATAAGTACGTACTCAGTATTCAATACCAATATAAACGCACGTATTGAATTAGTTACTTAATTTAGTAAACCAATCGAGAGAAATTGTAATTAAAAATGAAAATCAATAAATATGCTGAATGTTTATTCTCATTCATTAATTAAATAGTAATGCAATAATGTGTAATTAATAATGCAAATAAAGTAACATAACCTCACTTATATAAATGCACATTAAAATACAATTAAAAAATTTATAAAAAAAATCTCTGTTATTAATATTCACAATAAATCTATTTTTTAAAAAATATATAGGTATACCAGTATTAACTAAAAATTTCTAAAGTATAATAAGAGATTTAAAAGCACACACATTATTTTTAATTTGTATGAAGCCTTGTTTTCTTCCTGTGAAAATTTGGTTGCATGGTTTGCGCGCATCCTGTAAATTCACTTTTATCGTATTTTTTTATAAAGTTCCTTAAGAAGTATAACTTCAAAAATTGTACTGTACGTACTAATAGTCCTAACACAACTAAAGTATGTTTCTCTTCTCGTAGCAAAACCTTTTTCTTTATCGTTATCCACAATTTTATGGCAACAGTGCTTCGCATTCCCGTATAGAAGTAAAAAAAAAATCGTCGTTACAAGACTACATATACTAATAATCGTTTGGGGTATAAAATCGGTGCACCGCATGTAATTATGAATATGTGTGTGAAACAGCCGTTGAAACTGAAGTCAATAGTCTTTGGTTTCTTATTCTATTCATCTGTTTATCTCAGCATCACGGGAAAACTATTGAACGAATTTCGATGCAATTTTTTGTTGGAAAAATGTTAGGCTAGCTTAAACACAATGCTTTATAAAACTGCGAAAATCCATATTAAGGAGGTGAAAAAAGGGAGTAACTATGGTTTTCAGATGAATTAACATGATGCAAAAAGGTCCAACTCGATTTCAACTTTTTTCATGGTGTAAATTTTTATTTATGAAGAAAAAACTAATATCTCCGAATCAACTCATATAAATATTAGATATTCGATTGGCCCTGTAACGAATACAGTTCACTCAGCTCCTAATAGATTACCATTATGCCTTGAACAGTAGCAGAAATACAAAATGTGAAACGATACACAGAAGAAAAAAAATGTACTTTTGTTAAAGATTCCTTTGCAAACCAGTTGCCAAGAAATTCTTTTTAATACTACAAGAAAAATTTGTAAATTTGTACAACGCATGGCTTTGGTTATTTTTGCATATATGAAATACGTTTTTCGAGATAATACTGATTATTTCTTACGTAAATTGGCTCATTATTTTATATTTTAATTCATGTTTCATTCAGAGCATAATTATTTTTAAACTATGCAAGAGATAATAGAATATTCAATAATTTATTGGACTTTAATTTGGTTTTATAATGCTTATTAATGCACACAGTTAATACTGTAAAGCTGTTCAGGGAACGGTTTACAACTAACTATAACTATTGGAGGTACTGGGACAATTCCAAATATCATACTTATTTTTTTTAATGCGGTTGTTTGTAGTTAAGACAGAATATATTTTTTTAATTATTCACATTTAACAATTTTTTTGCTATAGCTCAATAGTTAACCTGCGGAATGCTACATAGTATTTTAATTGCAGTTGGAAGTATTATTAAATCGAATTAACTAATAGATATTGAAAATTTTTAATATTTTCTCAGTTATTTTTTTACGTACTAAGTGGTTACTTTCATGCGTGAATGCCAAGTGCAGGTTGAGAAAACACCTTGACTATGCTTAATATATTACTTTAGTAACTTTATGGGACATATTTTATTCATGTTAATATAATTAAAGATAAAAATAACACATCAATGTAATTTTTTTAAAAAATTTTAAACTACCAAGGTATTTATTGTAATAAAAATTGTAGATGTTAAAAACTGCGGCGAAGAATTAATAATCCGGAACATGGCGTCAGCATATGTATTAGAGTTTTTTCTCGGCGTTAATAACTGATGAAGGGTAGCAGTTCTCTCGTCTAACTCACGATAACACTACACTCGCCGGGTTCCCGTACAGCTGTGTGTATAGCGCGGTTGCCATGGCAACCGTCACGAGCCAGACACTCGAGCTGAATAGGCGCCAACTGTGAGTACGCTATTAATAGCGCGTCCTGGCGAATTCGCGGCATGGTTTGAAGACAAGTTGGAATATACACCATAACGTAATCATTGACAGAAGGTGAAACTTTTTCAGCAGCCCATGAACCAAAGAACAGTTTTCTTTTGTGCCAAAGTGCATGGAAAAGAATCCAGACCATGAATGAATGTAGTTCTATGGCCGGTAACTTTATCGACATTTTTATTTTGCCAGCTGAATACACTGTTATAATTTATGAGAAAAACACTGGTAAATTGATATCTATTTTGGTTAATTTGAAACAATAAAATGTATTGTTGTGCCAAATGAAACTTTATAGATGGGGAAACTATCTTGGAATATATTGGATAAACTAAAATAGACATAGTAGAAAGGAATTACAAGTATTAAAATGGATAAGAAATTGGCAGTAAATGATAAGACATATTCTCCTTGCAAAATCCCTATAGTATCGGTAGCACAGTTGTAAAGCGAGCACTTGTAAAGCTCAGGGGCGAATTCTTGATGTGGTTCTAACCTCGTCACTGACTTTTTTTTAATAACATAATAATATAATATTTTGTAGTAGTAATGTTTTTTTTTTCAGTTAATGAAGGTTTGTTTGTATGAAGTAGTCTATATACAGACGGATTTCAGTCGTTTAAGCGAAAACAAATATACAAATATACAATTATTGTTATTCTAGGTGTTGTAAATTGTTTCAGGTTAATATTTTAGTAATACCATAGATGAAATTACTTCTAAATTGTGCGGAAACTGTATAATATTAACTCTTTGGTGAATTTTAAGACGATGGTCAGTATTTGGATGAAATTCCTTGTTGAAAATCAGGTCCAAAGCCAGGGTTTCGGATTATTTTAAGTTTTTTTTTTTTTTTTTCGCTTTTATCGGAGCAGTTTCTAAGAGTTAAAAATGTCTTGTTGTTTCGTGCTGCCATCTGCGCGTGATGGTGGCAAGAAACGCGTACGATTTAGGCAGCGAATTCTAACGGTGCGGCGGGCGCAGAAAGTATGTGTGATTCGCATCCAAAAATGTTGGTATTTGAAAACAGAATATTTTATCACTCGGCATTATTTTGAAGAATTCTACGTTAAATTTCGTGTCCGTGTTTCATTTTATAAGTTTATTTTCAACATGAACAACATGAGCTCGGTAGATGTTTACACATTATTGGCGAATACTGAAAGACTAGATCACATTATTTATTTTTATCTAGTGACCTCGCTGTCAATGATTTTCGTCAAATAAAAATTAAGTAAAAAACGAATGACAGCATGATCGTGGTTACGCCTACTAGTAACTTCATCGTGCGTTCAAGGAATTGAATTTTATATGTATTAAACATACTTAAAATAAAGGGTTTATCGGGTGCAGTGACCTCCAATGTTTCACCTGTCCGTCTCTGAATTGCCGGCGATGTGGTGGTTTATCCTGCTGTTCTGGAGGCGTGCTCGAATTTATAGACCAGGATTCGTGTGGTAGTTTTATGGCGCGAGCGATACTTCTTGTTGGGAGTCAGCTCTGAATGAGGAGCTTGAGGCCCGTCCTACTATGAAACGGAAACGGTGACGGATCACAGAAACGGAGACGGATCACGGAAACGGATCTCCCAGAGCATTCCACTGTCGCGTCTGCAGCTTCCACAATGCACGGAAACGTAACAATGGCCAAACAATTAGATTGCAGTTCTAGGTTACGAAATATTAATTTTATTAGAAAATATATATTATGCTTCGAGATCATAGCATATGTAGTGAAAATAAACCAGAAAGTAATAATAGAAAACTATATATTTTCGTGTTAAATTTTTTTAAACATATTTAGAACATAAAAAAAATGGTTATTACCACAGCTCGGCTAGTGCTCAACGAGCGATACGTAGATACAGGCGCTAGTGCTCAACGAGCGATACGTAAATACAGGCCCTAGACTCAGTGATGTTTTAGAACAGTTGTGTAACCTGGCCGTGCCGAGTCGGCATTATTTGTTGCCGTAGGGTTCCACGGACTATTTGTCTCTTCCGGTCCGTTCCGAGCAACGCATTTAGTCTTATTTATTATATTCCACGCGTTGGCGGTCTTTTCTTCTTTTTCTTTTTCTTCAGCTGACCTGGCTTTCAAGGTTTTGTAGGGGAAAAAATGTAGACGTCATGGACGTTTCTTTCTGTATTCCAGTAGGTATCTTCAGAGTTAAGAGGGTTCCATTACCGGTGGCCACGTCTCAGTGATTACAAGTGTGTAAAGTTGCCCCCCCCCCCCCTCCTTCATTTAATTGTTGCGCCTTATTGGTTGGACTCCGAAAACAATGTCTGAAATGTTTTTTTTTTTTTTGTATTCTGCAAACCGTTTTAAATTACTTATTCTTTTATGATAGTGGCTTTTTTTCACGACGAAGATTCTAATTCATACTTACTAACCGTCATTTGACTTTATCAAGGACTCTATTTCTGCAGTGTTTTGAGAGGAGCGACCTGGCGAGGTTAAGAAAGTGACTTGAGCTGCGTCACGGCACGAAGTCTCCTGACAGTTCCCAACTCCGTGGTTGAAGCCACGTGCGTGCGTGGACAGCCCGTGGCCGCAGCTTCTGGCAGCTCGCCGGACCGCTTCCTGCCGGGGCCCGAGTC
This sequence comes from Bacillus rossius redtenbacheri, assembly GCF_032445375.1. Lineage (NCBI taxonomy): Eukaryota > Metazoa > Arthropoda > Insecta > Phasmatodea > Bacillidae > Bacillus > Bacillus rossius. Next base: position 19,325,567 of record NW_026962011.1, on the reverse strand, counting down.
CTGCCCCTCTGGGGCCAGGGAAGTTCGCGGGGGCGGGCAGCTCCGCGCCGCACGAAACCCGCTCACGTACAGAACCTTCCTTCGCCGACTCCCGCCGAGGCTTTCCGACCGCGCGTCTCCGCACGGCAGGCCGCGGCTGCGACGCGCGGAACACAAGGGGAATCAGCACGCTCAAACTTGCTTGTTCTCGCCGATGTTAACGTCGTTGATTGAACTTTGGGGCAAAATACAGCGTGACCATAAAAGAATCTTCCATTTTCAGTGGTATACTATAACAGTTTATTTACAACAAATCATACAGTAAATTAAAGCTAAACTAACCTAGTTTTTTCTTACAAACGTTCATGATGCGCATCTTTAGTTATACGGCGCACATCCAACCTCAAGTCCAATTCTTCCCACACTATGGTCAACACGGCCGGATTAATAGAAGCAATAGCCTCTTCAATTCTGTGTCTCAACTCTGTAAAATCATTAGGTAGCGGCTGAACGTAGACACGATCTTTTATAAAGTCCCGAACAAAAAAAATCGAATGGCGTTATGTCAGTTAAACGTGAAGGCCAGCGAAAAAAAAAGAACCCTGTTGTCTCGACCATTACGATCAATCCAACGGCCTGGAACGCTGACAATTAAACTTTAAATGAAACGCACGTTGAACTGAAATTACAGATTCACTCTTAGCAAATTGCAGAACACAAAACGCTTCACACTCAGGAGTCGTCATTTTGCGTAGGTGGCGCTGCAAGCGTGAAAAAACAAAGGTATATTCGCGCATTCGTTTATTTAAAACTGTTTGACTTTTATTTGACACTTTAATTGTGACCTTGAACCAAAACTTTACCGTGCTTACAGCTGATACAATTAAAATTTATAACCGGGGCATTCTTTTATGAACTTACTGGTAGTTCCATTAGCTTGTAAAACGACGACTGCAGTAAACACAAATTCCTCCCTCTCTCTCTCTCTCTCTCTCTCTCTTTCTCTCTCTCTCTCTTTATAATTGGAGACCTCGTGTGTAAATTCCCGTTTCAAATGTTGATCGTGAGATGTGTACATTATCCTGTACTTTCTATTTTCTTAAGTTAAGTTTAGGGTATAAACTTTCTCGTGAAAAATACAAAAAAACAAAGCTTCGTAAAACATTTTATTCTCACAGATTTTCCTGAACACAATTCACAAGAATGTTTGTTATCTTTAGTTACACCCAATATATTCAATTGTGTCCAAACGATAGGGATTATCCTAACGTAACTTTGCATTAAAGAGTAGCATACAAATATGCCTTGTTTTGTGAATTGGCTAAACGAAAAAAACATCTGACCAACGCCATTAAGAAACTAGAACCTCTTCCCCTCCCCCCCAACACTTACTGCATTTTAGTTTCGTCTTCGCCACGAGAGAATGCGTTGGGGATCAACATTATAGTCGACATAGAAGCCATCAGAGACTTGCGAGGGGTGAAACTCTGTGATGGAGCAGCGACTCTGCCTGAGGACGGGAGCAGATAGCAGTTCCCGAAATGTCACTTGTTTCTGTTTTAGAAAACTGTTGTGTTTGTTTCGTCTTTTCGTTTGGTCGTGTTGTTGTCTCGTTTTGACTGTTGTGCTGAATTATTTTGGGTTCAATATTTTTGTGCTGTCATCATTTGTGGTTTTTTTTCGTTTCTCTTTTGTTTTTGTTTTGGGAAAACTATTGTGATTGTTTCGTCTTTTCGTTTTACTGTGTTTTTGTCTAGTTTCAACTGTTGTGCTGAATTTTTTGGGTTCGGTATTTTTGTGCTGTCAGCATTTGTGGGTTTTTTTTCGTCCTGTTAGTCCATTTTTCTTTGTTTTTCTTTGTTTGTTGACCATATTCCTGTTGTGGAGTATTGTGGGCGTTAAATCCTGACAAAAGCAAATTTTTTTGCTTAATTTGTGTTTTTTGTCATTTGTGATTTTTTGTAGTTTTCTTCTACAGACATACATGTGCTAAGCAATGGATGTCCAAAAGCTTACATCAAGGCATGCACTCCCATTGCACAAATCTTTCAAAGATAATGACCGAATGTATTGTTGAAGGGGAAACGTGAATACCCCGAGGAACCCAGCCAGCAAATGGCAACATCTGCCGCGCTTCCCCACTGTAGTTTTTCTATCCCTAATTAGATCCAACCTCTCTTTAAAAAAACTGGAGTGTCTGTTTACTTGATATTTGGCTCATTTCACTCGAAAGTCTTCCGACCCTTGGCTTTGAGGTGAGTGGACCTGCAAGATTATACTGGTTTCTGACACTCTTGAACGGAATCGATGTGCATCTTTTTGAGGTGAGCGGGAGAGTGAGTATCTGAAGACAGACCCTCGCCACATCAGCGACAGGCAACGAGCACTGCTCCCAATAACTCCCGGCCCTTTTATTAAAAACGCCAGAGTCAAGAAAGGAGGAACCTTAAGCCACGTGTAACACTCCACTGCTGCGCTCATTAGGAATTCGATTGAGAGACAGCGGCATATCTCTTTGCGTAAAGTAATGCCGAGCTGTCTTTTTTTTTACATAACTATAGAGCTCTTTCCTTTGTGGTTCATTTCATTAGGAACTTCTGTCAGCGCTTCAAAAAGAACTCTTTGATTTTCATTAGTCAATGTGATCTCACAAACTTGCGTTTGTGTATGTGTGTAAGGGGGAGGGGGGAGGGAGAAGAAAATAATCAAGCACTGAAAGAGACTTTAGGGCATTGCGATTTAATCCCTTACTTTCCCGCACATGGTAACATTGTGTGACATAAGGTTGTGTCATGTACCTAATTTGTCTCCTATTCGAAAGTTCTCAAAATTAGTTCCATGGTAATCATTTCCCGACTGTCGCTTGCAAAGAATCGCATGTGGTTTGTTTACGAGCACCTGGAACAATGTGAAGTTGTTTACAAAAGGTGGTTGACAGAAAAAAAACAGTGGTAGAAAGATACGTGAACGAAGCCGCAATTTGAATTCACGACGTCAGAAAAATATTAGGAAGTAATGCTGACAGTTCATGCGTGAATTTTGTAAAAGTCTTAAGCATGTTTTTGCGTTTCTGTGGATTGCTATAGCCCAAGAAGTTCGTATGTTTTTCAGAAACAGCAGCTGTTTCACCCAACTCTGTGCTCTGTATATATGTATATGTATATAGCGGCTCGCCCCTATTTTCACGGATGCTTGCTACTAATGTGGCGTCATTTAGATTTAATAATAAAGTAGGGGAGAGTTGGGTAAAACAGGGTAGTTGGGTAGAACGGGGTACCACCGTTATTTTCCGTACACGTACTGCTATCTGTGTGTACGTTTGGTAAGTTACTCCTCTATACGTCGTCACTAGAGTGAGGTAGTATGAAGTGTCGCACAGTATTCTTTCGTGCGTAATAATGGAAATTACAAATTTATGATGTTTCACTAAAATGTTTAGCGTGTATTGGCTATACAATATTTAATCAGTGGTTGCAGATATATTTTATGGTAAGTTGTATTCAAGTAAAGTATTATATTTGCTATGTTGTGCCATAGTAACCGATGTAATTGACGGGTGTTAAGATTTTCTGTTGTCGTTTTTGCTTGAGAACCTGCATGTAGGGTAAAACAGGGTACACAGGTAATGGGTAAAACGGGGTAGTACCTCGTTCTGCCCAACCAGTTTCCTGTTTTAACCATCTTTTCGATCAATTGTGCAAATGACTTTTAAAATTAAAAACAGTTTTGTTATGCATACTAAATGTTATACAGAGTTACCTACAGTACATTTATACAGTCAACCAAAAGTCTTGTATCGGCGAGGAAAAAAATGGAAAACGTAAAAATGTTGTAGGCCCATGTAATTAAATTGTAATTTGACTATCTTTTTTCTATTTTTAAAAATAAAAACCATGCTCGAAAAACCATGTCGTCCTATTGTGTTTCCCCCCACACTGTACCCATAGGTTGCAGCCCTTACATGTTTCCTTCATGTCCTCACTGATGCAGTATTATAGTGAAGAAGCAAGGAAATGGTTTCGTTTACATCCTGGACGTCCCATTACAATTAACCAGATCGGGAAACTCTATGGCGCTGCATTTATGAAGGCCGCTTCTATGGAAACTGCGGTAAATGGTTTCAGAAGAACTGGAATATTTCCCCTTGATGCAAGTATCTTCCCAGATTGGATGTTTCAGCCAGCGACAACAACTGACCGAGCTAACTCCAGGCCTTCAGAACCGAGTGGAAATGACACTGTCGGTGATATTCCACTGACTGCTGCAACAACTGACCGAGCTAACTCCAGGCCTTCAGAACCGAGTGGAAATGACAGTGTAGGTGATATTCCAGTGACTGCTGCAACAACTGACCGAGCTTACACAATGCCTTCAGAGTCCCATGGAAATGTCAGTGTTGGTAATATTCCTGGGACATCTGGTTTGGTATCTTCACCAACTGAATCTCGTTTAGGCCTATCTGATAAAAACAATCGAAATGCTTCATCAAACAGTAGCTTCACAATTCCACCGACTACAGTGACGCCGATTACCCATGCCAAAATAAATCCTGCAGAAGGAAGAGGACGACGACGTGGCAAGGCAGCTGTGCTGACCGACTCGCCATATAAGAACGAACTAATTATTATTCAGTCAGATTCACCAAAATCTTTAAAAAGGAAAAATGCTGGTGTGTCGAAATCTCAAAACAGTTCTAAAACACATAAGAATAAAGAAGACAGGAAAAAATCCATACCAACAGTAACTTTGCGTGTGTCTGATGATGATGACGTTCCTTGCATTTATTGCGCTGAACAGTTGTCCACTTCAAAATCAGCCGAAAGTTGGGTGCAATGATTAAAGTGTCATTCTTGGAGCCATGAAGGATGTGCTGGTGTAGACACAGATGACTGTAGGCCATTTGAATGTGATTTCTGCCAGTTTGGAATATAGACTCAGGCCTTATTTTGTGTTCTGATGGGCCTACTATGCCATATTAGGCTAATTAAACAATCATATGTTTTGTCAGATATTTGGGTTAACCGCATATGCAAGTTTGTATTATACATAATTAGATTATGCTATTAGACTAACCACTTCCTCAAAATTAACAGTGTTGTGTTATTGTTGTTCAAACAATGTTTGTGATTTTCCGCAAACCAATGTTTTTGTGAAGTTTTACTGCAAATACAGAGGAAAATGTAAGGTGAAGGCTTATAATTGATTTTGTTTAATTCTCATATTTTTACTGACATTTGTATTTATTTGTCATACTACATGTTGTTCAGAATTTTTTATAATGCACATGTTTAATCATTTAAAAATCTGCTTTCTGTACCCCGTTTTACCCAACCAGTTGGGTAAAACAGGGTAGTGTGCATACATTCAAATAAATAAATATCTCAGCAAGAATAATATATCAGAAGACAATGGTACTAGTTGCAGAATTAAACTCACATTCTAATCTACGCATGCTGATGTTTTCAGACAGATACAGCAATATTAAAACAATAAATAAAAGTGATTTATACTAAGTACCCCGTTATACCCTACTCTCCCCTACTTGTGATCATCAAGTTCTCGTAAGTGTCAAGTGTTATTAAAATTTAAATACCTGTCAACACGTACTGCCCATGACTAAAGAATTTATTTGCAAACTGTTGATGACAGATTTTTTCTTATGAGACAACACAAAAAAAAATTGTTTAGAAGTCACACACAAAAGGGCCTTTATACAGCTGTCCATATGAAAAGAAATCAACGTTCAATTTTTTTTTAACATATACAATTCTGTAGGAGATTAATTTGATGTATCAGTCATGTATAAGTGAGCGTAACCCATGTAAGCGCTCTAAAAGCGTCATTTTCCGATTGGATTACAAAACATCGAGATTTCTCTACTATATTTAAACTTAATATGACTGTATAATACCCATGAACCTCACGGAAGAAATTCTTTAGATGATGGTAAAAACCGCTTTTAAATCCATTGTGTATTTTATAAGAAGTAGGTATGCGAACAAACAGACGCGGATAGCGACTTTATTTTATGCTATCTTGAGAATAATAAATATGTATAGAGAGAGAGAGAGAGTGAGAGCGATTATAGTGTCTGTTTATGCAGCCTGAGCTTTTTAAAAGAGATCCTGTTATCAGTCGTGGCACAAACCAACCTTGGTCACCTCGTTATCCAACTTTATAGCTTTTTGATTTCTTCTTGTGAGTAGCTGTAAAAGGGGCAGCCGTATAACAACCACCCTCACACACTCGATTAACTCCAGAGCAGAGCCAGTTGCTCAATCACTCATTCTTTTCAAATGTGTTCCACGGGACATCTTTAAAAAAGACTCAGCCTCTATAAGGAAGCGTGTCTGTGGATTTGTTTGCTATACAGAGGTACAGTTTTACTCAGATCTTGATGCAATTTTGCACACTTGACCTTCAAATCAAGGGGAAAGTCACTGTCTGCATGAGATTTCGAAAAAAACTATCTACCTTACAGTAGAACTATCTACTTTAAAACAGAACTTTGGTACTTTTTGTTGAAATCTTGCACATCTGACGTTAAAAAATATGAAAATTACTGTCTACATCTCCGGACCATTCAGGCGAACGAAATTATTTTTTCTTCTAGAGCTTTGAAATAAGCTTTGTTAATATTATATATTTTTTAATGTTTGTTGGGTTTTTGTGTTTCATCTAAATGATATCCAAAGTTTTGCTCGAGCTTGGTAATATTTCACACAGTTGTTATGGGAAATAAATAAGATGGAAATCACTATACTTAGATATTGAAGTAACGTCCCCCCTTCTCCGGTAATGAAGCAGCTTCAATTTGCGCAAAGCCCGGGCAACGCCGGCACTTCAGCTAGTCTTTGAAGTTATACTTCTCTAGGCGCGTTTTGAAAAAAAAAAATATGAGGATTAATTTTACGATGCGCGTGCAGCATGCATCAAAAATATACATGATGAAAAAAGGCTGCATACAAAAAAATTATATATATATAGGTGTGTGTGTGTGTTTTTAATTCACATACATTAGTGATTGGTTTTGAACACTGGTCGATATATTTAAAATAATTTATTTATTGAGAATATTAGTGATATCAATTGTGTTTATAAACTTTTACAAGTATATTTATATAAGCGAGATTACGTTCTAGTATGTGTAATTTGGTACATTAAAATTAATACATCATTATTTAATAAAAATTGAAATTAACAAGTTAGATTAGTTATTCAGCATATCTATTGATTTTCATTATTAATTAAAATCCATATCGATATTATTACTAAATTAAATACTTAATTTTATAGACGAGTTATATTAATATTCTATGCTGAGCATTTATTTAACTTTTTTAATTTGATTGACTTTATACTTTACCAACCATATTTATAACATCACTCCAGTCATTTTAGTATTACGCCAAGTAAGTATAACTTCTAACGCAGGTACATTAGTACACGCACTTATTCTTCCCTTTGAAATACCAAAGGTCGAAGCTGCCTGCAGCTGGCAGCGCCCAAAGACAGCTGCCGGCACTTGCTGCAGTATAGAGGGTTTCATGCAATACGAAACACTCAGGATTGTAATTTTGGGAATGGTAACACAGGGTGTCAATAAAATAAAGTCCCAGTTTCAATGGTACATTATAGCGTTTTAATTCAGACTATTAACAACAAATCATAAATCAGTTTGAAGGTAAACTAAACTAGTTTTTCTTACAAATATTCAATAGGCGCACCTTTAGTTATACGGCACACATCCAACCTAAAGTCAAATTCTTCCCACACTTTGGTTAATAAGTCCGGAGTAATGGAAGCAATAGCGTATTTAATTCTGTGTCTCAACTCTAGTAAATCATTAGGTAGCGGCGGAACGTAGACACGATATTTCAGAAAGCCCAAAAGGAAACAAATCTCATGGCGTTTTGTCAGGAGAACGTGGAGGCCAGCGAAAACAGCTATGTCGTCGCAATTGCCTATACCATCACGGATGTTTTTGCCACATAGGGTGTCTAAATTTAAAATATGTCTGAACTTTTAAATTATTAATTTTGCAGCTCTTAAGATTTGCTTAATGAAACCGACTTTCTCGTACATACTTTATTACATTGGCTTGTTTCCCAGATTATCGATCTAGCTACACTATAAATTTATAACCGTTAAGAAAAACTTATGAAAACCAGTGGAATTTCACTCAAACACTGTTAATGGTTCTCTATACAGATTCAAAATGAAGTTTTTTCATAATTTTTCCAGTAAAATTTATCTGATTCACAATGGTTATAATAGTTTCATATTTATTGCGAAAGATCACTGGAAATGTATTTTACCTTCTTTAAATATAATATGTTTTAGTACAGCCATTAAATTTTACTTCTAAAAGTCTTCTAAAGTTGAAATATCTTTTTCGTGGAAAGTAGTCAGAAGTTTTAATGTACAAAACTAAGAAGAAATTTTCTGAACTGTCTTAGGTGGCTAAATGTATTACCTAAAACGTAGTTTATCAAATGTCGATAATTTTTGTGTGTTTAATTTGAATATCTGCATTTCAATATATTTAGTAGCTATTAATAAATTCACTATCTACAATAAACAAAATATATTTGTGGATTGAATCGGTGTTGCTTAAGATCATCAACGATGTAACATTTACAGGTGATTATGATTATACCAGGTTTACGCAATTCTGCTGATGGATATTTCATTCATAACATTCGCCAATAAATAATGTAAAAATATGAATTCGAGTTTAGTTAATATTCTGCTACCTAGCAGCATTGAGATGCAAATCTAAAACATTCTTTCTACATTCTTTCAGGTTTCTTCCCTATTCTGAATCGCCGGAGAGTTCAATAGACACTTTCGATTCGAGCTCTGCTCGTTTAAAATGCGCGGCGATAATTCATGCAAATGAATACCGCCATTTTGCGGAATATGCGGAATCCGCACATCCGCGAAGTAGACCGAAGTCTTTATGCCGTCGCTTATTCTTAGAACTGTACGAGTTCTTCCGCTGCTGCTCTCAGAAGCATGCTGATGGTTTATTTATAAATAATAATATTGCTTCCCTAAACATATTTTGATTTGCTGGCCACTAAATCAAATTAGACTAAATTAACTCTTCGTGTAATACAAGTATATAGAAATATACTCTGTGACGATCGTTGGAGACTACGCTACCAAACCCCCGCATGGGTTTTGTGTCTAAATTATGACAGATGGAGTTACGATAAAACGTAAATATAACTCATTTGTATATTTCATCATTAGGTTTGCTTAGTATGAATAAGACTCTAATTGTAATTTAGCCTTGTGCGTAAATACTAATTCGACTTCCTAAATAACTTAAAACTTATCATCAAACTTGTATTGTTTCGAACATAGCTTTAAACGTCAAGAAAGGTTTTTTTTGGTCTAAAATGTAGTGGGATGCGAATTGTTCAACATTATCAAGTGCCAAACGTACCAAAATTTTATTTTATCGTACAGTTGTGGTATAATTAAACATATCCTGAATCCACGCACGTATTCAGAGTCAACGTCAGAACCATAGATAAATGCATGCTTTATTTGTAAGACGTGGCACATGCTGCTCAGGTCGTACAGCTGGAATCACTGGAAGCACACAGTTCACAAGGATGAAAGCAGCACCATAACAGTTTCACAGTTGTCCTAAGTTGGTCGATCGTTCGTGAAAAAAACTCCATATTGCAAGGATGTATGTATTTTACAGTCATAGAGTATTTTTTAATGACTCTAACCTAGCCGAACCAACATTTCCTTTTAGTTACGATAACCTGACGTAACCTAATTGATCCTACCCGACCAAAAAAAAAAATTGAAAAATTATTACGACGACCAAACCTAACCTAACTTTTTACTTTGGTAAACTTTGGAGCGGTGCGTGTTGTGGTTGCAGCTTTAATTCCTGTGAACGGGAGCTAATATTGAGGAAGACAATACAGGAAACTCAGGCCTGTTAACATGGGCGAAGCACGAGACGCGCTACTACAGCGCTCCTAGCGGCGTGGATACGTGCACAATTCCAATTTGTGTACGTTTTAATGGGTGACTTGGACGCGGTTTTTCTCTCAAATCTGAAAAATTATTTTCTTGTATATAAAAAATTGCTAATGTGTATTTTTTTATTACTCCGAAGTTCTGAAATAATTCATTCATGTTTAAAAATTTTCAGTAATGCTTAACATTCGTGATCAAAAATATTAAATATATCTTACATATTCCATCTATGTAACTGATGGATAAGAGTACCTACATTTTGATAAAATGCTACAGTATTTAGAATAAGTGTGTGGGAAATTTCATAAAGCAGGAACACTTCTTTAAAAACATAAATAGTATTTTCAGAGTGAAGGAGCTCTGGCGTACATTAATAATCATATAAAATAATGTAGTCTTCTTGGACTTGTACTATATGTACTGGTTACTGGTTACTCTTATACATGGGTTTTGAACCATTGATGATAATAATAATTTTGTAGAATATTAACTCTCAGAAAATAAAGTGTGATATATTTTACTCTTACTATCAGGCTTATTCCATTTAAAACGAAATTAAGAACATGTAATGCCTCATTGGGTATATCTACAGGTGTGTGACACAGAAACAATTAGTGTAGAAATGTTTTGAAAGTCAAATTTCACTTATAGTGTTTAATTCAGATCAAATTACACAAGATCGTACTCTTGGTACAGTTAACCACGAATTACGCAAATAACACTGTACGTTGTATACATTGATGGATGTCGTATATAGGTTGCGTATGTAATGGCAAAAAAACATTTTACATCTAGTTGTTGTCGGATCTGGGAACTAACACCAGCGCCGCGGGTGCGATCCGACGGACTCGACGCGAATAAAGAATTATTTTACAACCATTCGCCATCTGTGACGTTGTTACACATCACTGGCAAAGTACTAGAAGTCTCGCTTACAGTTTTTTCCCTTTCATTTGTACCTAAAAAATTTTTATTTTTTTTTAGAAATTTCATTTAATATGTTTCTGTTTATTGGCGTTTGGAATAAATTGTTAATTTTTATCACATATGCACATTGAAACCAAATTGTATATATTAATGGATGTCGCATATGGATTGCGTGCGTATGTAATGACAAAAAAAACTGTTATATCTAGCTGTGTTTCATTTTGTCGGTTTTAAAATGGCGCGTTCGCAATAATACGGTGTTCTGCCGTCTCGCCTGGGTGTGGTCACATGTTTCTGACTGGCGATGTTAAAACTGATACCGAGAGCGTCGTAACTTGTAGTAACACGCACCAGGCGAAGTTCTGGGCTCAGACGTCCTGGGCATCAGACGCGGATGGCAATGGAGGGACAAGTGATTGAACTAGTGCGTACTTGCGAGGTGATGTACGGCATTTCAAGCAAGGACTACAGGAACCGGCTGGCGAGGGGGGGGGGGAGGAGGCGATGCTTGGGAAGCAACCGGTAGATATATTGTAAAGACATGCATGTTTTACATTCATAGGATGTACCTACTCTCTTTCCCCGCGAAGAGGTAACATGACACGCACTACTGCTGCAGCGCATTCTTTCTTCCTCTTTATCAAGTTGGTTCATAATGTACAACACCTTCAGATGTTTCAACTTTTTTCACAAAACGATGCACCTTGCAAGGTATCCATCACATTGTCCGAACGACACGAGAAAGCAGCGCTGCCGGGATCTGACATGGCGAAACATCATCTTCCTGACATGACGTGTTTAACACGCAGCTGAGGCGGACGTTCTGCGGGAGGCTCGTTGGCAGTCGCGTCACGTGGTGTTGCTGTGAGATCCCTCCTGCAGGGCAGCTCTGCAATCGAGTTGTCGTGTTTTGCCTTGTCGCGTTGAAATGCGAGCGGGACGCGTCGTCTGTCGTTTCTCCCCGCCCCTCTTCAGGGGCAGCTCTACACTCGCGGGAGGCGTAACATTTTGAAGAGCGGCCTTAAGGGGCCCGCCTCGTCAGGGGTGTATGTGTGTTAGTGAGGCGGGATAATAAGCGCGACGCTCGCTGGTGTTTCTAGCTCGGTATAGCCTCTAAGCGCAAGGCCCTGAACTGGCGCGCAGTCTTCTCGTCATCACAGGATAACTGTTTAATTTGAGCGGTGACTGTAACATTATATGGCGGAGAAATGAAGATAAATGTGCAATATCAAGTCCCTTAAGTGCTTTAAAGAATCTGTACCGGTTGTTTAACGTCTAAAAATTACTCTGAAAACACGCGTTTTACACATTTTCACTCTTCAAAAAATACAGTTTAAAAACTTCATCCGAAATCAAAAGTACTTTTCAGTCCTCAGTGAACTCTTAAATGCTTTTCGTAAGCAGACCCCACTCGGATATCTTGAGTAGTTTTGATATCGCGTTGATTTTCCTGAAGCTCTGCGCACCGTATGTGTGCCCGGGTAGGCGGAGCCCTTAACGGATGCCTGAGGGGTTATGTAACATCGCCCAGGCCCTCACCCGGGAAATTAATAATACTACTAATAATAATAAACTCAACAAGGTCTTCTTTCAAGCCAACCTGGAACTTAAATTTCAACAGTGGTTTCGCTCATTTATCTCGAGAAATGTTTTTTTTTAATTCTTTCCTGGTAAATTGTTCTTGGGTTGGTTGTATAAATTACTATGATAAAATTCCTGTAAAATCTCGTCATTATGTGAAACACTATGTAACGTTTTGGCCCTGACCCTAGCCAACACGTACAACTCCCGCGCCTCGCCACACCGTAAAAAGGCTCTAAAGACTCGTACCGCGAGCGCAGGAAAACCCCCAAAAAAAATATTTGAATCCAAACAGATAGCAGACACAACAACACTACTAGTAAGATTATGAACAGTGAGAGGGGACAGCAAGTTATAAAAAAAATGAGAAATTTATATGGCACCATTTAATAGTTAGATAAGTATATCATAAAAGGATTTCTCACAAATCGGCGCGAACCACTTCCAATACATACTGTATTATATTAAAAAAAAATTCTATTAAACTATATACAAAATACTTCATCAATTACTACCAACGGTATACTCTGATCTTATACTTCGGAGCTCCAAAAAATTAATATAATACCCCAAAAAAAAATATTAACTATATATATATATATATATATATATATATAACATATTAAAACAACCTCTGACGCGCCAGGCATAGTACAACTATAAATATTACAGGATAAACTTTTGCATCTGATAAGCGTAAGGTAACAACATATTAACACATATTAACATCCCGATAAATATCTTAAAAATTTATCTAGTTCCAAAATTTTGGCTTAAAACAAAAAGGCCTTTCACAGTTTAAGTCATTGTCTAACGCTGACGGTCTTTTTACTTTAACGTCTGTCGAGTATAGTTATTTTTGCACGCGGAAGGTAACCAACTGCTGAACACTCAGGTTGCGTAGTAAGTTATTTAAATTTGCAAAATCCCAGCTTTATCATTTCTTGCTGCGACTAAAAAGGGTCAATGGGGCGGTGGCATGGCTGGCACTTACTTGCGTTCCACGTCGAGAAGTCCGGTCACCTGGTACACTCAGTTACTCACGAGTGTAAAATGATGGCGAACCATCACCATTAGACGTTGCCGTAGTTGCGATTTTCTGCTGCGACGAGTTCCCGTCATGCTGGTTCGGAGGTGTCGTCGACGCACGTATTTCCTCCTTAAAACATGCTCGCGATATTCACCAACCTCTTCATCGCTCACTCACGTCCTACGTATACGGCTTCCCCAACCGTTTAAAGGGCAAGCCGTTCATAATCGCTTCGTAGTGGAAGCATCACCACGCCCAACCCGCTTTATTTCGACGCGTCCGCCACCGGCTAGGCCCACAGGCCGACTCCCCGATCACTCGTCCCCTGACGTCAGACCCACTCCATATGTCCGCTGACGTCAGACACACAGCTCTTCCGCCACGTGCGTTCGCCGCGGAGCGATACAATCGATGATACTCTCGAACCTTCCAGACCAATATAATAACTAAAGTCCATTAAAATTAACAAATTAAGAAGACTAAATAAAAATTACAGTTTCATATATTTTTTACGTTAAACCAAATATAACAAACGTAAATCAAAATAACTTCTATTACCAGGCGGGCCAAAAAATAACTATAAAAAAATCTACCATTTCTGCCAACATAAACCTTATCCAGGCCAGAGCTGTAGCAGACATGCTACAACTAAAATCTTAAGAAGTTTTTTTTTCTCATACGAAGCACCTTAATTGCATTCTAGCAAATAATTAAACTTTTTTTTTCTTTTCCCAATAATGACCACATTCTTAACCAGGAAATGAGAGATGATACGGGCTGGCGTGGAGTCCGAATGGCAGCTGGGCTCTGTATCCGCCCGTGGCGTGTTCTGCCGCATCCCTCTGCCCCTTGTGACGCACGGCTCAAGCCTACCTGGACACACACGCGGTGTGCAGAGCTTCAGGAGAAACAGCGCTATTTGAAAACTACTCAACACATCCGAGTGGAGTCTGCTTACGAAAAACAGTCAAGAATTCGCCGAGGGCCGATAAGCAGTTTAGCTTCCTGATTAAGTTTTTCAACGGTATTTTTTTGAAGAGTTAAAAATGGCTAAAATGCGTGTATTCAGATAATTTTTTGGGCATAAAACAACCGGTAAAGAATATTGAAATCACTCGAGGGACTTGAATTACATTTTTTATCTTCATGTCTCCGCCGTATAATGTTATGGTCACCGCTCAAATTTCATAGTTGGTCTTATGTACGTCGAAAAGACTGAGCGCCAGTTCAGAGCTTTGCGCTTAAAGGCGATACCGCGCTAGAAGCACCAGCGAGCGTCGCTCTCATCATCCCGCCTCACTAGCACATATACACCCCGACTAGACGGGCTCCTGCATATCGTCTGATTATTTAATAGCGCAGCGCATTTTTCAGCTTGTGGAATTTTTGTGTTTTGATAATTTTTTTTGAATAATTATGTCATAGTTGTGGTTTTTATATAGTGAAATTGCGTAAGGATGGTTCCATCGGAGATATTTAAAGTCGTATTTGACAATGTAAATTTATCTAGTTTTACTTAGTTGTGTTGTTAAAAACTATTTCGCAATAACTTTGGTAAACGTCTTTGAATGATTATGTGAAAAAAATTAAAATTTTTTGCGACACAAAAAGACTGCAATATTGATAATATAGTACATAATACTTCACGTAGTTACCAACATTCATTGTGACCAAGATAGCAAATAAACCACGGATCATTGTGAATTTAAGGATAGGTTCTGAAGGTAAAATATTCAAACATGGATAAACATGATCTATCTTGGAGTGTTAAAAAAACTTTCAAAAACCTGTTTAGGGCTATGCCTACCTGTGTAGCCTGCACATACGGTGTGCAGAGTTTAAGAAAAATCCACGTGTTTTATAAACTGCTCAAGAAAGCAGAATGTGTTTCATTGAAGAAAATTATTTAAAAAATACTCTGAGGGCGTGTGAGTAGTTCTGTTTCCGTATTTCGTTTGGAAACTTTACTTTCAGGACAGTGAAGATGACTCAAACACGTGTTGTCAGAATAATAATATTTTGTCACGAAACTTCCGGGGCACAGATCATGATAGCACTCAACGGAATTGCAGTACACCTACATGTTACATTTATCCGCCATAAGATTTTACGTGGTCAACACTCAAATCTCACAGTTGTCCCATGCACGACGAGAAGTCTGCGTGTCGTGCGGTTAGAGTCCGTACCGTGTTAAAGGCGCCAGCGAGCATCGCGCTATCAATCCGCCTGCCCGTGACTATAAGCAGGGCCCTTAAGTCAACAGCAGAAAAACAGCATTAAGACCCTGTGCTCACTGTCAAATATTATTTTCCAACACCTTCCAATATGTTGTGGTCAAATCAACTTATGGGTTATGACGTCACCAAAAACTAGCGCGACCATGTTTGTTGGACAAGTTGGATGACTCGAGTTTTCAGCAACTATTTTGCATATAGGACGGGTCCTAAAATATGTTGGGTGTTTGATGGAATCGGCCAATCAATATCTTAAAATGGCGAAGAACTCCATGACGATTAAAGACGTTATCAATGTAAAATAACTAAAATAATGCTGCTATGAATTTCGTTTGGGAAAAATATTTATTTGTAAAAAGTAAGATACATTTATATAACTTTAAAAAAAAACATTGAATATTTACTTTATAATGTAACGAATATTATTTTGAATTAAATTGATACATGTTCATTCACTTTTAAAATGATCAAAAGTATTACTAGTTCAAAAATCCCATCAAGCACTGTGATGCAATATTTAATTTCCAAATTGAGATTAAAATCTAAAAGTTTGAGATAGCTCAGACCAAAAACAAACTTTGATATTGGGGCCTGATTTAAATCATATTTGAGGTTATGTTTCCAAATTTATTTCATTGAGAAAATTGGAAGCAATTTTCCGTCCATTGTCCATTACCACCCCTCCAACTTGATTGTCAAATATATTGGAGACAAACATTTGACAAAGTGACAGGGTTTTTACTTATTCCACTTGTGTGTTAACCCAGTTTGCAACGGCACTCTGAACTTGGAATTCCGAGTTCGACGAAATTCTTACGAAGATCCAGTCATCTGGAACTATGAAGAAGAACTCTTTGCTTGTTTCAGATAAATTTTTCACTAAAAATTCCTGCATTTTTGTTTTGTTTTAATCTCTAACACCCTGTCCTGCCACGGGAGTTCGGAGAAAACTTAGCGCTCAATGGCAGGTTTCAACATGACCCGTGGAAATTCGGAACTCGCTCCTCGCTAATTGGCCACTTCAGCAGTTTAGAGGCAGGGTATCTCTTGTTGAGGGGGGGAGGGTGGAGGGGTCCAAAATGACTTTCCGGTGGTACAGTAGCCAGGGAGGCGACCTTCCCGCTTCCTCTGGACCGCCCGCCCGCCTCACCCACCCACTCCCGATTGTGTGCAGAAGGCCCGTTAGGGGGTAGTTGCCAAACTGTAATGCCCGCTGGAGAGAAAAACTTTCCTCTTCCACGATCCTGCCACGCGAGTTTCTTTGCGCTGCGTCCTGAGATAACCAAGTCCGTCGCGCAGACAGCTATCGAGGTCGACGAAGCTATTCTGACTCCCGTCTGGAAGAAATCTCCCGAGCAGAGCTGCCTTTGCTCGTGGACTGAGAAAAGTTTTGTTCTGAAAATGCTGTCCAGACCAAGGGCGCAGACAGGGAAGGGCCGTGCCCATTCTCTGAAGCATACAGTATAACCAGCAATGACGCATGTCCAAAACATTTTTTTAATAAAAACGTTTATTGATTTTTTTACGCGTGAATTGTGACATGTGAAAATGAGATATTCAGTTTTTAAACTGGTTCGGACTTATTATCGGGGGGGGGGGGGGGGAATTCTAAAATTCAAAGCTCGACGAGTTGTGTATTTTTTTTTATAAATGTATTAATTATAATTACAGATATTTGTAAATTTATACATTTACGTGAAAACAACTGTATCAATAAAAAAAATATATTGTTTGCAGTAATATCGGGTTCGGATTCTTACCCGAGAATTTATGCTTTGAGTGCTGGTTCCGTTACCTTTAACAGTTAAAGTTATTTGTAAACCGTTCCCTGAATATATTTACATGTTTAATGCGCACATAATAAGCATGATACAACGAAATAAAGCCAAATTATTGAATATTCTATTATATTTTCCATGGATTAAAAAAAATATGCGCCAATTTTCGTAATAAATACTTAGTATTACCGCGAAAAACGTATTTAATGCGTGCAAAAATAACCATAGCCATGTGTTGTAGAAAGATACACTATCCTTCTTATAGTATTAAAAACTATTTCTTTTAAAGCACAGAATTTTTGTGCATGCACCTTAGTTCCTCATGAACTGGACGAAGATTGTTCCACGCCTGCAAACTCACACGTTGATGGATTTTATTTGTTGACCGTCGTTGGTCGTTTATTGCTGTGGCGTGTTTATTACCCCCTTGACAGACAAGAGGTGGCCACGTCTCCATGATTACATTGTATGAGTGCGTGAAGCCGTTTTTTTCCTCCTGTCCAGATGCTTGTTGCGTCATGTTGGTTAGACGCCCAAAACATTGACTGAAGCTTAGGGTTAGAATCGTAGAAACAGTTTCAAAAAATGACAAATTTATTTTTATGAAAGAAACTGTTTTTAACTTTGAAGATTGTAATTAATCGTCGGACGTTATCAAGCACCATTTCCGCAATGGTCTGGGCGGGACAGTATGGTTGAAAAAAAGTGACCTGGACTACGTCACAGCATGACGTCTCCTGACAATCCGTAACTCCGCGCAGTAGCGGATCCAGAGGGTTGGGGGGGGGGGGCTAAGGGGCTCGAGCCCCCCTCCAAAAGCATCTGGGTCCACTATTGTTTTAGTGTTTGCTTTGATAAAGCCTAGCCTCAGCTGGGTCAAGCCCCTCCCAAACCAAAATCCTGGATCCTCCACTGGCTCCGCGGTTAGAGATATGACTAGTTGTGTCAGCTGTCCAGCGCGCGCGCGCGTCCAACAAACCAACCGGCCCGTTGCTGGTGAAGAGAGGAGCGGTGTGTTCTGATCACGGCGCGGCGGTCGGAGGGGTGTGGAGGGGAAGTGTTTACGGGAAAGCGCGCGCGCGCGTGTGCGGTCGTCGAGGACAGGCGTGATGGCGTCCATTGTCTGCAGGGACGTGACGCGAGGCTGGGAGGATGGTTGCCGTGGCAACGCCGGGCAGGGGGGAGGCTGCAGCCCTTACGGGGCCTCCCTAGTAGCATCAGAAGTTAGCGGAACACTATGTTTTTAAAATAAAGATGGGACTTTATTAATCGACACTACGAATCTGAAAATTTTTCACCCACGAGAAGATAATACACGAATTGTCTGTATACTTTTACATTTTTGTTTTTTTCTATCAAAATATGAAATAAAAAATCACCAACTTGTCCAACTTTGGGTCCATTTTATACTGCTTAGGAAAATGACAGAAAAAAAGTACAAGTCTAGAAAAAAAGATAATTTTTTTCTGAAGAAATTCATGTATTTAAAACATATAGTCATCGCTTTGAATTCCGAGATATCTTTTCCACAATTTCTGCAAATCCTGAAAGTTTTCCACCGTCTCGTGCTGCCGCTCGGCGAAGCCAGCTCGCAGCCACAGCACAGGTAGCGTGGTGGTGGACCCTGGCCCGGGGGGGAGGCAGGCTACCTGTGTGTGCGTGCGTGCGTGAGAGGGAGACAACCCACAACCGGCACCGGTAAAAGATAATCCCGTGACCGAAAGAAATTCTCAGAATTGCTTTTAGTGTGCCTCGCCACAGTACCATGTGCTCGACTTACTCTGTGACTATATTCGTGTATCTCTAAAACATTGCTTTTGTTTAAACCACAAATATCCTAAAGCTTACCATACTAGATCATGTATTACGAAATAAAGTATTGAAACTAATCAATCAACACATTGAAAGTTGTCCTACAAACTATTTATTGGTGGCTTTACAGTCTCGCTAGCTAATTCGACAAAATTTATATTTAATTTTTAACATGAAAATACACTTCATTGTTTTTCCTTTTATTTTTAATAAAAATTCAAGAAACAATTATTATACTACCCAATATTTTTTAAAATTATTTTAGTTTTCCAAAATGATTTTACACATCTTACAACGCCGGGGAAAAATTTTATACTGGTATTAACCAAATGGTTAACTATTTACAAAAGTTTTGATACTTAAAAATGTAGGTTTTATATCAAATGTATCTTAAATTAAAAGAAAAATCGTATTTTGAAAACTAAATGTCATTTTGCTATGCTTTTTGGTTAGATAGATATCTGATTGTCTGCACTGTTTTAAAAATGTTAATGGAATGATAAATAAAAAATAAAAACTAGGGAAGTTCTATATTAAATAAGCTAGTCAGAATTATGTAAATGTTCCTCCTGGCGCAGGAATCACGAGGAGGATTGAAGATGATGTCAGTGACCGATCGCTCACATATGTAGTTATGGATGGTACGTTATTAATTACAAAATTCAAAAACCATTTTGAAGTTAAAAAGTATAATTAGTGGCAATTTTTAATAAAGATGACGTAAATTTTTAGATAAACTTATTTCTACAGCTCGATTAATTAATAAGGGCAGGAAATAAATTTTTTACAGCAATTATACAAAATTATTAAAAAAATTTAAACCACAATTAATTTATCCAAAAACCAAAATTAAGTAAATATTGCCCACACATTCCACGAAAGAACCTTGCAAATTATTTTTGTTAGATGCATTATTTTGCATTCAAGTTCTTTATTTTTTAATACTTCACCTACTTATAATTGTTACATATTTGGCACATGGTCCGTCACGCCCAATTAAAGGGCCTGAATAAGTAGAACGCGTTTCTGATCAAATTGCACGCCTGTTACTTTACCTGCAACCCGGAGCGGTGTGAAATAAATTATTGTACATTCGTGACGTTGGCAATCAACTTAAATATTTATGAGTTAAAACCAAACATAACTATAACGGATAATCAAAGAAATTTTGAAATTTTGAAAGCTTGTTCTGTTTTTATATAGTACACAAAGCAGTTAAACCATAAATTATTTGTTGTTGAAAAAAAATAATCCTTAACCCTTCATTCTTTTTTTCATTTATTTTTATTACCAGATATTTCCGTGTAAGTAATACTTATATATATAACAATATAGCAATCTAGAAAAAAAATTAAGGTAGCCTTATTCCAAATATGTTATGATAGACGTTAGTTAACTAAGAATATAAATTCGCTTTACAACCACAGCTTGTACACAAGTAAAAAAAAACATGGTTCTACTTACAGGCCGTATTGAACGTAGGGTAGGTTTATGACAAATACAACAGCAATAAACATATGGCTGAGTCTGCTTTCATGTACACTTTTTTTTAAGTTATCACTTTTAAAGCGGGTAAAGGGTACCTATCAAGTAGCTTAGCATTACCCAAAGTGAATGTCGTGCGCCAGAAAATGTTCGAACTATGTATTATTTGTATCACTGTTGCGTTACAGACCTGCAACTTTTTTCAGTGCGCGATGTCACTCTCATGTAAAAATATGTCGTGTTTAGCGAAAACGTGTTCGAATGAATCCACATCGAGCTGCCAAAGAATACATATCGATGTCGGCAAGTAGATGTATTTGGTTCGTTCTGGGACAGGGGGGGGGGGGAGGGGGATTCGGGGATTATGTCACTTCCTTCGACCATACACACACGAAAAAGTATCCCGTTACGTTCATCACCCATGTTGGATTACGTCACTTCCACCGGCCATACACGCACGAAAAAGTGTCCCGTTATGTTCATCAGCCATGTACGCACGAAAAAATGTCCCGTTACGTAACGAACGAACGGAGGAGGACGGACAGACCAGCTCGCCAGGACGTCTCGCTCTGAAAAGTATTAGGCGGTAATAAACAGCCAGGAGGTAACGAATATAAGCCTACTTCTACACGTGTTATGAACGCCGGATACATACGGCCAGGCAACCATGTGTTTTGGCGCGCTCTACTTCCACGACGCGCAACGGCACCGGCAAGTTTTTATTACTACCTCCTCTCAAGTTCTGATCTCCTAATACTTCACAGCAGAGAAGCGCTGTTGGTCGGAGCCTGTAGGTACTTCCTTCGCACACCTAACCTAACCTAACCTAACCTAACCTAACCTAAACTAACCTCACCTAACCTAATCCATATGCTAATCTATGCTAACCTAACCTAACCTAACCTAACCTAACCTAACCTAAACTAAACTAACCTCACCTAACCTAATCCATATGCTAATCTATGCTAACCTAGCCTAACCTAACCTAACCTAACCTAAACTAACCTAACCTAACCTAATCCATATGCTAATCTATGCTATGCTAACCTAACCTAACCTAACCTAACCTAAACTAAACTAAAATAAACTAAACTAAACTAAACCTAACCTAACCTAACCTAACCTAACCTAATCCATATGCTAATCTATGCTAACCTAACCTAACCTAACCTAACCTAATCCATATGCTAATCTATGCTAACCTAACCTAACCTAAACTAAACTAAACTAAACTAACCTAACCTAATCCATATGCTAATCTATGCTAACCTAACCTAAACTAAACTAAACTAAACTAAACTAAACTAAACTAAAATTAACCTAACCTAACCTACCCTAACCTACCCAAACCTAACCTAACCTAACCTAACCTAATCCATATGCTAATCTATGCTAACCTAACCTAACCTAATCCATATGCTAATCTATGCTAACCTAACCTAACCTAACCTAATCCATATGCTAATCTATGCTAACCTAACCTAATCCATGCCAATCTATGCTAATCCATGTCAATCTATGCCAATCCGTATGCCAATCTATGCTAATTCGTATACCAATCTATGCTAACCTGTATGCCAATCTATGCTAATCCGTATGCCAATCTATGCTAATTTATATGTTAATCCATGCTAATCCATTTGCCATTTTGTATTTCTAGTAATTTCCACCAACTTCGAATCGTGACGTCACCGTTGCACTTTTCGTCACGGCCGCCATCTTGGATTCGAATTTTTTTTTCGAACTTCAACTTTTCGAAATTTGATGTAAACATCAGCCGCCATCTTTTGCCTTCCTTAATACATACCTAAGACGTCACATTTGAAATTAAAATTATTATACAGCCACCATCTTTAATTCCAGCACAGACTACCAGATGGCGCTAAATTCAAAAATTAGTTGCCATAGGCGAAGCCATCTTGGTCCTCAAGTTGGTTGGTAGATGTCGCTAGTATCGCGCGCCAAATTCAAAAATTAGTTGCCAGAGGCGCCGCCATCTTTAATTCTTAAAGTTACTGCCGGAGCGCGCCACCGTCGCCATCTTTAATTCTTAAATTTACTGCCGGATGTCGCCAAGTCGGTAGCCTGTATTCACCAAGTTCTCTGTTGCCGCCATCTTTAATTCATAAAGTCGCTACCAGATGGTGCCACTGTCGGCCATCTTTAGTTCAAGGCATTGTCGCCGGATGATGACAAGTTTGAATTTAAAAAACCTACAAGTGTTATGCAATGTGTAACCAGTCGAGACAAGTCGAGATAAGTTTGGAACATGAAGCCATATTCTAAACTACGTTTAATATATATATGTATGCATTTATATGTTTAGGTTTGATGATAGAGTAATGCAAGGGAATGGCTTTTCATTTATATTTGCGACAAACAAACCATCCATCCGATTACATTATTCCAAGTAACCATATTGGATGATGACATCACCGTTGCAATTTCCGTTACGGCCGACATCTTTAAATATATTATCCGAGTTTAATAAAAAAATTTTTTTAAATTTATAAAAAAAAAAACTTTTACGACACTGAGCTCGGAGTCCTCGGTTCGAATCTGGTGAGGGCAAAAAAAATGGCGACCGATCCTTCCCTCGTGGTGGCTGCAGGCGGACTGACTCCCACCACTTTTTTTTCAAAGTATATATAATGTCATCTAGTATGATGCCATGTCCGCCATCTTGTATTCGATGCTGGAAGCCATCATCATTGTATCGTCAGCGAGAGTACGCTGGCGCCATGTTAGTTTAGTTCTTATCCACTAGAGTGCAGTAATCATTTATTACTGTGACACCAGACATCTTGAAATTTGGCCGCCATCTACAAAAACCGTAATTATTTAGTTAGGAATTCAGGAAAAAATCCAAAATTCATCAAAATAATCACTCATTAACTTACATATTGATTCGATCCGCTCCAGTCCTTGGTTCGATACTATATCGATGCAATAAAGTTTAATTTTATGAAAAAAAAAATAATAATTTCAAGAAACCATGTTCAACATTCTTAAAGAGAAATAAATCCTCTACTACCATCATCCTATCAGACATCAAGACCAACATCGTTGGAATATTCGTAATAATTAACCTAGAAATTCAGGACAAAGTTAAAAATTCATTAAATAAATTTGCAAACAATATACTGATTAATTAGGTCGACTAAGGTCCTTGGCACGATCCTGGACGAAGCTAAAATATAATTTAATTTAAATACCAGAAAAGTGTAAGGTTCGAGAAATAAAACACCACAAAGTCTTTTACAAACATAATATTTATTACACAATTTCTATCCTACTACAGGATTACTTGCGAAAGCCAGCAATCTTATAAACATTTAGCCCTGCATAGACGTGCAACGACTACTTCTTAGCTCCAACAGCTCCAAATGCTCCAACAGCTCCAACAGCTCCAAATGATCCAACTGCCTTTTCTTTCAACAGCTCCAATGATATTGGGCTACAATGGTACGAGTCTAAGAGACTACGATGCTACAAGGCTACGAGTTTAAAAGGATCTAGCTGGTTCCGAGTTAAACATGACTGTGAGACTGCATGACTAAAAGACCGCATTGCTACGAAACTACATGTCTATGAAGCTACATGGATACAAGTCTACTCGGCTCCAACACGCAATCTAACACACAGTACACACAGGAAACTGAACGTACACACAGTACACACAGGAAACGGAACGTACACACAGTACACACAGGAAACGGAACGTACACAAAGTACACACAGGAAACAAAACGCACACACAGTACACTCAGGAAACGGAACGTACACAAAGTACACACAGGAAACAGAACGTACACACAGTACACACAGGAAACTGAACGTACACACAGTACAAACAGGAAACGGAACGTACACACAGTACACACAGGAAATGGAACGTATACACAGTACACACATGAAACGGAACGTACACACAGTACACACAGGAAACGGAACGTACACACAGTACACACAGGAATCGGAACGTACACACAGTACACATAGGAAACGGAACGTACACACAGTACACACAGGAAACGGAACGTACACACAGTACACACAGGAAACGGAACGTACACAAAGTACACACAGGAAACGGAACGTACACAAAGTACACACAGGAAACAGAACGTACACACAGTACACACAGGAAACTGAACGTACACACAGTACAAACAGGAAACGGAACGTACACACAGTACACACAGGAAATGGAACGTATACACAGTACACACAGGAAACGGAACGTACACACAGTACACACAGGAAACAGAACGTACACACAGTACACACAGGAATCGGAACGTACACACAGTACACATAGGAAACGGAACGTACACACAGTACACACAGGAAACGGAACGTACATACATTATACACAGGAAACGGAACGTACACACAGTACACACAGGAAACGGAACGTACACACAGTACACACAGGAAACGGAACGTACACACAGTACACACAGGAAACGGAATGATCATACATACAGTAGCGGAAACACACAGGCTTAGTTGGAAATCGGAATACAAGAAATAAAAATATTAAATTTTTACTTTCAATATTTAATTACTTCTCAACATTACCCAAATACAAGTAAAAGAAGCCATTATTGTATGTAGCCAGCTCTCCTCAGTTCTTTGATTATGAAGGATATTTCTTTGATGCACGAATAGTTTCCTGCACAAAGCGAGCCATGTAGAAGTCTTAGCCGGTCAACCAATATGTTTGGATCTATCCATGACGTGTAATCAATCTCTTCTACCACCATCTTACTTGCTTGTTTATTATAAATTCTTTTATAATCACAATCGTCCCAGTGATCATAATAAGCATTATCAGATTTATTTATTATAACACGACGTTTCCATCGTTTCGGTCTCAGGACATCGCCACATTCTTCGATCTTGTCAGCTCTAGGTGCTTCATCACAGTCTATGCCTTTGTCAACAGCATCAGAGTCACTGTAACAATCACTGTAGAAGACATCCTCTTCACCCAGATTACAGTATGAATTCGCTATCGATGATGTCGAAGTGTCTTCATCGTCTTCATGCTTCCTTTCTAGGAGTCCATCATTTTTACAAAGAATGGAGGATCTACTGAATATAGGCTTGAATATATTCTCACTTTTCACGGTGTTGATACTTACATTAGTTTCAGTCTTCCCGAAGCCATTAGCATCCTTCAATTTATGTTCTTCCTCACGATCGGGTGAGCTAATACCATCACGCTCAGGACAAGGAAAATTATTGTCGTAATGCAGATCACTCTTCTTTAGTCTAGTGGATTCATCGGTGTCCTCTATGCCGTAAGTAGTCTTGACTTTACATGTTCTACCATGTCTTTTTAAGCTGTCAATTCGTGTTAACAACCTGCTACAACGATTACAGCTTAACATGTTGCGTAGTGGGTTTCTAGCACAATCATTCTTCTCATGACGTCTAGCATTCCTTCTCATGACAAAATCCTTGCCACAGTATCTACAGTGGCTTCCTTCCGATTCAGCTGCAGATAACAAACCATGATCCATGGTAGCTTCTGTGACTAATGTTAGATACAAACTGTCAGTTTTCTCCAATTGGAACCATTTCTTAAATAGAATTTTTTAAATATTTCATCAGCGAGAGTTAAGTTATCTAATGCAAAGCAAATTGATGCAAGTAGTTCTGGCTGTCATCAAAAGATGTCGCCACGTGTTGCTTGCAGGTAAATAATATCTATTTCATTAATGCGGGATGCGGAATGCTCACTATCGATCGCAAAGGAAGGTTAGTTTCGCTAGACTCCAAGGAGAAGGAAGTTCGACCTTCCTGTTAGTGCTTCTTAGATTTCTCATAGATTATTATTATTCGACTGAGAAATGATTTTTTTAAATATCCACCTGATAAAAATATTACAAGTGATGATTCAGTGGCAGAAGTTCACTAATTAAATGCAACCTTGAATAAAAATTACATGCCTCATTAAGTAAAAAAATCCTTCATGCAGAGATCAATTCCTCATCAGTAACCAGAAGCACTCGGAGAAAACCATCAGATGTCTAGTCAGGAATAATCAAAAGCACCCCGAGAAAACCATCAAAATATTGTCAAGTATAATCAGGAGCACACGGAGAAAACCACAATAATATTGTCAAGAATAATCGGAAGCACACGGAGAAAACTATCAAAATATTGACAATAATAATCAGGAGCACACGAAGAAAACCACCATAATATTGACAAGAACGAACAGGAGCACCCGGAGAAAACTACCATAATATTGACAAGAATAATAAGGAGCACACGGAGAAATCCACCATAATATTGTCAAGAATAAACGGGAGCACACTGAGAAAACCACCATAATATTGACAAGGATAATCGGAAGCACACGGAGAAAACCGCCACAAGTTTTGTTTGATATCATAAAATTACAACAAAAAAAATATTAAAAAATTAAAAATATAAACGAATAAAATTCAAAATCTGATTCTGGCTTGTACTAGAACTCTAACTTTGCACATCAAAGAGAAGTTCACAAGCTAGCAGAATCAGATTTTGAATTTTATTCGTTTATATTTTTAATTTTTTAATATTTTTTTTGTTGTAATTTTATGATATCAAACAAAACTTGTGGCGGTTTTCTCCGTGTGCTTCCGATTATCCTTGTCAATATTATGGTGGTTTTCTCAGTGTGCTCCCGTTTATTCTTGACAATATTATGGTGGATTTCTCCGTGTGCTCCTTATTATTCTTGTCAATATTATGGTAGTTTTCTCCGGGTGCTCCTGTTCGTTCTTGTCAATATTATGGTGGTTTTCTTCGTGTGCTCCTGATTATTATTGTCAATATTTTGATAGTTTTCTCCGTGTGCTTCCGATTATTCTTGACAATATTATTGTGGTTTTCTCCGTGTGCTCCTGATTATACTTGACAATATTTTGATGGTTTTCTCGGGGTGCTTTTGATTATTCCTGACTAGACATCTGATGGTTTTCTCCGAGTGCTTCTGGTTACTGATGAGGAATTGATCTCTGCATGAAGGATTTTTTTACTTAATGAGGCATGTAATTTTTATTCAAGGTTGCATTTAATTAGTGAACTTCTGCCACTGAATCATCACTTGTAATATTTTTATCAGGTGGATATTTAAAAAAATCATTTCTCAGTCGAATAATAATAATCTATGAGAAATCTAAGAAGCACTAACAGGAAGGTCGAACTTCCTTCTCCTTGGAGTCTAGCGAAACTAACCTTCCTTTGCGATCGATAGTGAGCATTCCGCATCCCGCATTAATGAAATAGATATTATTTACCTGCAAGCAACACGTGGCGACATCTTTTGATGACAGCCAGAACTACTTGCATCAATTTGCTTTGCATTAGATAACTTAACTCTCGCTGATGAAATATTTAAAAAATTCTATTTAAGAAATGGTTCCAATTGGAGAAAACTGACAGTTTGTATCTAACATTAGTCACAGAAGCTACCATGGATCATGGTTTGTTATCTGCAGCTGAATCGGAAGGAAGCCACTGTAGATACTGTGGCAAGGATTTTGTCATGAGAAGGAATGCTAGACGTCATGAGAAGAATGATTGTGCTAGAAACCCACTACGCAACATGTTAAGCTGTAATCGTTGTAGCAGGTTGTTAACACGAATTGACAGCTTAAAAAGACATGGTAGAACATGTAAAGTCAAGACTACTTACGGCATAGAGGATACCGATGAATCCACTAGACTAAAGAAGAGTGATCTGCATTACGACAATAATTTTCCTTGTCCTGAGCGTGATGGTATTAGCTCACCCGATCGTGAGGAAGAACATAAATTGAAGGATGCTAATGGCTTCGGGAAGACTGAAACTAATGTAAGTATCAACACCGTGAAAAGTGAGAATATATTCAAGCCTATATTCAGTAGATCCTCCATTCTTTGTAAAAATGATGGACTCCTAGAAAGGAAGCATGAAGACGATGAAGACACTTCGACATCATCGATAGCGAATTCATACTGTAATCTGGGTGAAGAGGATGTCTTCTACAGTGATTGTTACAGTGACTCTGATGCTGTTGACAAAGGCATAGACTGTGATGAAGCACCTAGAGCTGACAAGATCGAAGAATGTGGCGATGTCCTGAGACCGAAACGATGGAAACGTCGTGTTATAATAAATAAATCTGATAATGCTTATTATGATCACTGGGACGATTGTGATTATAAAAGAATTTATAATAAACAAGCAAGTAAGATGGTGGTAGAAGAGATTGATTACACGTCATGGATAGATCCAAACATATTGGTTGACCGGCTAAGACTTCTACATGGCTCGCTTTGTGCAGGAAACTATTCGTGCATCAAAGAAATATCCTTCATAATCAAAGAACTGAGGAGAGCTGGCTACATACAATAATGGCTTCTTTTACTTGTATTTGGGTAATGTTGAGAAGTAATTAAATATTGAAAGTAAAAATTTAATATTTTTATTTCTTGTATTCCGATTTCCAACTAAGCCTGTGTGTTTCCGCTACTGTATGAATGATCATTCCGTTTCCTGTGTGTACTGTGTGTACGTTCCGTTTCCTGTGTGTACTGTGTGTACGTTCCGTTTCCTGTGTGTACTGTGTGTACGTTCCGTTTCCTGTGTATAATGTATGTACGTTCCGTTTCCTGTGTGTACTGTGTGTACGTTCCGTTTCCTATGTGTACTGTGTGTACGTTCCGATTCCTGTGTGTACTGTGTGTACGTTCTGTTTCCTGTGTGTACTGTGTGTACGTTCCGTTTCCTGTGTGTACTGTGTATACGTTCCATTTCCTGTGTGTACTGTGTGTACGTTCCGTTTCCTGTTTGTACTGTGTGTACGTTCAGTTTCCTGTGTGTACTGTGTGTACGTTCTGTTTCCTGTGTGTACTTTGTGTACGTTCCGTTTCCTGTGTGTACTGTGTGTACGTTTTGTTTCCTGTGTGTACTTTGTGTACGTTCCGTTTCCTGTGTGTACTGTGTGTACGTTCCGTTTCCTATGTGTACTGTGTGTACGTTCCGATTCCTGTGTGTACTGTGTGTACGTTCCGTTTCCTGTGTGTACTGTGTGTACGTTCCGTTTCATGTGTGTACTGTGTATACGTTCCATTTCCTGTGTGTACTGTGTGTACGTTCCGTTTCCTGTTTGTACTGTGTGTACGTTCAGTTTCCTGTGTGTACTGTGTGTACGTTCTGTTTCCTGTGTGTACTTTGTGTACGTTCCGTTTCCTGAGTGTACTGTGTGTGCGTTTTGTTTCCTGTGTGTACTTTGTGTACGTTCCGTTTCCTGTGTGTACTGTGTGTACGTTCCTTTTCCTGTGTGTACTGTGTGTACGTTCCGTTTCCTGTGTGTACTGTGTGTACGTTCAGTTTCCTGTGTGTACTGTGTGTTAGATTGCGTGTTGGAGCCGAGTAGACTTGTATCCATGTAGCTTCATAGACATGTAGTTTCGTAGCAATGCGGTCTTTTAGTCATGCAGTCTCACAGTCATGTTTAACTCGGAACCAGCTAGATCCTTTTAAACTCGTAGCCTTGTAGCATCGTAGTCTCTTAGACTCGTACCATTGTAGCCCAATATCATTGGAGCTGTTGAAAGAAAAGGCAGTTGGATCATTTGGAGCTGTTGGAGCTGTTGGAGCATTTGGAGCTGTTGGAGCTAAGAAGTAGTCGTTGCACGTCTATGCAGGGCTAAATGTTTATAAGATTGCTGGCTTTCGCAAGTAATCCTGTAGTAGGATAGAAATTGTGTAATAAATATTATGTTTGTAAAAGACTTTGTGGTGTTTTATTTCTCGAACCTTACACTTTTCTGGTATTTAAATTAAATTATATTTTAGCTTCGTCCAGGATCGTGCCAAGGACCTTAGTCGACCTAATTAATCAGTATATTGTTTGCAAATTTTTTTAATGAATTTTTAACTTTGTCCTGAATTTCTAGGTTAATTATTACGAATATTCCAACGATGTTGGTCTTGATGTCTGATAGGATGATGGTAGTAGAGGATTTATTTCTCTTTAAGAATGTTGAACATGGTTTCTTGAAATTATTATTTTTTTTTTCATAAAATTAAACTTTATTGCATCGATATAGTATCGAACCAAGGACTGGAGCGGATCGAATCAATATGTAAGTTAATGAGTGATTATTTTGATGAATTTTGGATTTTTTCCTGAATTCCTAACTAAATAATTACGGTTTTTGTAGATGGCGGCCAAATTTCAAGATGTCTGGTGTCACAGTAATAAATGATTACTGCACTCTAGTGGATAAGAACTAAACTAACATGGCGCCAGCGTACTCTCGCTGACGATACAATGATGATGGCTTCCAGCATCGAATACAAGATGGCGGACATGGCATCATACTAGATGACATTATATATACTTTGAAAAAAAAGTGGTGGGAGTCAGTCCGCCTGCAGCCACCACGAGGGAAGGATCGGTCGCCATTTTTTTTGCCCTCACCAGATTCGAACCGAGGACTCCGAGCTCAGTGTCGTAAAAGTTTTTTTTTTTTATAAATTTAAAAAATTTTTTTCATTAAACTCGGATAATATATTTAAAGATGTCGGCCGTAACGGAAATTGCAACGGTGATGTCATCATCCAATATGGTTACTTGGAATAATGTAATCGGATGGATGGTTTGTTTGTCGCAAATATAAATGAAAAGCCATTCCCTTGCATTACTCTATCATCAAACCTAAACATATAAATGCATACATATATATATTAAACGTAGTTTAGAATATGGCTTCATGTTCCAAACTTATCTCGACTTGTCTCGACTGGTTACACATTGCATAACACTTGTAGGTTTTTTTAAATTCAAACTTGTCATCATCCGGCGACAATGCCTTGAACTAAAGATGGCCGACAGTGGCACCATCTGGTAGCGACTTTATGAATTAAAGATGGCGGCAACAGAGAACTTGGTGAATACAGGCTACCGACTTGGCGACATCCGGCAGTAAATTTAAGAATTAAAGATGGCGACGGTGGCGCGCTCCGGCAGTAACTTTAAGAATTAAAGATGGCGGCGCCTCTGGCAACTAATTTTTGAATTTGGCGCGCGATACTAGCGACATCTACCAACCAACTTGAGGACCAAGATGGCTTCGCCTATGGCAACTAATTTTTGAATTTAGCGCCATCTGGTAGTCTGTGCTGGAATTAAAGATGGTGGCTGTATAATAATTTTAATTTCAAATGTGACGTCTTAGGTATGTATTAAGGAAGGCAAAAGATGGCGGCTGATGTTTACATCAAATTTCGAAAAGTTGAAGTTCGAAAAAAAAATTCGAATCCAAGATGGCGGCCGTGACGAAAAGTGCAACGGTGACGTCACGATTCGAAGTTGGTGGAAATTACTAGAAATACAAAATGGCAAATGGATTAGCATGGATTAACATATAAATTAGCATAGATTGGCATACGGATTAGCATAGATTGGCATACAGGTTAGAATAGATTGGTATACGAATTAGCATAGATTGGCATACGGATTGGCAAAGATTGACATGGATTAGCATAGATTGGCATGGATTAGGTTAGGTTAGCATAGATTAGCATATGGATTAGGTTAGGTTAGGTTAGGTTAGCATAGATTAGCATATGGATTAGGTTAGGTTAGGTTAGCATAGATTAGCATATGGATTAGGTTAGGTTAGGTTAGGTTAGGTTTGGGTAGGTTAGGGTAGGTTAGGTTAGGTTAATTTTAGTTTAGTTTAGTTTAGTTTAGTTTAGTTTAGTTTAGGTTAGGTTAGCATAGATTAGCATATGGATTAGGTTAGGTTAGTTTAGTTTAGTTTAGTTTAGGTTAGGTTAGGTTAGCATAGATTAGCATATGGATTAGGT
The DNA here is from genome assembly GCF_032445375.1 of Bacillus rossius redtenbacheri. Classification (NCBI taxonomy): domain Eukaryota; kingdom Metazoa; phylum Arthropoda; class Insecta; order Phasmatodea; family Bacillidae; genus Bacillus; species Bacillus rossius. Next base: position 19,292,870 of record NW_026962011.1, on the reverse strand, counting down.
TAGGTTAGGTTAGGTTAGGTTAGCATAGATTAGCATATGGATTAGGTTAGGTTAGGTTAGGTTAGGTTAGGTTTAGTTTAGTTTAGTTTATTTTAGTTTAGTTTAGGTTAGGTTAGGTTAGGTTAGGTTAGCATAGCATAGATTAGCATATGGATTAGGTTAGGTTAGGTTAGTTTAGGTTAGGTTAGGTTAGGTTAGGCTAGGTTAGCATAGATTAGCATATGGATTAGGTTAGGTGAGGTTAGTTTAGTTTAGGTTAGGTTAGGTTAGGTTAGGTTAGGTTAGGTTAGGTTAGCATAGATTAGCATATGGATTAGGTTAGGTGAGGTTAGTTTAGGTTAGGTTAGGTTAGGTTAGGTTAGGTTAGGTGTGCGAAGGAAGTACCTACAGGCTCCGACCAACAGCGCTTCTCTGCTGTGAAGTATTAGGAGATCAGAACTTGAGAGGAGGTAGTAATAAAAACTTGCCGGTGCCGTTGCGCGTCGTGGAAGTAGAGCGCGCCAAAACACATGGTTGCCTGGCCGTATGTATCCGGCGTTCATAACACGTGTAGAAGTAGGCTTATATTCGTTACCTCCTGGCTGTTTATTACCGCCTAATACTTTTCAGAGCGAGACGTCCTGGCGAGCTGGTCTGTCCGTCCTCCTCCGTTCGTTCGTTACGTAACGGGACATTTTTTCGTGCGTACATGGCTGATGAACATAACGGAACACTTTTTCGTGCGTGTATGGCCGGTGGAAGTGACGTAATCCAACATGGGTGATGAACGTAACGGGATACTTTTTCGTGTGTGTATGGTCGAAGGAAGTGACATAATCCCCGAATCCCCCTCCCCCCTCCCCTGTCCCAGAACGAACCAAATACATCTACTTCGGCAACATACATAAGTATACAAACCAACGTTTACAAGTGTATTCATACGTAAGTATAAAACTGGCGGCGGGCCATGATGCAGTTGGTTCTTCGCGTACAGTCCACTGACGGTATAAGAAGCGTCAAAGATCTTATATGGCTATTCTGTAAAATTGTATGTCATTTCACTGCCTGCTTTAGACAAACAACATCCATTAATTTTAGCTTTGGCTTGAAAAGAATTACTCCGGCCGGCTTTCTTATATGACTTATTTCAGCTCCTCGTGCGACCAGTGTGTATAATTTGCCGCGGCCTTATATTTGGGTGAAAGTTATTTGGAAGGGAAGTTGTATCGGTAATGTTCATCATGTATTACATAACAATTCGACTTAGATACGCACATGTGTTTTTAAAAATATATGTTTAATAACTTGCAATACAAAGTATGTGTTGAATTTCATGTATTGAATTTTTTTTACATTATATACGAACATAATAATCACAATATTTCATGAGAAATTTTTAAAACATTTTACAAAGCAATCTCTTAATTTCTTCCACACCTCATGGTTTACCTTACTATTTTATTTCATGTTTCAGTTGATTTAAACTGTTTGGAATCATAATATGACGGACAATGAAGAATATTAGTTTCAGTAAATTTTATGAGAGGATTTACTTATTACATTAAATATACCTCAATTTTTACCTCAAAGGAAAATATTTGCATATCATTAAATGATAAATATTTGTTTCCCATTAATATAGTTTATGAACATAACTTATTGTTATAATACCTACATTAGATAAATTGTGTTTTTGTAATGCTCTCCTATTTCAGTAAAATTTTTGGGCAAATTGAATATCATATAGTCGATCTTTAACATAAGCTTTGGGAATACATAAATATAATAAATTATGTTCTCGTGATTTTAACAATTAAATATTTCTTCGCATGAAAAAATTAATTAACTAAAAATATTTCAGTAATTTATACTTAAGGACTAAAAAATTTTATTTTTATAATATATAATAATATTGTATGTATGTATACTTTTCTGAAAAAAGTAGATTCAAGAAAACAAATTTTCTTTTTTTTAATTTTGTTCTTGAACTTACTTGACAAGCGATATTGAACTTCAACTTTATACTTTCGGTATAGCACTTTTCGATTTATTTTCTCCAAACGGGAATTAAAAGTAAAGAATAAATAACATTTTCCTCTACAATTATTGCAGCCGTATACTGAAAAGTTTAACTTTCCTTTATTTGCATGACGCGGAGCTCCTAACTACACAAAATTTTTGTTATTTATTTTGAACGTTGTATTGATGTTTCCTTACAAACTTAAATGAACCTCTTAACATTTAATTTCATCAAAAGTTATACAATATAAGTATCAAGTTAAAATATTTTTAAGTGTAGTTGTGGCTATTTTGTTGTTGAAAATGACACTCTTAAGTTTGAATGAAAGTGAGATATGATAAAATTATATTTGTAGTTAAAAACAGATAATTCATTTCAAATTCAATCTTTTGTTACATGCATATTTCCTAATAAATTTGACAATATATTAAATTCTATGCATTTGAATCTATTCGTATATTCTGCAGCATTAATTCCTATAAGCAAATACTTATTACGTACAATGTACTTTTAGTCCTGTCGTATAGTTATGCAAAAAATTGTATCAAAAGTATTGTTTCTTCTATGCGGTTATGGTTGAAAAAGAAAAAAAAAGTAATTTAATTTATTTTTAAATTGGGTTGTCAGTAAGAACACGTATTTTGTGTAATACGACATATATTATTCTGTTTATTAAAACATTACTATCGATAACTCTATTTTAGATTTATCTGTCTATGTTATATTTCAAATTGATTCTTTTTCTTCGGCTTATGACAGCAGCAAATTTTGTTTTATCGCATATGTAATGTTTTTATGTTTTGCATATTATAATTAATGAGTTAGTATTGTTGGCGGGTGAGGCTTTTTCACAAATGGACGCGTTCTTGGCGGCTAGCAGGTAGGACGCGTGTATTACGCAGGCTGGATAGGGAAGTACGACTGCGGGCGAGCTCCATGATAGAAGCAACGGGAGTAGTATCACTCGGCTATTTGTATAGGTTGGGATAGCTGTGCGAATGGTAGAACAGACCACGGGACTATGGTGAGGAAAAAAGTCCCAAGCTCGACATCCCGACGATGAGACCGTTTACGAACTGTCGATGGATCATCAGGAAAGTTAACAACTTCTTCAGAAACTTGAGTCCCTCTTTCAAAATTCAGTTTAATACCTGGAGATGACTATATTCGGTGTTCTACCAAGCGAAGCATACTCTTAATTCATTACTAGTTGATGTTTAATATTTTGACGCAAAATAAAATTGTGAATCAGCTTACTTTGCTCATGCCAGGTTTTACAAGTTTTGTCAAAGTTAATTAAATGAATAAAAATTGTGTCCCTTTGTTGCTGGCTACCCGCAAGAAATTATCATGGTGAATAATAATAATTTTAAGTCGACATGTAATATTATGATTTTTATGGGATTGTGTTTTGGTAATGGTGTGTGTAACTGTCTTGTGTATTTTATTAAATTCACTTCACGTAACGAATTGTCTGAACGTAATGTTATTGTTTGTTTGTTTTAATATTTCGTTTTATTGAACAAAGATACATAGTTTGCCACTTCGAGCGACTACAGAAATGACAATACAATTAGTTTACAGTGTTCCAAACATTTTAGTTTCCTCTACTGTACATGGGGCGAATATTTTTTATGTTATGTTTACTGAAACCATTTTACGCGCTAAGTGAGATGTTGCGATTGAGTATAAGGGAAAATATGTCTTAAAACCCTGCGTAATGTTATGAATTCCATTCATTCGTTTACTCTGTGATCCGGAGGGTCTAATGTTAAGACTGAATACATGTGCACTTCCTCTATGTAGAGTGGCTTCATTGAGATGAAAGCAAAGCTCACGTTGATGAAATACTTATTTATTAAAAAATAAAAATGTTGTTTTATGCTTCAATTTCTGTTAGTGTCGTACACAGATTAAACATGTAATGCAGAGTTCCTCAGTTTTATGTATATTGAAATTTGCTCATGTGTAGAGTAGTTATTAAAAGCATAAAAAACATATATGACGAATTGTTGTGTATTATTTCCATTAGGCGTGACCATGAAAATAGATAAGATTTTATCATTATGTGAAATCTACATTTGAAATGTTGGCGTTTAAATATTTATGAAAGCGTGTGATCTTAAAGCACTATTTATCTATTTAGGAAGTAGGTAGTTTTTGATTTTAGAAGGGTTTTTTAAACAAACAACTAAATTAATTCAAAAATTTGAACTACTGCAAGCAAAAAAATACTTTATTCCATTTTTATTTTAAAATTAGCCATTCTATTCTACCTTGCTTACACTCTATTATCGAAAAAGATTTTTTTTTGACAGAGATGAATACCGTAAATTAATACACAAAACATACATGTTTTCGTATGATACAATAACAGCTAGTGACAGTGACGAAACCAAAATTATTTTGATAGTTTGTATAGAAAATCCCCAACAGTAGTGGTGGTATATTTAGGAATTTCTTTGTAGATGGGTACTATTCCACAATAAAAATGAGTTATCGTCAATTATCAAAGCAGCCATATTTCGTATATTCTTTGACAGCCTAAATACAGCACCAAATGACGTACTTGGCTAAAAATTAATTCCAGCTGCATGCGTAGATTCCGGGAGGAGGGGAAAATCTCAGGGTGGCCCGAACCTCCCTGAAATAAAAAAGTCCGTCTGAGGGGGCCCGCTTGCATTTGCAAAATCTTCACGTTATCCCGTGGGCCTCATGGGAATCCTACAGATTTTCGCCCGTGATTCCAGCTATACATTTCACTGACACCTTGAGCACAACAGTCAGTGCACACTGAGTTCTTCCATACCACCCGCACTTGTCTTCGATAAAATCTGAACTCAGGTGGATTCAGCGTGACTGACTAAGCCTGCAGTCTGAATCCACCTGTAGGCCGCTGTTGCAACAGCTAAGAAATTTACACTGCTCGTAGTGAACAGTCTGTATGTAACTCGAAACGGGATTCCAGTTCATTCGTGTATACTTATTCATCATATTATGCAACGTTAAAGTCATTAAAAAAATATGCAAAAATAAAATAAAATGCTAAACATGTAATAAGAGCCAGAAAATAATAATATGCAGTAATATTTAGTGTAACTAAATACGACGTGAACCCTAGAATACAAAGTTGACGATGTGTCGTTGGTGGGAACACTTGTTTGTTCCTGACATTTTTTTCTTTACAGAATTTAAAAGTGAGTTTGACATGCACTTTTTCTTCAGGAAGTAAGTTAAAAAATGTTTGTTGTTATTGCGATTTAAAAAGTTGATTTGTGTCTAAGAGTAGAAATAATTAATATTATTTTCATCATTTTATTCCCAATTTTATTACTCAATTATTAGTAGGATGTGATTTCTCGTCGCGGTGCGGAATACTTTTATGAATGAAAGCATAACTGTTCGTGCAAAACCATTCATCACACAAATGTCAGTTCGAAAGTATAATGTTGGAAATTTTTTTAATGATATAATTTTTGCATTTTTCCCCCCCTGAAAACACAAGCTAACACATCGATTGTTGGTGACAGCATTTTTTGTAATGTATGTAAATCTCTTAATTATGTAGAACGTTAATTAAAAAATAAAAATACATGTTTTAAACAGAATTGACGATTGTTTGCATTTCATGGATATGGACTGGATCGCAACACTAATTTAATGTTTCAAGTTAATAAACACTGTCAGGAAGCAAGCAAGGCAATGCGAGAACATTATCCTTTTGGTTGAATGTAGCGAAAGGGAAAAGCAGTCACCTTTCTTGCCACGATCTTGTTCGCAGATAACGCAGGTATAAGTAGTAAATGGACTCCACACAATGACAACCCTCCCATTATTCCGCCCCCCTCGCTGAAACGCCCTCTCCCCCCTCCACCACGGCGCAGGCGACAGGCTCAGGTATATCGCCCCGCCCAACCACTGGCCGTAGCACGTGGCCAGTGGCCCACCGCGCTAAACATTTTTACTAGGGAGGCCCCTTACCGCGCCTCGTTCACCGCAGAGCCACGCGCCGTTCAAAAACTTTCCCTCACCTTCAGTCTACGAAACAACGCCGGTTACAAATTATCCACGGATCTCCGTAAATCTACGTCTATTTTTTTTTAATTTATGGACACTGTGTTTACTTACGTGGAACATGAGTCAAAAAGAGTATTCTTGAAATATTAACAAAACATTCAAAAGTTAAATTGGTTAAGTCTACAGTTTTGTCCACTTGTGCGTTTAACCATACAACTCGGAGGTTGAAATGCGACGTAGTTTCTACGAAGATTCAGTTATTTTAAATTACGAACAACTCTTCGTTTATTTGAGTTAAATTCTTCCTTGAAAAGTCCTTTAATTTTCTGTCATTTCCGACAGTGCAGGTTAGTGCGACCACCTGGCTGAGACCGCCTGTTCAAGCTAATACACTTGAGACTGATACGAATACCCCACATATACACGCGGCAAGTCTGAATTCGACCGACAAATTTAGGCCGTAGGTTCATCTAAAAAAAAAAAAAAGTTGAAAACTTTTTTGCGCCTTATGGTCTTAGGTCCTTCTTTGAAATTGGAGCTGAACTGAAAAAAAAATTTTTATTGTAAATAATAAAGTATTTACAGGTGGAATACTGACCGTCTGGATTATGTTTAATTGAATGAAGTTCCACAACCACCACGAATTTTGTCGCTGTACCAAAATTATTTCATTCAAGTTATTGGGGGTTTGAAACACGCCACAAAAATAAACTTGTGGAAGATGAAGGATTTACCTTCAATTATTTCAAAGAAATAATTTTACTACAGCGACAACATTCGCGGTGGTTGTATGACTTCGTCCAATTAAACACAATCCAGACGCTCAATTTCCCATCTTAGATACTTTTTCTATTATTTACAATAAAAAAAGGTTGTTCAGACCCAACTTCAAATACGTATACCAACCTTGGGAGTAAGTCGTAAATATTTTTTCAACTTATTTTGTCGTGATGAACCCATAGTCGAAGTGTGCTTGTTGAATTCAGACTCTTCTTGTTTACTAATAACATAGCTGTTACACGTGTGACTACAGAAATATTTTGTTCATAAATTATTAAATGATATAATAAATTGTATGGTGTCAAACATGATTTAACTTCTTTTCAATAAGCACTAGAATCACTAGAAATTAATTTCCTTCTATGAATTTGTGTAGTGATTAAAAAAATAAAGTTTTCTTAAGAGAAAAGAAAGCTACTATCGTTATTATAATGTTGGTCCTGTGCTACCTTATGTGTTATACATATTAAATGGATAATACTTGGGCTACCGCCTGCTATCTATCGCATTGGCGTGACAACGTCTGGCCTTGCCCGCAGAGATACTAGGCGCTGTTGGAGCTATGGGAATAGTGTATTTTGTTTAAGCTCCCAACATTCGGATATTTTCTTGATATACAAAAACAATACGTCCACACTAATGGAAAGTTAATTTTGTTTTAAATTTAAATCAAGTACTGTTAAATGCAGTAGATTAGAGTAAACAAATTCATTTAAAAACACCACTCTAAACTCCTTTTTGCGTATTCGCGAATGTTCATTTTCTCTGAAGTGTGAACATTTTTTCTTTTCCTGTATTGAATTTTAACATTTCTGAAATACTCTGTTTTATATTTTAAATGTTGTATTATTGTATTTTATTTGTTCGTGATGTTAGTCTCGTGTGCCGCTCTTAGTGGTGCAATCGCTCGAAGTGCCAGATAACTTTGGTGCAAAGGATAATGTGTATGTAAGGCACGGATGTGGGGTTTCGTACACAGCTATTGTTTTAATATGCTTGAATTTTGGATTATTGCCGACGTTTCGGTTGATATTAAAGTAGCCATCTTTAAGGTATTAGTAACTTTCCGACGTTGCGTGCAGTTTCCCCTGCCGTTATGTAGGCTATCCCGGCTAAGGACTCGATTTTCGTCAAGGAATGTTGTTAAAATATTAAAATATTTTGATAAATTTACTAAAAAATTTAAATTTACTACTATAACGTTTATACTATAACTTTCACGTTTCTTTGTGGACTTTGGTTCGCTCCATCCGCCATAGATGGCAACACCGTGGATGTTACACATTTCCGTTCCATTCGCGAAATTACTCCCACCAAATGCTGTATGCCGGGAGCTAAGATGTCACACGTCAAAAAAAAATTCTGTTAAAAATAAATAAATAAATTTAAATCAATTACCATTAAAAAGTAGAAAGATTATAAAAATATTAATAGTGTGTTTGTATTAATGTGAGAATGTTGTAGCTTCTTAACAGCGTGTGCCGTGTGAAACAGCGATGTCGCGGTTCGCCGCTGGCCATTGCTGGTCTAGAAATTGGGCGGAATGATAATAGCCCGTTGCCTTCGTCAGGCATCGTCCGTCCGTCCGTCAAAAGTTTGGGAAGCCCTGACTTTGACGGACGGTTGTATTATATCTGTGGTTTCAGCTGCAGCAGTCAATTGTTACCGGAATACAGGTGTTTGTATTAGGTCGTTCAGATGTTTCGTATGATAACATTGCGGTTCTTAAGTTTCATGTTCGAACAATTCAATCACGACTCTGAATTTTTCCCGGAGGAAATGCGTACAAGATAACTACACACAAATAGCGAAACAACGTGTGAACAAATCTCCCAGAGAAAAATTCTGGGATGTTGGCAGCACTTATTGTGTAAAGTATTCTGACGGGCGGATCAAGTCAAGTTGTGAATCGCTCGACTGGACGCGTGGCGTTTACGGGCGGAGGTGAAGGGCCGCTGTAGTTCCGTCTTCACTCGCGACGCGGGCGACGTGGCTTGCTGCCCGTCGCTTCTTCCCTTTGTGTAACGAGTAGAGACCGGAAAAAATTGGCGGATTCCTTTCGAGACAGGCTGGAATCCGAACTCGTTTAGCTTAATGCTGCGTCAGTGATTGGACCGCAATTTTCCCTGAAGGACTCTGAGCCAATGGCAAACACTCAACAAAAGAAGTATCGAATCATAAGAATCTCAGTAAACAGGTGTCCCGAGTCGGTAGCCAATTACCAGGTGATAGTTGCCCGAGTACATAGAGAATCGTGGAGTTTAGCCTAGTGTTCATTGAAACCGCGAATTTTTCCAGTCCCTAGTTACTAGGTGTTGGCGGTGGGGGGTAGAAGGGAGGAAACGCGCTGATCCACGAGAAATTCTCTCCGGGCGCTCCCTCGAGATGTTTACTCGTGCTCGACGAGTCTTGGTCTATTGCCCTCGAGTCACCCCCCCCCCCCCCCCCCAGACGTAGTAGCTCACGTTCTCCTCACCTTGACGCGGCGCTAGCGGTCGGGTAGAAGTTTCTGACGAAGAGAGCTCGTCGCGTGAACGCCTCAGTTGGCGTGCACTTCGGCGGATTCCTCTTTAGAATCATTTTCAGATCGAAAAATTACCGTACGTACTGTAGCTGGCTAAATCGCGAAATGAAAAAAAAAATTGTGATTTCTTCAAAATAAAATATATCCTAGAACACACGAAAGCGGAAAATAAAAACCATCTATATAATCCATACTAAAAAATTACCAATAACCAGGGCTGGATTTAGAGGTCTGGAGGCCTCGGGGCAACAGAGGAGTGGAGGCCCCCTGGCCCCAAATTATTTTCCAAATTAAGTGAACAATTTTTTCAGTCGAGTTTTCCAATAAATAATTTATTGTGAAATCAAGTAGATTCTCTTAGTATTTAAAAAACATACATAAATATAATCGGAGACAAGAATGATATAAAATTAAATTTTAGTGTTAATGAATATTTCTGTTGATATTTAACAATAATATAATCATGTATGTACAAAGTACTGTAGGTAAAGGTAAAACAGCGAAAAAAGAATATCAAAGGATTTTTGGGGGCCCTCCGTTTGTAGAGGCCCCGGGGCTTTCGCCCCGGTTGCCCTCCCCTAAATCCGGCCCGGCCAATAACCAATTAATAAAATATTATTATTAAATGGTTACTGATTTATGTATTACTAGCTGCAGTACCCGGCTTTGCCCGGGCTGAACACCGGGTGATATATTGTCCACGAGTTACAGCAAAATGGATAGCGATATGTCCAGTGTGTTGGACATTAAGAAATGACACATAATTACTGTTTGTGTATCTGTGACCTATGATTTTCTGTTTACCCATGGCGATCGGTTTAAAGGTTTAGAAGTTGATGCGCTACAGCGCCATCTAGCGGCGAGTTACAAAAAAAATGGATGATAAAAACACTTCGATGTGCCAACTTTCATGGCGATCGGTCAAACGGTGTAAGAGTTTATCGACGTCATACATACCAAAATCCAACTATATATATTCTTATATTTCGAAATTTTGGGGCTTTCACTTTTGCGAAAAGTGGATGTTCAGGACCTCGAATGGTTTGGAACACTCCATCTCGAAAGAAATGATATTTGAAAATCCTGAAATTTTCGAGATTTTGGGGCTTTGTCGGAGGGGTTATTTTGAGGACCCTGAATGGCAGGGAAACACTAAAAATCGAATGAGAATGATTTTTGAAATTTTCTAAATTTTTGGGGCTTTGACCCCTGAGAAGGGGGGGGGGGTGATGTTGAAGACCCCGAATAGCTCGTAAACACTCCAAACCGAAAGAGAATAGGTTTTCGAAAGTTTGGAAAATGTTTTTATTATTGGGTCTTTGACTCCTTGTGGGGGGAGGGTAGTTTGAGGACCCCGAATGGCTCGGAAACACTCCAAATAGTAAAAAAAGTATTCTTAAATTTAAGATTTTTTCGAAATTTTGGGGTTTTGCATTCCCCCAATCCCCTTACCATAAAAATTTGTTGGAGAACACGTCTTTGGGTAAACGTTCCGCCATCCCCCGGACTTTTTAGTTAGTAATGACTTAATTTTAATAAAATTTCTTCCAATTTTTCGAAATTTTGTGGCTTTCACTTTTGAGAAAAGGGAGCGGGGGGTGGAGGTTCAGGACCTCGAATGGTTCGGAAAACTCCATCTCGAAAGAAATGATATTTGAAAATCCTAAAATTTTCGAGATTTTGGGGCTTTGTCCCCAGAAGGGGAGGGGTTATTTTGAGGACCCTGAATGGCAGGGAAACACTAAAAATCGAAAGAGAATGATTTTTGAAATTTTCTAAATTTTGGGGCTTTGACCCCTGAGAAGGGAGGGGGGTGATGTTGAAGACCCCGAATGGCTCGTAAACACTCCAAACCGAAAGAGAATAGGTTTTCGAAAGTTTGGGAAATGTTTTTATTATTGGGTTTTTGACTCCTTGTGGGGGGAGGGTAGTTTGAGGACCCCGAATGGCTCGGAAACACTCCAAATAGTAAAAAAGTATACTTAAATTTAAGAAATTTTTGAAATTTTTCGTAATTTTGGAGTTTTGCACTCCCCCCCCCCCCCTCCCACAAAATTGGGTGCGAAGTCGACTTTGGGTAAAAGTTCCACCATGCCCCGGACACTTTAGTTCGTAATGACTTAATTTTAATACAATTTTCTCCAATTTTTCGAAATTTTGTGGCTTTCACTTTTGGAAAAGGGGGGGGGGGGGGGTAGAATATCAGGACCTCGAATGTTTCGGAACACTCCATCTCGAAAGAATAGATATTTGAAATTCCTAAAATTATCGAAATTTTGGGGCTTTTTCCCAGAGAGTGGCGGGGGGTTCTAGGACCCTGAATGGCTCGAAAACGCTTAAAATCGAAAGAGAAAGATTTTTAAAAATTTTAAACTTTCGAAATTTTGGGGCTTTAACCACTTGGGGGGGGGGGGGGTGATGTTGAGGACCCCGAATGGCTCGGAAACACTCCAAATAGTAAAAAAGTATACTTAAATTTAAGAAATTTTTGAAATTTTTCGTAATTTTGGAGTTTTGCACTCCCCCCCCCCCCCTCCCACAAAATTGGGTGCGAAGTCGACTTTGGGTAAAAGTTCCACCATGCCCCGGACACTTTAGTTCGTAATGACTTAATTTTAATACAATTTTCTCCAATTTTTCGAAATTTTGTGGCTTTCACTTTTGGAAAAGGGGGGGGGGGGGGTAGAATATCAGGACCTCGAATGTTTCGGAACACTCCATCTCGAAAGAATAGATATTTGAAATTCCTAAAATTATCGAAATTTTGGGGCTTTTTCCCAGAGGGTGGCGGGGGGTTCTAGGACCCTGAATGGCTCGAAAACGCTTAAAATCGAAAGAGAAAGATTTTTAAAAATTTTAAACTTTCGAAATTTTGGGGCTTTAACCACTTGGGGGGGGGGGGTGATGTTGAGGACCCCGAATGGCTCGGAAACACTCCAAATCGAAAGAGATATAAAGGAAAACTTATTACCTACCTATGAATAATTTTCTAAATAAATTAATAAATAACTCTAAGTTTAAGAATTTACGTACATACATAATATTAAACTTCAAACTATACACACCAAAAAAACTAAGGATGTTTGTGAAACTATTTTTATTTGTCATAATGTTTAAAACATTTGTAGGATTTGTTGATATGTAAAACTGTGATGGCCATATTCCGCTTATCCAAAGGAGTATAGAAATTAATAGAGATATCACTCCCTGTACACACCACAAATCTTTGAATTAAGTAAAAAAAAAACATAGTCCAAAATGAAACAAAAAGTATAAATAACAACTAATTTGTCAAAAACATTTATTCAACTGGAATGACAATGTTAACATCCACCTGAAATTTAATAGAAGTAGGTAGGTAAGAATAAATAAATAAATATATATAAGAAAATAAATGAAATTAAAACATACATAAATAAAATTATCTCACACTCAACCAAACATAATGTTTAATATGAAATAAAGGAAGATGGCAATTACACGTAACTAAACTAATTAATAAAAAAAATTCGACCTACCTGAAATAGTAAAATTCAAATTTTTCAACAATATATTACATAATTGATAAATATTTCTGGTCTTCGGTCTCAGTAGCCCTAAGACTCTTGACGCTCAGCAGATAAATTATAAACACTAAACCAAACTCCTTGCAAATAAGTTATAAGTAGGTACTGTAAAAAAAAAATAATTTAGATTGTAATATACAAAAACGGTATTGAAAATTGAAACAAATATGGCGACACTACAAACTGTCAAGATATTTATTTTTTTCTTACTCTCTACTTAGTTCCTTACAATAGCAAAACGTAACGTAATGGCTTGAAAGCTATTGCTCGGCAGACATAGAGGAATGATACTAACAGTTTGTATATCTATGACACACGTTACATAAAATTAAGATATATTTTTCTAACCCGTTTAAAATTCATTTATTTTAGACAAAAGATAGCCTATGTCCATCCCCAGGATATAATCTATCTTCTTGCCAAATTTCATTACGATCCGTTCAGCCGTTCAGCCGGGAAAAGGTAACAAACAGACAGACAGACAGACAGAGTTACTTTCTAATTTATAATATTAGTAAGGATTCCAATTCTTACTGATGTTCCACTATACGAGCGTTACGTTCGACTTTTTACTGTTAACTTTTGCAACATAAATATTCTATACGTTAGCTGTGTTTTGTAAAAAGTCAGACAAATATTAATCATTAAATTTTTTTTTGTCCTAATTGCGTTGTAACTCGAACTTCAATTTTTTTTTCTACATCTGGGTGATGGTTACAAATGAACTTTTATAGTCCCATTTTTAAATATATCACTTTGTTAATACCTGGAATGATCCACTTGGCTGATTAAGTCGAACATTTAAGTTTAATTTCATATCCGAGTTTAACTAGACTGTTTAACTAGACTACGCAGTTTAACTAGACTGTTTTTGTAGGCCCGTAGTGTTCCTAGTTCAGTCCAGACAGAATTATTTCATCTTACACTGAGTTAGCACACAATTTTCCTTATTCGCAGTTGGTTTGAACAGAGTCTTGAGCCGGTGGTTGCTAGGCGTGTGACGACACGAACCTTATTGCAATATTTCGCGAGGCACAGGCATTCGTGTTTTCTTCCGACCCTACTGTGTAACCGCATCCACTCTTCGTGTTAATTCTCACAGATTATCTGTATCAGTATTTCGTAGCTTATTCTTGTTTACTGTGGCATTAGCGTATTAACTATTTGCGATAAGCCTAAAGTAAGGTAAGTTCTAGTGACATTAGCTCTAATTTCTGCAAACTATCATAATTATATGAATACTTATTCTGTTTTTAGTTAACGACCAAAAACGTTATTTTTTTTATTATTTTTACTATTTCTGTAAACTATGAATAAATAACTTAAAAATTAGCGGAGTTATGATAAAACGTTTTTAGTATTTACATATAAGCCCCGTTTTTTTTAAACTAACATCTGAACTAACCATTTAAAAATGTTCTGGTTTTACGGGCCCAAACAAATAAGAGCTTTAGTATTCTGAAAGGAAACGGATCGATAAGAAATGTCCTAAAATATAATTTTCTATTCGTCGAACAATGACCAAATTTAGATTTATTTATTAGTTACTATCCCTAGAAATTTCTCTGTAACCGTTTTTAGCTAAAACTTTTTTTTGTGAGAATCTGTTACACTGTTTCTATTTTGTTTGTGAACCTTTATAAGAGACATACTGTAGCTATGTCTAAGTTGCATTAGATTATCGTGCCTTTGCGCTCGCACTTTTAAGCCCAAAATCGTAATTTGGGCTTAGAGTTGGATACAGTAATATAGTTATAAAAATCGAGTATTTAGAAATATCGAATTTTGAACCGTACATATGGGCTCACGAATGTAAATCGGAGAATTTTTTTTTAAGTTAAACACGCCCAGCCAATATGTTAAAAAATAATAATGTTTAACTACCTGTAATCACAGAGTGTGCAAATATTGAACGTGTTTATATCACATGTTGTGGCAGTAGGGAAGGTATCTGATAACATCATTTATTTATTGGTTAGCCAGCTTTTGTGGCTGTGGATTGTTCGTGAATTTAATTTTGTTTCCGCTGGCCAGGGTATGAATTAGAGGCATGTGTGTATGCCAGATAAATATTTCAAAATGATGTGGGTTAACGCGAGTGGAGGAACGTAATGTTTGCAAGCTGCTGGCTGAAGCTCGCGCAAGAGTTAAAAAAAAAGGCACTCTGTCGGGAAGTAAAAAAAAAAGAAATTAAAACGCGAAATATTTCACGAGGTTTGAAATGGACGAGCGCAACACACACACACACACACACACACCAACACACACACAAACACAAACACAAACACACACACACAAACACACACGAACACCACTCCAGCTGTACTACGTGCGAGGATACGACCAAAGCGCACAAATCCTGTGTTTTGTAATAACTTCGCTTCCCTTACCCGGGGGAGGGGGTGGGGGGTTAATATATTAATGTGTGTTTGCGGCCATTAATTTTGACGTAGCGCGTACATCCGGCCACGTCGCTTCCAAGGCTTTACATATTCTCTTTAAAGCGAGTTTTAAAGTCTATCTCTTTTTTTTTTCTCTCATTAAGTTAGCCATTCTCTGTTATTGTTTAATTTATCACGCTCCAGTGTATTTAAAAATTAAGGTGTTGCGGAATGTGTGGCTCAAAATACCAGAGAGGTTCGTGATGATGAATAAGTGGCAAAGTTCGGTGTGGTTGTAGTCAATTATTCCAGCCACTGGTACAAAGCTATACGAACTTAAGCACCGAGAGTTCTCGAATGTTCCCTAGCAAACTATTAATATTATGGAAGCAGTCTCAGTAGTTAAAGTTTAAAAATAGGATATTTCCCGTGGTTGACGTAAAACAAATGTACGAACAATCACCGTTTTCTTTTAGTTTGTACCGCAATGAATATAGCCGGAAATCGCCAAATTAAACTTTTATTGTTTAGTAATAATTCAGCCAAAATATTCATTCAAAATCCCGCTATGTTTTACTCGATGATTTATTTGCATTGAGACATATTAAAAATGAAGTCAGTATTTCAAACCGAGCCCCAAGCAAGGTACAAAAATTACCAGGACAGTTAGCTGTTGCCAACCTCTGGCATAACTTAAGTTCATGCAATTGAGGAAAAAAAATGTTCGATACATTTTTTTGTACAGATCTCTTGCTTTTTTATACGTAACAAAAATTTTTTTGTTGAATTGGCGAAACGATTTGGTTGGATAGCTTTTTAAAAAAAAAAAAAAAAAACTTTCATACTGCAGGATGTTTGTTTTAATCGAAGCAATAAATGTATTTTCCTCCATACAAACAAATATTTTCGTTGGAACAAACATATATTTTGTTTTCAAAAAACAATCATTTCTCTCAGAATGAGCACCGAGTTGAAACACAATTGGTTCGTAGTCCACTATACTGTAGAAGGATCCGCGCTCCTAGCTTCCGTAAATAACTCTGTGACTAAAATCCTGCGTTGTGCAGAGCAGATTTACAGATTACACGATTAATGGCGCAGAGGTGAAGCACAGAACTGCATTCGGGAGGGAGTGGGTGGGAACCTCGAACTGCCATATGTTCGCAAGGCGATAGCCAATAGGAAATAGTAATTATATATCTTATTAATGAACTGTTTAAAACATATGTTTGTCATAGACCTAAGGCTCTGTCTCCCGCGCAATGTTGATTTTTTATTTTCGTTTTGTAGCCGCTACCATGGTGTGAGTTTCGGAATTTTTTTTTATACATTTTCATTTCTTGGTCCATAGATAAGTAGACCCCAAAACCATCGTCAACTCCAATGTTTATATAAATGTTTTTATAAATCACAATTTTGTGGACACGATAACTATCACAAATGTTCATAAATCACTTCCAAACTGATACATAAAATCTAATAGTAAAAAATATCGGTCGAGTTCGTTAATGGGAAATATCCGACCAAAGGGGTAAAAACGGGAAACGTTTTTTGTAAAATAGAAAAATTGCCGTAACACCCATGATATGGAAAATATCACATCCGTTTGGACGTATTATAACTCGTAGGAGTAATGCCAAAATATTTAGTCTGAATACGTTTATGATATGATAAACCATAACTGCAAGGGGTAGAAAAACCAAGGGTTGAAAGACAAAAAAAAATCATAACTCCATTCATCGAATTTGTAGAAATACTTTATTAATCTTATAATTTTTATCTAAAACTTTTGTTTGAAACAATTTTTGATTAGACGAATCATTGCTGCGAGGGATTGAAAAAATAAGGGGTATAATTTAAAAAAAATCATAACTCATTTATAGGTACACTATCAAATCCTTTAAAATTGTTTGTAAATATTGTAATTTTTACCTAAAACTATTGTCTGAAACAATTTTTGATGAGACAAACCATTACTGCAAGGAGTGGAAATACAAAGGGTATAAAGACAAAATGTAATTACTTTTTTTCATAGTTATACTATCAAATCCAATATCATTTATTGTATAATGGCTAAAATTTATCTAAAACCTTTGGCTGAAAATTTTTTTGATGAAACTAACTATAACCAGAAGTTGAAATTTAAAAAAAAATCTTAGTATCAAATTCGTCAATATTTCTTAATAACCATTATCATGTTTCCTTAAACCTTTGTCTATAGAAAAATTAGATACGACCCTGTATTAGTGCAAGGGATGAAAAATGGTGTTGGGAAATCAAAACAATTGCATAACTACCTTAGTAGGCATAATATGAAATTCGTTAATACATTAATGCTGGATGCATTAAGTTAAAAAACATTCAAAATATTTTCGCTGCGTGGAATATGAGAAAATGTTAAATCGATTTTTTTTTAATATTTGCGAACATATAGGATGTTATGTAGGCTATATTAAGTTGTTAAAATGTTCAAGGAGTTATAGAAGTTTTCAAAATATTTTCCGAAGAAGTATGTACTTCAAAATATACCTACGCCTGTAGACTTTGCCGGAAAGGATTTTTTTCCCATTACTTTCATTCAAGGTATGTGTGTGTGTGTATGTGTGTGTGTGTATATATTGCATTTGTTGTTCTTCCACACATATTTTCAACAGATATTCACTTAGCGTAATATAATAGGTGTAAAAAAAAGTGGCGCAAGTGATGATGATAACGAAGACATATGTGACACTTTTCACCCATACTAAGTGAATATCTGTAGAAAATATTTGTGGCAGAACAAAAATGCAAGGGAGGTATCACTTAATTTTTTTTAACAACCCTTAAAAAAGACAAAAAAACGGAAATTTCATCATGGCGTTTGAGATAAAATTCTTTATTATAAGGTAAATTCAAAAGATAAGTGGCATTTTGCCTTACTTCGATCGATAAAGAATGCAGACCTCTGATGTGACGCTGACGCGAGGCTGACGTACGCCTCACAGGTAGGCAACATGTGTAGCGAGCTCTCCATCCGGGCTGCGTACTTCACAGGAATAGTTACAGCAACACGTGACGCTTTATAGCTAAGGAGTCATCACGCTATACAGGTTGCCTACCTGCCAGGCATTCGCCCGCCAAGTACCTGCATCTCTTCTGGAGCCTGGCTCATTTACGGATCGATGTACGCAGGACAAAATATCAGTTAAATTTTTATTGCGTACCTAATCAATTATCATCTCCTCTGAAAGCTTGTAACATTTGTACGTTACACACTGTAGCCTATATGATTTTTGAAATCGTGTGTCGTTGAAGTGTAAATAGGTGAGTGCGATAAGTGCGAAGATAAATAATTTAATGTATTTTTGAAATAAAGTTTATTTTTGGAATCTGTAAGCTGAGTTGTGTGTTACTGATTGTTTAAGAACACGAGTGTGAACCACACGTTTATTTATATATATATTTTTAAGACAGCACTCGTTCGTGTTCTGACGTCTCAAACTCGCAGCCGAACGAGCATTAACTTGACTGGTAAGCACGGGGAAAGCCATTAGCCCCGAGTGCAGTTTGTTTTTGTTCAACGTTTTAGGTCCTTCTCTCTCTCTCTCTCTCTCTCTCTCTCTCTCTCTCTCTCTCTTCCTCCCTCCCGCCCACCACAGTGCTGGCGAGAAGGTCTCCTCTCCCTCCTCTTGTTTAGCCACGCCCTCTGCCGCGAGCTTCATCGCCATGTTCATGCGCCCTTTGGCGAATATACGCGCCGAGACACCGCGTAGCACCCTACCTTCTTCTCCGCGCTGCAGTCGCCCCGCTGTTAGACAACCACTTTTGAAACCTCTTCTTTTCTTTTATCTTCCCCTCCCTTATTGCTTTCAGTGGTCCAGAGGCCATTATTTTATTTTTTTAATAATGAAACATCGCACCCTTGCTGTAGACGTAAAAAATGCTTTATTTTAGAAGAAAGATGAGGTTTCGTACAAAATAATTTTTTTTGTGCGTACGATGTTAAGCTGATTTCAAGTATAAAGATTCAAACTACGTAGCATTTATCGTTTGCTGACTCAGAAGTAAGTTTCGAGGGTACAGTGATGGTGACGTCGCCAATGGGTGACTGGCTTCAGAACTGAAGCGTGCTGTGAATGACGTGAGCAATACTTCTACACTGTAAATTATTATTTTTTTTTGTAAATAGAACAATAATATCATGACAAATTACAAATATTAGTGCATTTACTTGAAAACAACTGATATTGCTAACTGCTAAATAGTATTCACATTAATATTGAGTTCAGATCCGTACCCGGGCATTTAATGCTCTGAGTTGTCACAGTACCTCAAATTGTAAACCGTTCTTTGAATAGCTTTCCAGTGTAACTGCGTGCCTAAAAAAGCATGATAGGCTACTGCAAAAAATAAAATTATTGAATATTCAATTATCTTTTCCGTGGTTTAAATAAAAAGCTTGAATGAAACGTGAATTAATATATAATATTATGCGCCAGTTTTCGTAAGAAATACTCAGAATCATCTCTAAAATCGTTATCCATGAATGCGAAAATTAACCATGGTCATGTGTTGTATAAAGTTACTATATATATATATATATATATTTGCAACGCGACGTTGTAATGCCAATCCGAGGGCACGACCAAAGTTAACTTACAGGTTGCTCCCAAAAAGGAGCCAAACATACAAGGTGACGCAGAAAAACGGGAACTTTTGGCAAACAAATAAAAATAGAATACATGAAACAACACACAATTTTACTGACAGCAATTGATCCATCAAAACTTGCCTTTTAAGGAACAACAATCCAAATCATCATTCATCAGTTTATGATTTATATTTTTCCTTTTGAGGCTACCTCAAGAGTCGGGTCTACACGACTCGGCCGATGACACTGGAATAATTGAAGACGAAATTCGTTGTATCCCAGCTGAGATGTTGCAGCGATCCATGGGTAACCTGAAAAACAGATCATAATTACGTGTACGTAGACAAGGACGCCATCTGCAGGACGTACGTAATTGTCCTTGTTATAATTGATAGTTTGGATTTTCGTTCCTTAAAAGGCAAGTTGTAATGCTTCATTTACTGTAAGTAAATTTTTGTGTTGTTGCGTGTATTCTATTTTTATTTGTTTCCCAAAAAGTTCCCGTCTTTTTGTGTCATTCTGTATAAAATCAAGAAAATGACTTGTTCAGGTTCATCAGCAGAGATGTTAGCTCCAGCTCGTAGTTCCAACTCCCCTCTATGTTCGCCACAGTGGCCACCGCCTCGGCGCCGGCGAAACATACCGGAAATCACACAAGCACCAGCCCCACAATTGTTGGTACACCTACCCACAGTTATGGTGCGCTATAACGTCCCCGCTCCACCTGATTTTATGGCACTTCTCCGACTCTACAGTAACATTACTATAAAAAAAACAGCCACTTAATTCTGCACAAAATTAATGTCTCTTCCAAAAGTGCGTAAAAGACTCAGTTTCGAAAGTTTTAAAAACGTAAGCCAAACAAGAAAATGGGGTGTGGCTGTGTCGTGGACACGGCCGTGTGTTGTACGTTAATACGTGTACGTAACAGGTAATATTTTATATGCAAAATATGAAATTAGCTATTTTTTTTATTTTAACACCATATATATTCACTTTAACTATTTTACACTAATGTTTTATATATTCAATCGATAGATTTTGACGAGATCTGACGATTTAAACTCAAACGAACGTTGTAGCTTCTCCGAGTCAAAAGTTATACTAAATGGAAATCTCGAAACGCAGCAAAATGACCTCAAAATGGCGTCGCTTCCCCCTCCACCGCGCGTGATGCGTCACAGTCCTCACTCAGCGTAACGAATTATTTGATCCTTTAGCTATCCAGTGGTGTAATTAATTTTTCGGCTGCAACACACCAAACTGTATCCCCCGATTTTGTTATCATTCGTTGTTTTTTTTTTTTTTGACGTGACAACGTCTAATAAATCGATGAACGCCGCACGCACGAAAAAGTGAACCGTTACGCACATTATCCCGTTACGCCCATTGTACGCTTGTGCCGCATCTATCCCTCTTCCACTCGATTGGAACAACCATCGATTTGACTTTTTGGAGGCACATTAAACTTGAAACACTCCCATTCGTTTCCTACTTTTCCTATCATCATCGTCCTATCTTTAACAGAATAACACAGATTGTAACAAGTTAAATAGCAAACATGTATAAACGTTATAGTTGAAATAATCTCTTCGTTAAAGTAATTATTATATTTGAATTAATGAGTGCAAATAAAAGTAAATTTATCAATTAAATTGTAGATTTCATTTCACTCCTTCTTTGTATCCATACAAAATAGTGATAATTCAATAAAAATGATTCAATTTTATTCATAAAAGTATATGCAATCATATCATCAACGTTTTGTTATGACGTCACTTTAAACTATCGACCGTAAACCGACTTTACAGACAACCAATTTTTTTTTATTGCCTCCCACTATTGAAGCAAGTTTAAAGACGTGTTCACGTGAGAAGGGAGGCGTGCCCACGGCCTGAACGTAAAGCCCGCGCGAACCGCCCAGTCAGCCGACGTCAACGCCCGCTGCTCCAGCCCCGTCGTGATCGATACCAGAGGCTGTCCGCCCGGGCGCCGTCTCTCTCTGGTCACCGCCGGCAGGCCGAGGTCGCACCTGCGTGACTTGGGGCGTATGTATCAGTGGCGTGACCACGGGGGGTGGGGGGGGGGGGGGAAATAACTATTTCATGCAACAATTCCAAATGTTCGCAGGCTTTCACGGCCATCGTCTGAAGTAGCACGGCTTCCGGGTTGTAGCCGCGTCCTCGGCGAATAATTCACCGACGTGTTTCGGTCGTTTTTGCAGTCGCCATCATCAGGGAGCTGTTGCCTGGCAGCTCCGTAGGTAACTGCTCCCTGATGATAGTGACTGCATTTTAGACCGAAACGTCGGTGAATTATTCGCCAAGGGACGCGTCTACAACCTAGAAGCCAAGCTACTTCAATTCCACACAGATCTTTACAATATTTGCTCCCAAAAATTGTAGTTATTCTTCCGTAGCAATTAAAAACCAATAACATTATTTTCAAATAAAAAACATGTCTATCTTTTATTGGATAATTTAACTGATGAAGACATTTCTTCAATATTTCAGTAAGGTATTATTATATACTGTGTTGTTAACTTATGTACTTGTATTTTTCCTTTTTTTTATTTTTGATAAAGACTTTTCTGACGTAATGTTATACTTTATAATGTGTTTAAATTAATTGCTGTTTTTAACTTTCAACTTTATAAAAACCTATTACTAATGTATTTGTAAATGCTTACAATTTTTAAAATGTTTACATTTGTCAAAATACCGCACGTAGATCGAAGTTATTAGACGCACTCGCACACAAGCTTAGTTAGCGGCTGTCGTGTCTGCGGAATTAGCTTCCACCCGCTAACAACAGTAACTAGGGACCGGAAATATTTTCGGGTTCATTGATCTCTATGATAAACTGCACAGTCCTCAGCATATTCGGGTAAATATCTCCTGATCATTGGCTGCTGACTTTTCAGACGTCTCAACTGTGTTGAACGTGGTTCGGCACTTCCTTGGTTTAAGTTTCTTATTGGCTCATAGTCCTCCAGATAAAATGTAGGCTAATCGCAGAAGCAGTAAAAAAGCATACTTGTTTGAACTGTAGCCTATCGCGGGATGAATACGCGAATTTTCCCGGGCTCTAGTAATAAAATGTTTTCGTCCCCTTGAAAAGTTCATAGAAAGATGTGACATCAAATATATGCGCTTCGAACTCAATCAGGGTTATAATTTTGTTTTTTTCGAGCTTTTGTTAGTGTATCGTTGGTATTTGCTTGAGCTCTTACCGCAACTACTTAATGTCGCGTCTTTTATGTATTTTCCAAGTAGTTAAAAACACTTGAGGAGACACATACGGTTTGCAGAGCTTCAGGAAAAACAACGCTATTTTAAAACTACTCAATACATCCGAGTGGATTCTGTTTACGAAAAGCATTTAAGAATTCGCTGAAGACGGAAAAGTAGTTTTGTTTCCGAATGAAGTTTTTAAACTGTGTTTTTAGAAGAGTTAAAATAGCTAAAAACTTATGTTTAAGTAATTTTTAGTAATAAAACAACCGATACAGATTCTTGAAAGCACTTAAGGGACTTGCATTACACCTTAATCTTCATTTCTTCGCCATGTAATGTTACGGTCATCGCTGAAATTTCATAGTTGACCTATGCACGACGAGAAGAATGTGCGCCAGTTCAGAGACTTGCGCTTATAAAGTCTATAGCGCGCTAAAAGCATCAGCGAGCATCGCGCTTATCATCCCGCCTCACTAACACAGATACACCCGGATCAGACGGGCCCATTAAGAGCCCCGCGTAGGGAGGGGTGTATTTTGTGTTTGTAAGGCGAGATAAGTGCCTCTAAGCGCAATGCTCTGAATTGGCGCGCAGTCAATTCGTCGTGCATAGAAAAACAACTATATTTGACGGCTAATTATAACACTATAAAGCGGGTGTATGAGAATAGAGGTGTGATGCAAGTGCTTTCAAGAATCTTTACCGGGTGTTTCATGCCTAAAAATTATTGTGAAAACGCGCGTTTTGACAATTTCCAATCTTCTAAAAAAAAAAAGTTTCAAAACTAAATCCGGTAACAGAACTACCCATCCGCTCTTAGCGTATTCTTAAATACTATTCGTAAACAGACACTACTCGGATATTTTGAGTAGTTTTCAAATCGCGTGGTTTCTTCTGAAGCTCTGCAAACGGTATGTGTACCCGGGTAGGCGAGGTCCTTAAAGGGCCCTAGTAGGTGAATTATAACACATCGTAAGAGCTCTTAAATTAACGAAGAGACCCAGTTAATCATTGTCAGTATGTTCCATATTATTATTGAAATGTTTTTAACTGTCAGAAAACTGTTCAAACTTTATTTTTATTATTTTTTGAAGTGACGTCTAATAAATCTATGAAAGCCGGCTGCACGCACAAAAAAGTGTCCTGTTACACACATTGTCCCGTTACGCTCATTTTATATTGCCCTTTGCTAACCTGAACCTCCTAGCATTGCGACCGAGTCCGTGGCGTAATTCTGTTTTCATGCATTTCCATGTAACATTTTCATTGCTCTTTGCTAACCCGTTCCTCCTAGCATTGCTGCAGAGTCCGTAGGGCAAATATATTATTTTTGACTGCATCTTGGTGTTGGGTAGCCATTTTCATTCACATCATCCTTGAAACACTCCCATTCGTTGCCTACTTTTCCTATCATCGTCCTATCCTTAACAGAATAACACATATTGGAAGAAGTTAAATAGCCAACATGTATAAAAGTTATAGTTAAAATAATCTCTCCGTTAAAGTAATAAACATATTTGAATTAATGAGTGCAAATAAAAGTAAATTTATCAATTAAATTGTAGATATCATTTCACTCCTTCTTTGTATCCATACAAAATAGTGATGATTCGATAAAAAGATTCAATTTTATTCATAAAAGTATGCAATCATTTCATCAATGTTTTATTATGACGTTGTCACGTTAAACTATCGTCCGTAAACCGACTTTACAGACAACCAATTTTTTAAGGTGACATAAGGTATTGGGTAAAATAAAGCAGGGGAAAGGTACAGAACGTTCTTCATGATCATAAGTGCAGTCAGGGTGACAAATCTAGCACATTATACAGTTTTCAGGACGTAGATATAATTACAAGAGTGAACAAAGCTGTATGATTTCATAGCTGCGCAATGTTTCTGAACTCTCAGGCGAGGGGAGGGGTTATCAATGAAAGTCAATATTAAAGCTTATATTAAGGGATATGACGGGTATGGATTTTGTTAAAGGTAATTCCATTAGTTAAGAAAACAATTCTAAATAAGTGCTTTGAGGTTTTTCTTGGGCAGCTTATTGCACTTGTATGACGTGTTGTGTCTGCAGCCTGCCATGCATTTTTGTAGCACTGGTTGCATACCCGGTACGAGCCAGTTCAACTTTCGTAAACATGTGCAGTAGCCAACGTATGCCATCGAACTGGCTTGCTATACAGCATATTTTCAAAAAGAAAAGTTTCTTTTTGTCTGTGACATCCAAATATTTAAATTTTATGTTTGCTCAGTTTACACTTGTACCTTTAATTTTAGACATTTTTGCAAGTCAGAACACATGTGGATAACTATTGCTGATGTAGTATTAAGTATTTTTTATTTTATTTTTTGTTACAAAATAAAATGTAACGCTGTTTAACACACTACACAGTTTCCAATTCATCCTAATTAATTTTACCTTTTTTTAGTTTTTAAAGGTTATAATTACCATTTTAATATTTGTATTGCAAAAATTTTAAAATACATACATAATTATTTAAGCGTTGGAAATATCATCGTAACATTTTACATTTTGTCAAACTTAACTATATGGTTACTTTTTTCAAAAGTATTTAGTAATTACTTGCTGAACGGCTCAAGAAATATCGGTGGTGTTCACACTGATGATTTTTGTTATCTAAGTTTTTTTTTTTTATCCAAGTAACTGTTCATGCAACTATATCAACAACTGTATCACGCAAGCTTATAGTTTAGGCTTAGTGTGCATTAAACTATAAATGTGTGGTTATTTTTTTTTAACGAAGTTCTCACCATACCAACTTGGTTCTGCATGCTGCGAGTTTTGTGTGGAGCGTCATCTGTAGGCGAGAGATAAAATGCCGCACTTAACTTCTCTCGTGCTCCCACTAATTGTGTCAGTTTACGCCAAACAGATAGTCTGCAATTGACGCGCTTAATGGACGTTTCATGTCGCCGTGGTTCAGTGATGAGAGTTCAGGATAATGAGGACGTTCGTCCAAGTGGGATGATGAACCTTTGCCATTTCCAAATAATTACGGCGTCGCCATTGCGCGTGGCTGGTTACAGAAACAAGTTTGTTAATGTGGTGGTCCGGTGGTGCAGAATAACGTACTGTGCCAGCTTCCGTTGAAACGCCGCGAGTGACGTAGCGAACGTTCACCGAATGTCATGCGTAACATTCTTCTTTCAATTACAAATTGTCATTATAGAATTCGGCACAACGTTGTTTCTCAAACTTATTTAGTTTAATTGCTGTAGTCAATCCGGAAAAAAATTGCAGGGTTTGAGTCCACTTGTAGCAACAAAAAAAAAAGAGATAGTGTGTGCGTAACGTACAAAACAACAGCGCGCCTCTTTCGGTGCAAGAAACAAATCTGTGTAGATTTGTCTAAGTGAGACAATGAACCCTATTTTGCGTATGGATCAAGAATTAGACTAGTAAAACTAAGTTACTTAGAAAGTAAAATTCGTAAAAAACGTTGTTCGGAATAAACCTCCCAATTTGTAACTAGGCTGATAATTTTTCATGAGTTGTTTGAGGTTTTTTTTTGACGTGATAACGTCTTATAAATCGATGAACGCCGGCTGCACGCACGAAAAAGCATGACTCGTTGTCACGTTCCGCCTGAGCCGAGCGTACGAGAACCGGCCAACTACCGTGCGAGAAAATCTTCTATAATATCAAACAGGTTAAGGCGGGTTTTTTTAACTAATTGTTCGTGATGATATTTAAACAAATTATTGAAAATAAATTTGCAAAAACTGTAAATAATATTTGAAAATTAAAAAGTATGCAATTTTTCATCAATGTTTTCTTATGACGTTATCACGCGAAATTATCGTCCGTAAACCGACTTTGCAGACAACCCTCCCTTTTTTTAAGTATTGAAACGCGAGTCTTTTTGACGCTTCCGTGAGAACGGCGAGAAGGCAACTGCCGGCGCAAGAAACGTCCCTGGAGGAGTTGCGCTAAACTCCGGCAGTTTCTCGCGGCTCAGCCGGCGCTTAATAACGCACCAGCAGTCCCTCGCTGTAATTGGCCCGTCGGCGGCATTAATTATGCAGATGGCGCGGCGCGAGAGGTTTGCGGGGAGGGACGTGGGAACGGAATCCCGGCCGCCCGGGGCAAGGAAAGTGCCGCTAATGGAACAAGGAGAGTGTTTCTCCTTTTTTTCTTTATGCGCGCGCTGCTGGTCCGAAGAGGAGAGAACTGGCCTGATGGATGGGCTGGGATATCTCTCTTACTTGCCTCCCTTTGTTCTCCCGGGAAGTGAAATATCGAGTTCTGGCCGGGCGAGCACGACGCATCCAAGTTAATTTTCTGTAGAAGCTCACGGAAATAACTTTTCCTTACATCATTGCATGTGTACGTAACGTCATAAGTACGACTCACTCAAGTCCATCCCAGTCAAATACAATATTCGAATCAAACAACCGAGGTGTGATTATATATATGGTTTAGTTTTTTTTAAAGCATATCTTTTTTTCAATATCGATATGTTATGTTTTAAAATAAATATATGTACATATATAAGACACTATGTCCACTTTTGGGAAAAATGCACTTTTAACTATGAACTTGACCACCGTTTGGCGTTCTTTCTAGTGGAATACAACACTAAGATCTACGATATGTCAAAAATTCACATTTTGAGTAGACAATAGTTGAGTAACTGCTCTCATGAAAAATATGGTTTATTTGTCATAGTATCTTATGCCTCCGAGGTACACATATATATTTATAATCTTCAAAGAAAGCTATAGTCTTTGTCACGTAACTTGTCTCAAAATTAGTATCAGGGCCAACTTTCACTTGCCAAGCGTTACATGATGTTTGTCACGGTATGCAGTTGTTTTCTTACACGCAAACTTTTGGCAGAAAACCAGTTAACAGAAATACGTAGCCCATTGAAATCAATTGTAAAATTGCTAAATTCAGTACACGCTAAATGACACAGATTTTATAATGACATGTTTATAGTTACATACCTGTTTCAAAACCATCGTGCGGAACTTCACTTTGAAACTTACATGAGAAGCAGAACAGCCAAACATCCCTAACATGTGTTTGGTTTAAGGTGGTATGGAATGCCTTCTAGTTCAGTTGATAGTCAAAGTTTAAAAATAATATTTCTTTAACGCATTTATGGCGTTTAGAAAAGTCATCATCAAAACTATGGAGTAGATTATGTTTTGTTATATCTCCAGTTTTATTTTAGTTTTAGTGCTGAAAAAAAAAATTCCTCGTTTAGGAAAATGGGAAATAGGTTAGCAGATCGAATAAGCTGTTGTTTCTTATCCAACTCGCGGGCCGTATTCCAAAAAGTGTCCCAACCCAATCCCTGTTAGGTAACGACAATGCAACCGTTTTGATAAACCGTGCCCTGCGCGAGGCTAGAAACTGATTTCAGTGCATTCTAGCGGACGTTTGACAACCATCGATACATTTGCTACGCCAAACATCCTACAATTATCAGCACTATCGTTCGAATTAAATTGTATAATTTTAATTTTCTCAAGTACCTACTTTTAAAGTTTCGATTATTTTTTTTACCATGAAAGTGTACAAAATGTATTCCAGCATAGTTTCGCTATCATAAAGTTTCATTTGGCACACCAACACGCTTGGTACATCCCCCGATTTTCACAAAAATGACTACATACGAGTTAATGGCGCCAGATGCGGTACAGCCATCTGGAGAAATCAACGAAAAAGTGAGCTCTGCGAATGCGCGTAATTTTAGCAAAAGAGCGGCAACGGATTAGACACCGAAATCTGTTCCCTAAAAATAAGGGACTGGCCGTGTCCTATAGCGCTCTAGGAATGTGGTAAGGCTACAGGTGTAGCATATTCAACACCTAAACCCTTATTTTTGTGTCTTGGAATACCGGTCTTAGCTGTTCTAATTATCTGGACGGGGAAGGCGAGGCGGGATGGGGCTTTTTTTCCCCCCCCTAAATTTCCCCCGACCCCATTTGCGTGTCCTTGGCGGCAATCCAATTTGGAGGCAATTACCCTTCCGGTGCATTCTGGGTTATCCCTGCGCCCTTCCCCACTCTCTGTGCCTTCATCAGCTCGTTCCACTTCGTATACTGTCAGAGACGAGACACGCGGGACTACGCGCGGCCCGTGTTGCGTTTGCCGAGAGTGTTCCGGGGATTCGAACCCGTGCCCCCCAGTTGTTGCGCCTCGTCGCTCGACGGAAGACACCTGACTACCGGCTCACGGCATCGTCCGCCACCTGAAGTCCGCCGTAGCGAAACCTATACGCGGGGAAAAAAAAAAAAACATTTTATGTACTTTTACAAACCACTTGCCAAGCAATAGTTTGTAATACTACATGAAAGATATTGTAACTTTGTACAACATATGTCTGGTTATTTTTACATATATGAAATACGTTTATGGAGATAATTCTGAGTATTTCTAACGAAAATTGACGCATATATTTTTTTTAAATTTTAATTAATTATTCATTCAAACATATTTTTTTTTTGAACATGGAAAAGATAATCCGATATTCAATATTGGACTTTTCAGTTTTATTATGCTCATTGATCTGCGCAGTTAATACTGGAAAGATAGTCAGGTAACGGTTTACAAATAACTTTAACTAATGGAGGTAATGGGTCATCACAAAGTATGAATTCCTGGGTAAGAATCCGAAGCCAGTATTACTGCGAACATTATTTTGTAATGATTCAGTTGTTTTCATGTAAATGTAAAAATTTGCAAATATCTGTAATTTCACATGAATATAATTTTGCTCCATTTGCAAAAAAAAAAGTTACCGGGCATACCTGTAGAAGTACATTGTAAATATTTTGTTTCACAGTCTCGTGAGTGTAATGTCTTAGTGAGCGTCACTAGATGCTAGCTACGGAATAAAAAAACCCACACTTCACGAATTGTGATGCCGATGGATTGAATCTTAAGCGGGTAGCATTCTTAATTATGTTGCTTCTATTATTTAAAGTTTTTGCACATTATTTTCAATCAATTAATAAAATAACCACATTATTTTTTAAAAAAAAGTTTTTCGTCCTAAACAAGCCCTAATTATATGTTATTTATGAACTTAAAAAAGGCAAACCTTTACGCCAGTCCTACCATGTACTGAAAGCTGTAAATCATGTGGTATACAGTTTTGGATAAACCGTTTGTATGTAGCCTTCGTCTTAAAATTCTTTATTTTATTCCATCATTCATACATCAATAAAACGTTTGGTTTTCCGAACACCATAGAAATATTTGTTGTTGTCCGGATTTTGGTAAAACCTAATGTGTTTTGTAAAGGCGAATTCAAAATGAGAAATTTGGAAATATATTTTCTTGTATTTCATCAAGAGCAACATCTGAATTTTTACTTCTGAGGAGGCGTAACTGAAAGACGAAATCTTATTTCAATCATTTTTTTTTTCCAAAATTTTTACGTAATTCTGAGGCCTTACTTAAGGCGCTCGAGTTTAAAGTCGGGAGCCGCAGAAGGGTGTACCAACTAAATGCAGTGAGAAGTACGGTCCCTAGGCAAAAAAGAATGACCTGGATAATAATTGAAAACATCACTGCCTGTTTACTATTTAATATTCCTGCTTGGCATCGGCTTGGTACATTAAAATACAGAACCATTTACACAAATCTACCGAAGATCTAGATCTCGCATTAAAGAAAAGGACATCTAATGTAATCACATATTATAAACACTATATTACGGGTAATTTTACAAATATTTATAAAGGATAAGTTTTTCCCTAACAGGTCCG
Organism: Bacillus rossius redtenbacheri; assembly: GCF_032445375.1. Classification (NCBI taxonomy): domain Eukaryota; kingdom Metazoa; phylum Arthropoda; class Insecta; order Phasmatodea; family Bacillidae; genus Bacillus; species Bacillus rossius. The sequence continues at coordinate 19,261,982 of NW_026962011.1, read as the reverse complement.
TTGATTACACTCCTGGATGACGTAATTGTCTATAAATGTTATTTAGGCACAATTCCGAATATTCTGGTCTAACCGGACTCTCGTTTCGACGTAATTATGCGAGTCTCACATCCCGCACCACAGCAACGTGATAAGTCTGGCTTGCAGTTTACGTAAATTCTCACGTAGCGTAAAAAAGAGAAGTAGAGTTTATTTCGCCCAATTACGATTCAAGAAACTAGCAAGATAATGAATTTGAGTTTATGATCAGTCAAGTCTCTCTGCTCATAGTTTTTCCTTGAAAAACCAACCCGGTGTCCGGCTGTTAATAGCGGTTGCGTCGAGGCTTACTTGTAGTTGCGCAGCATGGTGGACGATAACCCGGGCTGGGCACTGGTCGATGCGTAGGTGAATGGAACAGCCTTTCCATTTTAGCAGCGGCGCAACACGCCTGCACCCGACGAGCCGAAGTCGACTCCACCAGCCGCCAGCACCGTCTCCCCGCTCGCCAGCCGCAGACCGTCGCAGGTTAACGCGTCACCATGACGTCATAAGGCTTCGCGCGCCGCGCGGTGTTGGCTCGCGGAAACACACACAAGCGCAGCGCCGTGAATGTCCGTAATGCTTATGTTTTAATCAATCTTCAGGACGAAAATGAACCAAGTGCCAAACATATGATATAATTAATTACCAAATTAAAAGGAGGCGTGGCAAACGCCTCAATATCCCCCCCTTAAAAAAAAACTAAATTAATGCCAAAAACCAAAGAAATTTAGGTAGCTTCGAGCCACTATAAGGCGAGAAAACGGGGAAGCACTCAAAACACGCCATTCAAACAAACGACCTCAAAGAAAAGCAAGAAGAAAAAAGCACACAGTGAGAAAAAACACGCGAAGAAAAACACATGAGAGAGACAAAAAAAAACAATGATTAAGACCAAACAATGCTTTGTGCCACTTTCCCGTTTACTCGTTAACAAACAGCAACATAATTCCTTACTAGGGGGTAGTAACCGTAATCCACCTCTGAGACACGTAAGGCGCAATAAGAAACCTACTCAGCAGCATTAGCCCTATACTTAAGTCGAGCAGCCACCCAAAAAGAAAACAAAAAATTTAAAACCCCAAAAAAAACTAACCAATACGACGATAAAAAAAACTTTTAGACCTCAAGTCAAACCCCACAGTCACGAGCGAAATGCCCTAAACGCCCACACCTAAAACACGTACCTCCCTTCTTAACTTTATTTGGCCCTCGCGAACTTTCACTACTTTTGCCCACCGCGCCTTGCATTAATTGCTTTTTGAACTGGAAACTGGTAAAACAAACGTTTTCCACCGCCACTGCCCACTCTAATAAATCTGACAACTTATGTGGCTTGTTCACGTAACACGACTCATGACGCACCTGTGGACAAACATTTTCGAGAACAAGACTAACCCATTCCTCCTCAGTCTTACTCACTCCTAGTGCCTTCGCATAATCCAAAATCTCCTGCACAAAATGCAAGACGGTTTCATTTAGCTCCTGAAATCTATAAACTTTACTCATAATTAATTGCTCACGAACCCGCCGAGGACAAAGCTTATTCCACAGCGCCTCCTTACAATCAACCCATGACATATGACTCTTATAACCCGCAATGACTATATCGTAAGCTAAGCCTGTGCAACGCGAAGCAACAGCTAAAATTAAATCGCTCTCCTTGGAAAAATAATTTGCGTTAGCTAGCTTGTCTACGGCCATGCAAAACTCTAATATATCCTCTACATTTGCTGACTGCAGTTTCGGAACGTTTTCTAGTGATCGCAAGGCAAACTTATTTTTTAGAAAATTTGTACTAAGCGAGCCACACCCACTCGCTTCTGCCTGTTCCGTTTGCCACGAAACTCTTTCTCCTTTCAAATGCGCCACAAACTTTTGTCTTAAAACATCTATGCTTTCGTCCGCACTGTGCTCGACTGACGCAGCTTTTAAATTAGTCATTATCTCCTCTTTATGTAATTTATATATCCAAGCCAATGCCATACTGGTGATATAAAAAATCAATAAGTATCTTAAACACCGAAAACTACCGCGTCTGCGACTCTGACTAGCAGAGTTGCGCAGTTTTGAGGCCTTACTTAAGGCGCTCGAGTTTAAAGTCGGGAGCCGCAGAAGGGTGTACCAACTAAATGCAGTGAGAAGTACGGTCCCTAGGCAAAAAAGAATGACCTGGATAATAATTGAAAACATCACTGCCTGTTTACTATTTAATATTCCTGCTTGGCATCGGCTTGGTACATTAAAATACAGAACCATTTACACAAATCTACCGAAGATCTAGATCTCGCATTAAAGAAAAGGACATCTAATGTAATCACATATTATAAACACTATATTACGGGTAATTTTACAAATATTTATAAAGGATAAGTTTTTCCCTAACAGGTCCGTTGATTACACTCCTGGATGACGTAATTGTCTATAAATGTTATTTAGGCACAATTCCGAATATTCTGGTCTAACCGGACTCTCGTTTCGACGTAATTATGCGAGTCTCACATCCCGCACCACAGCAACGTGATAAGTCTGGCTTGCAGTTTACGTAAATTCTCACGTAGCGTAAAAAAGAGAAGTAGAGTTTATTTCGCCCAATTACGATTCAAGAAACTAGCAAGATAATGAATTTGAGTTTATGATCAGTCAAGTCTCTCTGCTCATAGTTTTTCCTTGAAAAACCAACCCGGTGTCCGGCTGTTAATAGCGGTTGCGTCGAGGCTTACTTGTAGTTGCGCAGCATGGTGGACGATAACCCGGGCTGGGCACTCGTCGATGCGTAGGTGAATGGAACAGCCTTTCCATTTTAGCAGCGGCGCAACACGCCTGCACCCGACGAGCCGAAGTCGACTCCACCAGCCGCCAGCACCGTCTCCCCGCTCGCCAGCCGCAGACCGTCGCAGGTTAACGCGTCACCATGACGTCATAAGGCTTCGCGCGCCGCGCGGTGTTGGCTCGCGGAAACACACACAAGCGCAGCGCCGTGAATGTCCGTAATGCTTATGTTTTAATCAATCTTCAGGACGAAAATGAACCAAGTGCCAAACATATGATATAATTAATTACCAAATTAAAAGGAGGCGTGGCAAACGCCTCAATTCGATATTATGAATTTTGTATCTATTTGAGCGTGTTCAATAATTTATTGGAGTTCATTGTCATTAATGAAGATAGACTGTTACAAATAATTTTTCTCTTTGAAATTATAGTTGGTGTTTTTAAATTGAATTATTTGTTTTCCTTTCATAATTATTAGATATGTGATAATACTATCACTATGCACTTATTATAGTATAAGACAAATTATGAAATAGTAAAATTTAAATATATATATATAACTAACAACAGTTTACAAAATAAGATTTATTAATTTTCATAAGTGGGGAAGTATCAGTCTGGCAACAGTGGATGCCATTTACTCTGTACTGCAAACTAAGAGTGAGAGTTACTATTTACTTATACGTAGGGATTGGAAAAATTCGCGGTTTGAATGACCTTTAGGATGGACTCCACGATTTTTTATGTATGCGGGAATATGACACCAGCTCATTGGCTACTGACTCGTGACACCTGCTAACTGGGATGCTTATGATTCGATACTTCTTACGTTGAGGGTCATTTCATTGGCTCACAGTCCTTCAAGCAAACTATGTTCCAGTCACTGAAGCGGCGATAAGTTACACGCACTTGGATTCCAGCCTATCGCGAATTGAACCCGCGAATTTTTCCTATCTCTACGTTGTACGTTACTTTGCCAGTATGAAGTTGAGCCTTCTCTCCGACATCTCCCTCGAGGAAGTAGCACGACGAGCGACGTGTGGACGATCACCGAACCCCCCCTGTGGTCGTGTTGCAGGAGCTGCTGGAAGGGCTGAGCCAGGCGACGCCCACCCTGGACGACCACTCCCTGTTCAGCAGCTCCGGGTCGCTGTCTCCCGCCGCCTCCGACCTGGACCTGGACGACGCGGCCGCCCGCGGGGTGAGTCCTCCCTCTCGCCAGAGTCGCGGACAAGCGAGGGAACTGAACAACTGGTCACGAGAGTCGCCTAAAAAAATAAGGAAACTAAGAGACTGGTCATGAAATTTACGAAAAAAAAGTAAGGAATCTGAAAGACTGATAACGGAAGTCGCGATAAAGTAAGGAAACGAAAGGAATGGTCACGAATTTCACGAAAAAGTAAGGAAACTTAAGGACTGGTTATTAAAGTCACGAAAAAGTAAGGACTCTGAATTACTGGTAACGAAAGTTACGAGGGAAAAAAAAGGAAACTTAAGGATTAGTCACGAAAGTCACGAAAAAGTAAAAAAAAAAATAAAAAATTGAACGACTGGTCACGAAAGTCACTAAAAAAAGTAAACTGTAAGACAGGTCACGAAAGTTACATTTTGATTTTTGGCCCCTCATTTCAATGTAGTGTCGTACGTGGAACTTATCAATGAAAATATTTGAGCTTCCTAACTTAAAAATCAGTATTTTTCTGCAATTGTAGAAAATTTCGTGTTAAATTTGTTCATTTTTAATTTTTTTTTATTGGCATGTATAGATTTAAAATCACTTTTTCACTAAAAAAAAAAACTTAAAGGAATAATTTGTTAAACGGTTTTGAAAAAGTCCCGAAATTGGGATTCACAGGGTATTTGTAAACACCTTGCTTGTCGAGATGGTATTTTTTGTGCACTGTATGAAGCCATTGCGATACATTAGTGCCGTTTAGGATACCCAAACCTTCTCCCGACTCCCAAGAAAGTTCCATAGTAAATATCGCCGGCAAACAAGTCTTCAGAAGTGAAGATTTTGATTTAAGTTGGTCCCAATTGGGGTCATGCTTTCGTTGCAAACACGCAAAACTTTGTCGATTTGATTCTTTGTAATCTGAAAACGGATTATCTGCACGTTCTTCTTGCTTTTTGTTGGACACGCACCTGGACATGCCTGTGTGCGTAATGAGAAGTGGTTGTAATGACTTGGTCAAGTGAGGGAAGGTATACGGTAATTAAGCTAAGGTACTTCTGTGGTGTCCTTTGGGGAGCCGGTGTCGGTGTTAGGGTTGGTTCACGGTGATAAAAAAAGGATAACTACAATTGGAAGTATGTATTGTGACGATGTGGTTTACCCCCGACGTGCATGTGACCACGAGAGTAGAAACACGCAAGAATAGGTTAATTTGTTAACATTTAAAAAAAAAATCTATGCAGTGTTTAAAGGAAAGTGAGTAAATTAATATTTTTTTTGGATACTGCGAAGATTAATTTTTTGTATATAGTGATGAAAAAAAAAATATGTTTTCAATTTCCGAAATCCTAAATTTGGTTGTATGTTGAACAAGTATACACAGTGCCAGAAACATCGTGTGAAACTGTCCCCGGTGGCAAATAATTTTGTTGGGTCTCTCTCCTCTACGTTATTTAATGTACAATTTTTTTCCTATCCCCAATTTTAAAAAATCCTAAAAAAATAATAATATTTTACTGTGGCCGTAACTGTAAGTATCATTTGCGTTTTTCGCAAAACTTGTAATGGTTCCTATAAATTGTATTAACAACCTGGTATTTCAACAACCAGCCCCCCCCCCCTTCCCCCGTGCACCAAGAAACACGATCTGGGTGGATTTTACCCCCTTCACCCATGACATTCACATGCAACGGCCCTGCGCTGTACGTTTCGCGCTTCTTGTGGGAGTCTGTGTTCACGTTCACAGAGCATGGCGTGACCTTTGGGTAGGTCAGCCTGTGACGAGGGTGTTCTGAACTCTGAACTCGGGTCACGTAGTTACCACGCCCGCCGCGCTAGAATTCTCTTTCGGAGCTGCTACGTCAAAAATGAAATCATTTGATTAGTAGACAGAAATTTTAAACTATATAATGAAACGGCTCCGATAAAAAGCGAAAAAGACTTGGAAAAAAAAATCCTAGACAAACACTCCCCCCCTTCCCTGCTTTGCACTTGATTTTCGTCAAGCAATTTTTATTAAAATGTGTTGCCCATCTTGTTGAAACTCACTAAACGGTCAATACTATAACGTTTTTTCCTCTGTCTTTGTGAACTTTTGTTTGGTGCCATCCGCCACAGATGGCAGTGGCGTGGTTTTTTTTAAACATTTGCCGTTCTTTTGACTTCCGTTCCATTCACGAAATATTACTCCCGCCAAATTCTGTGTACCGAGAGCTAGGATGTTACACATAAAAAAAGGGCATGGATGCTAATCGAAGCGACAGCACACGATGGGGTCCAGCGGTGCCTCGTCTCCCCAGGTGTCTCTCTGTCTGGCGCGTGGGGCTGCATTATTCAGGAGACGTCTCGTGCCACGCCTCCCTCGCCGCAACATCTGCTCTGCTCCTTCGGGCGCCGGCCAGACCACAACACACCTTTATTTATTTTTCTTTTTGACTTTTGTCCTTATGTCTCGTCCACAAAACGAGGTCATCAATTCTCTGCCACACTGTCAAATATTTGTCTCCAATATATATTTGACAGCAGAGTTGGTCTTGGAGGGGGTGGCATCGGACGGAAAACGCCTTCCTATTTTCTCCATCGAATAAATTTGGACACATATTTTTTGGTGTGGGCTTTCTCAAACCTTTCAATTTTAATCTCATTTTGAAATTAAATAATGCATTACAGTTCTGGATGGAAGTTTTGAACTTGTTATGCTATTTGTGTATTCGTTAAATAATAAAATGTGTCCAGTGATTTTTTTTCCAAACTATAGAAACTTCATTTCCTTTTACACATAAAAATATTTCGAATAAGACATTCATATTTACGTTATTTTAGTTATTTCATTTTTATAACCTCTTTAATGTTCATGGTGCATTTGTTTGTATACGCCTTGATTTTTTTTTCGCCACTTTAAAGATTCGTTTTGATGAAAACGGATGTGGTTTTTTTTTATTTTCAGTTTTCACTAGGCACGATTTTGATTGGCTGATTGCATCCAACATATAAGCATATTTTAGATGCCGTCCTATATGCAAAATATTTGATGGAAACTCGAGTCATCTAACAAACATGGCTGCACTAGTGACGTTTTCGTTGAAGTCATAACCCTCCAAACTTTATTTGACACGCCATATTGGAAGTTTTTGAAGCAGAGTTTGTCAGTGTGACAGGGCCTGTGGAAATGGTTAAACTCGGGAGCACAGTTCGAGGAAACTGTTAAAAGGAATCAGCCATGGCCTTATCGTAAAGCCTGGTATTTACAGGCTACGGAAGTTAAGAAGATATCCCCCAAATAAACAGTCCTAAACACGAGAAGTAGCACCACATGTTGGCGTTGTTGGGTTTGCCAACGTATTGGCTTACTAAATTAGAAACGTCTTTTTTTCAGTGGCTTCCAAAAATTAAAAATGAAAATAGTTTGCCCAATTTCCAGTTGTACCTTAACTTTTATATACGTTAACCAAGAAACTGTGTATGTTACAAAACGTAAATTTTTAAATTATTTTAATTTTTATTGCCCAAGCTAAAAATTATCAGTCAAATAATTAAGAACAACTTTTATTACTATTTATTATTTAATTCATTAGTTTATTTACTTTATTTGATTAATTTTTAGCAACAAAAGATGGTTGTTGATCAAATTATCGTGTACGTTTATCTTTATTTTTGTCACATTAAATGTTGAATTTCTTAAAATAATTTCCTTGTAACTGGTACATAAGCATTTCATGTTCACATTACTTTATTTGCAGAAAAAAAACTTTAAAGTGTTCGTTTACTATGCCTTTTATGTGAACAATAAGATATGATCAAACATTGTAAAGCACTATTATGGCTGAAACCCTCTGAGTGCGTTTAAAACTCTTTCACATTTTATTACGTTTGTGTTTTATCATGACTTATCGTCTACCAAAATAATAATTTATGTATATATTTATTCATCTATTGAAATATTCCCCAGTTAAATGAGTTGTTCTCATCCGTACCTACCAAAAATTCTGATAGACTATAGGTTATTTTGACGATACATATTTTGGATAACGTTGATTATAAAGTGAGGTAAAAAGGAAAATATTGACTGGATTGTCGGCATTTTAATAGACCAAGTTGCATTTTTTTTCTTTTCTTTATTCCATAGAGAACTAATACCAAGATGAAAAAGGTTTTGCCATTAACGATTCTGACACAGATATGTACTGTAAATGAGCAAGTTAATCACCTACCAGATACTTGAAACTCACGATAGTTATTTGTCGCGTGCCGTAATAGAAAAAAAAATACTTCTCTCGCGGTAGTTACTTCCTGCTTGTGGACATTGACGTGTGTTGTCCATCCGACGTCACGCCGGCAGCTACTCTTCGCAAGACCAACCAGTCTCTGTCAACCACGTGCCCGCCAGATACGGCTCGCCAGATGCTTCGAGACTACAGCCCTCATCAGCGAGCAGACAGCTACGATCACGTCGTGGGTTTCACCAAGTCTCTGCCAGACCTTACGGACTAATGTTTCATTGACTCTACATTGGCGGAGGCTGCTTTCTGGAGTGCGAGGTCTCCCCGCCTTGTGGCGCTCGCGAACTCATGCACTTTCATGCGGAGGATGTTCGAAGATTGTTGGAATTACTTCAATATCGAGAACATTGTGTTATTGTTTGTCGACGTGGTTGACAGAGAAAAAAAAAAGTATGGTTAGTTATCGATCTGCACCCAGTGCTGTGTCGTGCAGTCCATTTCGGAAAGGTCTGGATAGGTAGGGGAGACTGGGGACAATTGTAACATTTTTTAGTATTTATTTTTTTTCCTCTCCACTATACATCATTAGATAACGCTGATAGTTATCGGAGACAGTACTTTGATGGTCTGTGGTACTAGTCATGCAGTTAAAAATAATTTCAATATTTTAATTGATTATGAAACACAGGTGTATTTACGGTAATGTGTTCTGTTACAACCGACCCCATTTGAGGGTCATTTGTAACACATATAAGGGTCGTTTGTAACACACATAGTCTACACGACATAAACTGAAACAAAATTAGTAGCATGTTTAATTAGTAACAAATATAAACTTTTATGCATAAAGCCCTGTACAAAATACCCTCATGACATATAAAGTGTTTCTTTGTGTCTCTGTGCCGCGGTCGTACTCTGTGAACAGTCCCGGCAACCCATTCCTTCGGCCGTGCAACGACGTGGTCACCAGACTGTTCGCAAGGGGTCTGCTGCTCAGATGGGGATCATCTAAAAACTGCGTTGTAATTTTTTTTTCAAACCTGAATGCTAATCATTCACCTGTATGGTTTTAAACATGTTTATCTTACCATATTTGGCGTTATAAGATATACTTCTTGGCGTAATAAACAACTTACTTTAATCTCGCAAGCAAATAATTAATATAAATAAAATAATAAAACGACTGGAGTGGTATTATAAATACGGTTGATATGGTATGAATGAAATCAAATAACAAAATGTAAATAAATACTCATATTCAATATTAATATAAACACATGAATACAATTAATCATTTAATTTAGTAAATCAATCGAGATAAAATTTAATTAATAATTGAAAATTAATAAACATTATAATATTTATTCTAACTTAATAATTTCGATTATTTATTAAATAATGCAAATAAATTATACACACGGGAACATAACCGTACTTACATAAAAACACTTGAAAAAGTTTGTAAACACAATTTATCTCACTATTTTCCACAATAAATAAATGCTTTTAATGATATGGACCTGTATTCCACATCGATCGCTAAAGTATAAGGTTTAAAAGCACATATATATTTTTTTATTTTTATGTAGCCTTTTTTTTTCCTGTAAAAAATATGTTGCATGGTGCGCCTGCATATCGTAAAAATTTACTCTTATCATTTTTTTTAAACGCGCCTAGAGAAGTAAAACTTTACAAAAAATATATATATTATGTTTTGTTTCTAAATTATTTCAACGGACCATGAAAGTTCGTGAAGGATGTTTTTTATATATATATATATATATATATATATATATATATATATATATATAAATAATGTGCGGGCGGGCGGGCGAGGCCGAGCCGGCCATCAATCAGCCGCGGGCTCATATGCGCCGTGTCCGCCCGCTCCTTCCCCCCTCCAGCCGTCCTGACTGATCACTTGTCACGCCGGGAACACGCGCCGGCCGCGGGTCGCAGCGCGACAGCCACACGTCGCGTCCCGGTGGACATCCCATTGCCGCCCGCGCGACGAACGGAAACGAAAAACAACTTGTAAAAAAAAATTAACTCGCCTATACGACAGTAATCGATATTTAAAAGAAAGGAGGGAAAATAAAGGATATGTTTCAATTCTAATCAAATATATTAATTCGAAAAATAAAACTGTACGAAAAAAAATATTTGGTATCTCCTGTTTCAGTAACGTCGCACCCGCGAAAAAATTCTAATCGGAAAGTCTGTTCCGTCCGCGAATTCTGTCGCGCTGACGTCACAGATGTATCAAACGTGATTGGTTGGAGAGAAAAAAAAAACATTTTAGCGAGTCTTTCAGTACTCGCCAGAGATGTGTAACATCTAACCTCTGAAACGAGCAAATTTTTGTGTTCTCATATTACAGACACACAATACGAATTTCAAACACGAAATTTAACGTTTTTTTTAGGCCACTCCAGTGTTTCAGGGGCACTACGCAACCCGCGTTAACCTCATAAGATTCAATGCTATTTTCATTTTGCTTATAACTTATTAACTAATATATATTTCGAAATGATGCTTGCTTGATATGTAAGACAACGATGCTCTTATCAAAGCCCCTTTTTTCAAAAACGTACATAAATTATGGTTCAAACCTAGACAATACACTTATGCATATTAGTAAAGATTAGAATAAAACCATAATTTATGCACTTTTTGAAGAAAGGGGCTTTGATAAGAGCATCGTTTGTCTTACATATCAAGCAAGAATCATTTCGAAATCTATATTAGTTAATTATTTATAAGCAAAATGAAAATAGCATTGAATCTTATGAGGTTAACGCGGGTTGCGTAGTGCCCCTGAAACACTGGAGTGGCCTCTTAATTGTTGAAAATAATTCCGAGCGTGATAAATATACGCACATTTTATTTTCAACTACATTTCTTTAAATATTAACTTTTAGTTAAAACAGTTACTTAAAATATTTAGTTCGAAACTTTTCCGTTTCAAACTGCAAAGATTGTTTTTAAATATATGCATATTATGTTTTAAAATTGTTAATAAAGTATACACGAAACGTAAATAAAACTAACATTTTGCATATACATTTCAGTATATTATTTACTAGTTGCCCGACCCGGCTTCGCACGGCTATACTAATGGAAAAAAATTAAGCCACATCTCCCATTTACAGTAATGGTAAATAAAAAAAAATTCAGTGAAAATTTATTACAATGCTGTATAATGTACCGGAGAGAAAATGAATAGCACCGATGGTTTCCCGACTCGTGCACGCAACGTACAACTGATGTACCCGTACTTCACTACGGCAGTCTACAGGCAGATCACTCTTGCGCCGCTCATTATACATGCCCCTCCTTGTGGGTACGCCACTGCCGCGCGATGCCCGTTGCCATGGAGACGCAGAATGCATGAACAATGCAAAATCCTGTTCTCATGCAGACAAAGTACCCACTGTTGCCTGGTTTTAACCACCCATGGGATCTAATTTTCGGAAAATGTCATCCTGCGTAACATAAGGAACATTACTGTAAAGTTTCAAGTCAGTAAAATATATATACTTGAAAAAAAGGGCAATAAAAACAAATTAAACACAGAGAGAGGGAAAAAAAACAATAGTTTAGGTTTGCAATTTAAAGTGATAAAAAGTATTTAAATACTAATTGAACTCTTATGAGGGTACTGATTGCTTCGTTGTTAATATCACACGGGTGTTTTTTACTTGTATGGGAAAATTAAGAATGATAAGGCATCTAGTGTGTGGCAACAATGTTAATAGGCAATAGGAAATAAACTTCTAGCGCCTGCTGCATTGTTCACACACACTTCGTACGTGTACTGCATGTTGTATCTAACCCCCTTCAACGCATTTGATTCTAAATTGGACTTTTAGTAAGGATTCCTAATGTTATTGATAATATAATATAACCTATAGCCTTCCTCGATAAATGTACTATCCAACACTGAAAGCATTTTTCAAATCGGACCAGTCGTTCCTGAGATTAGCGCGTTCAAAAAAACAAACAAACACTTCAGCTTTATAATATTAGTATAGATTGTAATATGTTTGCTACTGAGAGCCATAAAAGGCGAGTACCTTCTGAAATAATTAATAAGCGTTCATTATGTGAGTGCATTGCTTGTAGCCTATTAACCGGACATAACACACGCCCAATTTCCCATCATACAACTATTATATCAAGTTGTTTGAGGAAATATAACATTTCACTAATATATGCCTTTTCTATATTTTCTCCACACTTAATTTAATTTTTGTTAAAATTTGTTTGAATTTTTACTTTGCCAACCTTATTTATTATATCACTCCAATCCTTTTACTGTTGTATTTATATTATTTATTTACATGAAAATTAAAGTTAGGTTCTTATTACGCGAAGTAATTATAACTTCTAACGCGCGTACATAAGTACACGCTCTCTTTTTTTTGTGTATGTTACGTGGCTGATTGTCCAGAGCAGTGTATTATGTGATGTTTTGAGTTTTACGTCTACTTTAGTACCAGCCATTAGTTAGGGAGTGTTCTAGAGGAAAACAGCGAACTTCGCAACACCGGTTTGACAGTACACTCTCTTTATTTCCAGGATGTCTAAAAATAGACTACCTGTGAAACCAGTTAAAGAATTTTTCAGAACTTTAAAATAAAATTTTTATACTACTCATTTTTACATCCCAGGGTATATTTTTTTATAGATATAATAAACAAAATTAAAAGTAATTCGAAACATATGTACTTTTCGCCAAAACAATCTGATTTTTATTTTGAAAAACTTAATACATTTTCAGGGACTGTATCCACATTCGTTTAAGCGGACAGACTCCAAAAACTTATATTAAAAGTTGGACTATGAACTGAAGTGAAGTGTCAAAAAAATATATATATATGCACACACACACACACACATACAAGTTAGTTTTAAGTCCTTCAATTCAGTTACTTTTTCCGTGACTTTTGTATTTATCTTGGGCTTTGGACGCCTCGTGGCACCGGGCCCGCGCGTAAAGGATCACGGCAGGCCTCATTGCGTCCAACATGAGCAGGGAGAGCGCGCTTCATTTCGCGACTTGGCGGAGCGCGACCGATGAGGATGGACGAGCTGCATTCATGAGGTCCACTCCTCCGCTCCCTCCCCCCCTCTTTCTCTTGCCGGATTACTGCTGTGCCCGTCGCCAGAGAGGCTGCTACTCCAGCCGTCTGAGCACCGACTCCTTTGTAACAGCCATCGGAAGAAGAGGTTAGGGAATTCGGCCGTGAAAATAATGAGCGACGTGGAAAAATAAAATTCTTCAACCCCGTGAAATGGGAGTTGTACTAAGTGTGTGTGTGTATTCGAGGAGAAGAAGGCTTTCACTTACATGCTGTTAAAAAACTTAACATTAAAAAAAATTATTTTAAGTTTTTTTCTCTCCTGTAGTGAACCACATCATTTGTGAACCGAGGGAAAAAAAAATATATATATATATTCTCTTCCCTTTTGTGGTGTAATGCGAACGGGGAGTCTTGGCGAGAGATACGAGGTTTTGGTTAGTTTGCTTTGTGAAGGTTTTTATTTTCTTTTTGTCAGATGTATGTCCACGGGTGCATTTACTGAAGCGCAAATGTAAATTTCTCACAGGAGAACCCATTTACAAAGGGATGAAAGAAACTACGTGTTCGCCACGTAACACTTTATGCCACAATGTCTGTGACATGAAGCAAGCTGTATACCTATGGGTTTCCCTCCATCGACAAATGGAGGTACGGATTTTTATTATTTCGAATTATATTTTAATAAACTGTTAAAAATATATTCTTTCGGCACAGCTTCGGCGAGCAGAGTAAAGCTGACCGTTGATGATCGATGATGACCGTTGCCCCTTGGGAGGATGCGTGTACCCTGGGTTCTTCAAGAGACGCGCCGAGAGACGGACGAAAGGGGAACCAGCGAGGCTCTGCCTCAGCCGAGACCCCCCCCCCCCCCCCGCCGACAGACGGGTGACGTCACTACAGGTCCCCCGTCACCCGGAACCACAGCAGACGTCACCGAGGCCCGAGGGCCTTGGGTTCGAGTCAAGTATCGGCGAGTAGATCTGAGGAAATACCGGGTGGGAGCGAGGCGGTGGCGAAAGAAAAAGAACGAAAGAAAGAGGCTCTTCCACCCCTCTTAGCCTTTAGCCCTCCGAGGTTTCTCATGTCCTTTCATTTTTTGGTGTACTTGATTTGAGGTGATCACAACCACCAAAATCAGAGGGGAGTTTATTTGATAACCCGGCGCTTTTGTAAGCCCCGGGGCCCCCATGGACGTGGGTAACGGATCACAGCTAACCAGATAGTTGGCTGTGCGAGTGCGAGTAGCAGACGAGTCAAGCTGTCAGCTCGGGCTCGACGACAGACGGCGGGACGCTACAGCCCGCCTACAGCGGGAGACGTCGGCGCCTGCGAGGTCACGAGTCGGCATAGCGACGGGCTGCGGCGAGGAAGAGGTGGGGTGCTGACGGCGCGCGGAGGCCAGTCCCTGAGTCCCCCGGCGCGCCCCGGAGTGACGCCGGCCAGGGCTGCCAGGCGAACCTCCGCACACCCCAGCGGGGTCTACACCAGCTCGCAAGCTGAGGAACGGAGACTCCGCTTAATTATACATTCAATAACGAGTCATCTCCAGATTGTTCTTGAACCGTGTCTAAAAAGCCAGTTGGAAATTGTCTTTTTTTTTTATAGATTCCAATTGAGTTTGTTTCACGGTTGTCACTAATATTTTAACTGTCCATGCTAACTATGTAAATCGTAGTTACGAATGCCTACTTGAAATTTGAAGCCTCGCAGCCATATGTAATAGTACTTTCAAGGGACTATCATAATTTTTGTGTGTGTTCACAGTTCATCGACAAAGAAGGTCGTGTGGACGTTATTTTGAGGTCCAAAACTCACGAGCATTCGGCTATTTTTTTTTTTAGATGAAATCTCGTAAATTGTAGTCAGTAGCTCGAGCCGTATATGTCAATAAATGTCTTGATTTAACTACTGCGTTGTTGCACGTCAACGCCCTCGCATATAACATTCCGTTATGTACTTATAAACACAATTTATATAAATAATATTCACAATAAATAAATATAATTAATGATATAGACCAGCATTCAGTATCTGTCACTAAAATACCTATACGATTTAAAGAATAAGTATATAATTTTTTATTTGTATGTAGCCTTTTTTTAATCCTGTCACTTTTTGTTGCATGGTGCGCGCGCATCTTAAAAATTCGTTCTCATAATTTTTTTTACATAACGCACCTAAAGAAATATAACTTCAAAAATAAATTTCAACATTGCGGTGTAGAAGTGTCGGAGAGAGGACGACAACCATCAATTGCCTGAGTGTCCGAAAGAGTAACCGTACAAACATTCCCGCGACGCGACGAGGTGACGGAAACCGCCATGAGCTGTGAAAAAGGAAATTTAAAAAAATGTTAGCAATTAATCAGTTTATTCATCGAAGCCTCGACGGGAAGCTGTCGTGTCCAGCCCCTGCCCCCCCCCCCCTGCTTGGTCAAGGGCCAGCCTCGTGTGGAGGCACCGCGCCGTGGCGCTAATATAAACCCAATTTGCCGCCCATGACCCTGTAGCCTTCCATCAGCGCTTCCCCTTTGTGGCCGCGCCAAGGATGAAAAGGGAACGCGCGGTACAAAGAGGAGGAGGCGTGCCTCCCCCCCCCCAACCCCCATCCCTTCATTTCTCACCCCCATTCCGGTCGCTGCCACCGACGGTTTTTTTTTTTCAGAATCCATCACACCGTACGTAAAAAAAAATACGTAAAAAAAATCATTCTATTTCTGGTTCGAGGCTAAACCAAGCGTGGCTTCAAGAAAAGGTGTGGTGGTGACGATACCTCACGCCGTGCCTCGAAAACCACGTCCCGGGTGCAGAAGGGAACTAAGTCGTGTATGTTATTGTCAACTTTTCAAACGCTTTGAAATGAAAGGCACAGAAAATATAACAAAAAAAGGAGAGTCCGTGAAAACAAATAGAAAAATAGTTTAGTGTGACCTGTCTATCTCTATTTTTTTATATTATATATATTTATTTATATAGGGCTGCTTTTTGATTTTCAATGGGCTATAAAAAAGAAGACAAATTCACATACCGTAATAATTTTACCACCAAACGTTCAGCAGGGCCTTACTTATGTTTCTACATAATCGCCAAAACGATCGAGGCATTTGTCATATCGTGACACTGGCTCCCGCGTCAAGACGTATCGCAAGAGATGCGAATAGTGGGGCAGAATGCGCCACACTGTTAGTCCACCCGCATGACAGCGGTGGTGTGAGGAAGAGGGAGATCCAGGCGCTGGCCCTGTGTCTCTATTCACTGGTGGCTAACGTCTTTGAAGAAGGCATCGAGAAGCTTGTGTTACAACATTACAAATGCCTCAAACGTTTTATCAATTATGTAGAAAAATAAGTAAGACACTGCTGAATGTTTGGTGCTAAAATTAATTTGGTATGTCTTTTTTTACATAGCCCATCGGGGGTTGAAAAAAAAACAGCATTCGTATATAGCTTTATTATGTCGCTATTACCGGTAAATTTATGTGGTGTTGCGAAGCAGTGGTAGGGATAATTAATATTTTATCCTGACTTCACACCGCAGTATGAGACGTATTGATACACAGATAGAACAAACAAATTGTATTTATATTTACATATGTTCAGTGAAATATAATAGGTTGAAAGCATCCAGTTTATGTGTAATAAATGGCACAGAAAATATAACAAAATAATTGCTGGTCAGGATCACAATGTAAATAACTTCAAATAATACCAATCTTATTAATAAGAAACGTTATATGTGTTTCTAATATATGGACAGAACACTTGAATGGGTGTAATTTACACAGATTAGACATTGACACTTAGGTACATTGGCACTTGGGATATTAACCTTTGAATTATAAATTAAATAAATAATTAATTTAATTTAACAAAACACAGCTTAGCACAACTGTACCGACCTAATTTATAAAAGGTCGAGAAATATATGTTGTGCACATTCAAACACAAGAGTTCTGTGTATAGTTATTTCAACTTCTTTGACATTAAATTCATTAGATTTCATTAACTGATGTGTTTTTCTGATCGGTTATAATTGTTTCTCAAATTATTAGTTATAATTTCAAGTATAGGGTCTCTACTCGTAATTTTCCGACTAGTTAGACTCAGCGTGACATGAGAAGGGATGGAAAGTAAAATTAACTTGCTAGTTATGCTCTTAGAGGCAATGTAACGTGTTTTCAGTGAAACGTTTCAACACTGATAGATCAGTGTGAATCAGCACTGTGTTCTCAGTCAGTACGTAAATATACGTTTGAGTACTCAGTATTGCGTTAGAATACACTTGAATTATTTAAAATCACAGTATTTTGCAATCAATGCTACCAGAAAATTTACAAAACTTACTGCATATCAGCGTAGGTTGAACACTCCTATTTCACAACTCTTTGTAAAGTTGCCCTAGCTTTAAACACTGTACTAGGCTTAAAGTTACTTAAATACAGTAATTTTAAGTTCTGATTGCTAAAGAGATCTAGACTACACACGGTAATTTGTGTCGAAGCACTATTTCACGTCCGTATTTGATGGCATCTAATCACAGAAAAATGTTCTTTTCTGAAAATTTGTACCAATAATTAAAATAAATAATCTGATTGGTCGGCTGTAGCCCAAGCTATCAGACGTCAAATACCTAATTTCATAAAAACAGACTTAAATTGATGCAAACATAAACTAGATGAACACCGAATTTAAACTCAAATATTATCAAAATAAAACATTCAAATGAATGTTACTGTTGAAAATAACATAATTTAAATTCTGCCTATAGAATGCAGACTATTGTGAAATGGAATATCTAGCTGACATAGAGTAGTATAGTTTATAGAGATGTATACGTACTCTTAAAATTCATAAACATTGAGGAATGAAAATATTTATAAACATAATATTGTTTGAATATAAATAAACAGTTTTGAATTGCCCGTTGTGATTGGTTTCGTCACATTAGTGAGTGAAAAATGCCCTAGCCTGTGTTATAAGCTTCAATGCTACTATATGTGCCTCGGAAGCATAAGACACTATGTCCACTTTTGGGCAAGATGCACTTTAACCATAAACTTGACCATCGTTAGACGTTCAATCTATTGGCATACACCACAGCGATCTACGATAAATAAAAAAAATTCACATATTTTGGGTTGAAAATAGATGAGTATATAAGTGAGGCACTATTAAAGTTTCTTTGAAGAAATATGGTTTTTGTGACAGTTTCTTATGTCTCCGAGGTACAGATATGTTTGGAATTATTCTAAAGGTTGTTAAATTACATGACGGATTATTTAACAATAAAGAATAATTAATGAAACGCAGTAAAGTGCAAATATGTTCTCGTACGTGTTCTTTGCGTTGCGATTACCGTTCTTCTCACCCCCCCCTTTTTTTTTTCTCCTCTTGCCACATTTCTACGGGTAGATTGAATTGTTAGTGCTAACATATCTCATCGCTGGCATCGAGTTCCTTAGAGACGATTCAGAAAAGGGGGGAGGAGAGGTCTGGGAGAACGATTGGTTGGATAAGACGACTGTACTCGGGGGAAAATTCATCTTCTTACATAAAATTGAGTAGAAATAATATTTATGAGAGATGTGTAGGTAAAAAGTTGCTAGTAACGTCACGTAAAAACTGCTCAGTGTTAGAAATTACAGTAGATTCACAAACATTTCAACGAAGAGTTCGTTAAAATAAACGATGATTTCTTCGTAATAAGTAAATTTAAGGTGAAAATTTTTAACAGTGTTTATTTGTATTGTTGTTTTTCCAAGTTGCTACAATATCTGCCGTTAAATAAATATTTCTATCATCCCCTCCCTCCTCTACCGACCACAAAAAATTAACATATCTGTGGAATCAAAGCCTACTTTTGTTTCATTATCCATGAGTGCGATGTTAGGAAGTACGTGGATGCGAACATTATGTTCAACGTTTACAACGTAAATGTTCGTGACGTAGCGACGCTTTGCAGAAAATCTGTTCCTAAAATAATAAAAATGGCTCGCCACCCTTCGCAGTTGAGATTATTTTTTACGGCGGTCGTTTAATAAAAAAAAACAGCGGGAGTCTATCTCATGTTAGTCTCGGGCGTGAATCCAAAAAGAAGGAAGCACACTTTATTGCCTACTTTTATCACATTCGCCGTGCTTTTTAAAACAGTTAGGGTGAGCGAAACGGCACTCCAAACCCCCCTACCCCCCCCCCCTTTAAAAACCCAGACGCACTGTTGATAAGCCCCTTTGTGAAAATGGTTTGGTTGGGGAGGTTGGCAGCGATGAAACGGGGAAACATTGTGTTCCGCCCCTTTATCGCATGTCACCACATAGTTCTTCAAGCGGGCCGAGACGAAATTAATGACTTCGCCCCCTTTTCCTCTTCGCCTGCATCGTAAACGAAAAAATGAAATTAAAAACAGCCGTTACACGTAAAAAAAAAAGTAAAAGCGGGGAGTCGATGTTCATGCCCTGATTAGTTTGTTGGATGAACCGGTGCAGTAGCGGGCAGAGCTCCAGGCTTTTATCACGTCGAGTAGCGCGAGGAAGTATGTTCCTGGGAGAAGCCGTTCCGTATTGTGTAATGGATTCGCATCGCTCACCGCTTGCGTGGCGCACACAGGGCATTACTTCCGCCACCGCTTCCTGCGAAAAGCGCGCTGTGTTTGACTACAGCATGAGGAGAAAAATGCCTACGCTTTAAATTCTTTTTTTTTTTTTTTTTGTAAATGAGACATACATATTCATGTGAAATTAAAGGTGTATTTAGTTTTTTTACAACTGTATCACTACAAAACAGTGTTTGCAATAATACTGGGTTCGGATTCTTACCCGGACATGTATGTCTTGTGTTGTCCTAGTACCGCTAATAGTTAAAGTTATTTGTAAACCGTTACCTGAACAGCTTTCCAGTATTAACTGCGCACACTAATAAGCATTATAACACAAAATAAAGTCCAATTATTGAACATTATATATTTTTTCCATATTTAAAAAATTGTCTTTGCATGAAACGTAGATTAAAATATAAAACTTCGTAATAATTATTATTATCGTATTAAGTATTAAGTATTAACTCGAAAAACGTATTTCGTGTTTTCAAAAATAACAATAGCCATGTGTTGGACAAAGTAGTGCATATTACAAACTATTACTTGGCAACTGGTTTCCAAAAGAATCTTTTGTTAGAGCACAGAATTCCCTTCCCCCCCCCCCCCCCCGTGTACGTCTAATGTTGAACAACTTTTGACGAGAAAAGTCTTCAAGACCTGTACGACAGCCGGGTCTCGTACCGGAATTATAAGCGACTCCAAAACTGTCGAGTTTAAACCGACTAGTATTCTCAGACTACGAGACGTAGGACAGCGGGTCAGAGGGAGGTTCAGAGCTATAAACGAACCAGCAGAAACTTCCCCCACCCGATGCATTACGAGTTTAGTCAGATAACGAAACGACGAGTCAGAGCAAAGTATACTAAGTCAGTGCTTGCTCGATCGACCTCAGATAGCGGGCGCGATTGAAAAGTCTGCATTAAAACGAACTAACTCCATAACTTGATTACCATGTTCTTATTTTTTCCTGTGTAAAAAATTTCGCTATATTGTTTGGAGTATTACATTTTTTTTATGAAACGAATTTTACACACTTAAAAATATTAATATGCATTTGTTAACAGTTTTTTATTGTTTTCCCAAAATCCTCGAAAATGGATATTAATCAATTTTGATGCAAACCCTTAAATTTATTTTCCTGGTTTAGGGCGAAAGAATTACTTACTGTATTGTACAGGACACCGTGTGTACTGCGAACCTTTTACGGCTTTATAGAGCTACTAGCGTATGCACCCGCGCTTCGGTACGGAAGGCTACGAGTAGAGCACTCTCGCCCTGCTCATTATGCATGAAGGGGATGAAATATCCATAGTGACCTATGTTAGCTTATAAAACCCATATTTATTTGTATACTAGCTGAATTTACCCGGCGTTCCCAGGGCTAAACACATCATACTGTAAGCAGGCGCGTAGGAAGAAAATATTTAATGGGGGGGCAAATGAGAATATCATTATAATTGGTGGATTTAACAAAGGGGGTGTCCGGGGGCTCTCCCCCGGTAGAAAAAAAATTGTATTCTAAGGAGCAAAATGGTGCTATTTAAGCATCTTTCGTATAAAAATAGAATGTACTACTAGCAGAAATTTTAACTTTCAGTTTTCACCTCGTAGAATTCATTAGGAAATTTGTTGAATTTTCCCACTGCACAGAGTATACATAAATTTCAAGCACCTTCAAATTTAGTTCCCAGACATCATAAAGTTATCTAGAGCTGTAGAAAAGGCAAATATGTATTTCTAATTAAAAATATGTTTGACTAATTGCATCATAATTACATTACGGTGGTTGAAGATTAATATTTGTAGTGTGAGATAGTATATTTTGCCAACTATCTATAGCTATAAGTAGTTACATTTTCTTAGTATGTGCTAACAAACAACTGCAATAATCAAAACAAGCTATAATCAAATATTTAAGTGAGGCTGAGCCTTGAGTAAACAATTTAACAAAGACGGCATTATCCCACTCATTGCCCACTCTTAAAAAAAATTCATTTGAATATCAGGACAGGAGATCTCTTAAATGTTACACACCTTTAATTAAATATTCTTAGATGATGCCAATATTCAGAATTAATTGACACAAGCATATGGTGTACCTAGTGTCCACTGAATATTAATTTGAAACGTGACAGAAAAACTGCTTTACCATTAATAAATCTGAAAATATAAATATCTTATGATAAGTTATATGACAAAATAACACATTCAAATTGATAAAGTAAAATCACAATATAACAAAACTTGGAATAGTGAGCCGTTCGACATATTACTATCATAGCATTTTTATGTTCTTCATAATTTAATTTACAATACATTAAAACATTCTGAAAATTCTCATAATTATTTGTACGAATAATCCGTATTTTTTCATTGACAACTACACAGCTACTAGAAATGAAAATAAAAATTAAAGATGGAAAAAAGCTTTTCGCAATAACACTCATATCACTTTATTCAGGAAAGTCGAAATTTTATTTTGGTATTAAAAATTAAAAAAGTCAACATGTTAATTTTTTTACTGTCAGGCTCCCCTTAAGAATAAGTTTAAAATGCGAACCCCACAGAATAGGCGAGTGAAGATGCTTAAAAATAACTGCAAATCTGCTTGATAAATTCTTGTTCAATGATTTGTAGATTCAAAGAAATTTTTTTATTACGCGATGGAATAATCACGAGCAAAGAGCGGAAAAAAATAATGTACCGACATACTAAACTTTAATGTTAAATAGGTATATTACATATGTTTTTCGGGATCATGTAAAAATTCGTCTCAGTCTAAACTTCTGAGTTAAAGGAATCCAACTCTTCTTTAGGATCTTTGTCTTCACAGGCATTACAGCCTAATGTGCACTGCTTTTTAGGTGGTTGTTGTGATGAACTGCAGGACTGTGCAGAACGGTTGTTGAAGAAAAAGTTTATGCTTTTCTGAGTCATTGTACGCCGCAAAAATTAAAATACTGTTATTAATTTTATCCTTAAACCCTAAATGTTTTTCATCACTGCCATCCCGCACTACTCACTCACGATACTACAGATAAATACGTTTATTTTAAACAGTTCTGTAGTACGGCTCACAAAGTTTCTTGGACTTAAAATCAAGACGTACAGCAGTTGAATGATGACTGATGTGGAAAGCGCTCTGCACTTAAGGTCGTTACCTTTAGGTAGAAACGAGGCGGTGTGAATGCAAGGGTCTGAAGGTCAGGTAGACAAGGGTGGACAAAAACGGAGCGTAAGCTATTGCAACGAGCGGAAACATTTACCGGTATTATATCCCACAATATTATTTCCGCTATCAGCACTGTGAAACACGAATATTTAGAAGAAAACAAGAACAGTTGCCGTATTTATTGTGCCTGTACACTTATCGAAAAGTCTTAATTTATTTAAAGAATAAAGTAAAGCACAGACAAGAAAATCCCACAACACCACTAAGCATTGCAATGAAGACAATGCCTCTAGTTCATCTGATGCAATGGCCGGGCAAAACCATCACTTTGCCCGGCCATGAAATGTTATGGCCGGGCAGTCGCCTGGGTCGCCCCCCCCCCCCCCCCCCCCCCCGGTTCCTACGCGCCTGACTGTAAGGAACATCACTACCGACGTACACTTGAAAAACGGGAAATTTTGATTTTGAAGTCTCATTGATTGCAGAGTCTCGGTGCATCATGGCTACGCATCAGCCAAAACTGGGACGCCAATCTTCAGCTTCATTTTGTGGGAAGACAGGTAACCCCTAAGAAAGACGTTACGGACGCACCAAACGATAGCTTGTTACAAATTCAAGGCAACGCCATCTATTGACGAAGTTCTAAACCAAACTCTTATTAACGCTGTGTTATCTCCGACAGGATGCACACTGCAGATTAATTATTGTTTAGTTGAAAAAAAAAATACCCACATTTTCTGTGTGTATAATTATGAAAAACAAAGGAAAAATAATAAATAACAAATTTATTCAAGACTTAAAAAGATTGAATAAAGCGCTGAACTTTACCGATGATTTTTAGAATCAAACGATTGGTTTTTATTTTCAGGTAATTTTGTAAATTTATTCCAAATTACTAACACAGTGAATATATAATTAATTAGCGGAAAAACAAACTACATATGTATATATTTAGCATATTAGATATCACATTCTTTCCGACTCTGATGCATATAGAATGTTTGAAAATACATATAAAATACATTAATTTTAGCTTATTCCATTTGTATACAGTTCTTACCCTCTACTTTCTTTACAGTTAATAAGCTAAATGTCATTGGATGTCTTAAATTATGTTCATTTAAATTACATATTTCAATCTGACATCTTCACCTACTTATTTTTTCGTCAGTACGCCAAACTATCACTGTTATATTGTAGAGTAGATTTAAAAAAA
Source organism: Bacillus rossius redtenbacheri (assembly GCF_032445375.1). Taxonomy (NCBI): domain Eukaryota; kingdom Metazoa; phylum Arthropoda; class Insecta; order Phasmatodea; family Bacillidae; genus Bacillus; species Bacillus rossius. Next base: position 19,237,724 of record NW_026962011.1, on the reverse strand, counting down.
AAATAAAGATCTAAAGTGGACTGGAAAAGTTAAATTTTCTGTACGCAAAGTAGTAAAACCGCGACGGCTGGCCGTGCTCGACTGGTCCCCAGCAGTCAGGCCGCGGCAGTTGACGACCAGCTGTTGTGACGTCACGGCCGCGTCGTGTACGAAATAACTTCCATCTGAGATACTGTAGATCAGTGGGTAACTGCCCGTCGCTACTGCCAGCAGTCACCTTTTAGGGCGGTGTTCCAAGACGTTCGGGCAAGGTAGCGAATAAACACTGCCTTGGTTGGGATACGACCGTAAAATAAACTCGCGGGCCGTATTCCAAAACGTGTCCAAACCGAATCCCAGTAAGGAATCAAATGGGCGACCGTTTTAATAAACTGTGCCCTGCGCGAGGCTAGAACCTGGTCTCAGCGCATTCGAGCGGACGTTTCGCAACCATCGGTACAATTATCACGGCAAAAATACTAGAGATAGCAGCACCATCGCACAAAAATAAAACCGCCTTTCCAATTTTCACAAGTGCTTTTTTTAAGTTGAGATTATTTCTTGTTATGACCATTAAAGTGTACAAAATGTATTCCAAGATAGTTTCGCTACCATAAGTTTCATTTGGCACACCAACACGTTTGGTACGTCCCCCTAATTATCACAAAAGTGACTATATACGAGTTAATGGCGGCAGACGCGGGTTCGCCATCTGAACGAAATCAACGAGAATGTGAGCTCTGCGATTGCGTGGAATTTGGGCAACAGATCGGCAACGGATAGGACACCGAGATCCGTTCCCTGCAAATAAATGAATTGTCGTGTCCTATCGTGCACTAGGAATACGGTTGGGGTACAGGTGTAGCATATCCAACACCTAAACCCGTATTTTTGTGTCTTTGACTTTGACTTTGTTCTTCGTCGTGCGTTCGCCACCACCGCGTTTCATCAGTCAAGCTTCTCTCACTAAATGTGTCCTGTATAATATCACGCAATCGTGGAACGTAAGCGACCTACAGTTTAAATTAAATATCTATCTTATTTTTTTAAAATTATATTGTTTATTATTTATTTTAATTTATCCCCCCTCACTTCCCCTTTAAATAATATTCTGAGATATTTTTTTTTGTAATTACATCTCAAAAAAAATTCGTGGAAGCTATAATTTTGCAGCTTATTATCCATTTAAGAGAACAATAAAACCAATGTATACTTTCTCAATTTTCTTTTTTCGCCGTGTGTACTTCCCATCTTTCCGCTCTAGTTTCCTTCAACTCTCTTCATATTTCAGCTACTATAGCTAACCTTCTCACCCCATTTTCGCAACGACCCGACTTTTCTCCAATAAAAAACAAACTACTCTACCAACTGTTATTGCTGGGAAAATAAAACATTTAAGTCAAACTCGTGGAATAACATCCATCGCTTATCTACACAGTGCGACGAAAACACGAGCTTTGCTTCAGAGGAAAAGATGTGTGGTTACACATTATTTTTGTAATGCGAATTGGCGTTTTATACACTGTAAAAAAATTATACACTAATACAAAGGTTTTGTGATATTAAATTTTTATCTTTTGATAAAAAAAACTAGTACAGCTTGTGTAATTTTACATGAATATTTCTAGAAAACTAAATTGTGGTTACAAGCTTTGGTAAAAAAATAAACTTATATTAATCTGTTAATTCAATAGATGATGTGTTCAATTTCACGTATTATATATATGCGGAATCACAAATACAACGAGTGTTAACCACTTTTCTATATTTTTTTTAATACATTGTAGTTGTCGGTTTAATGGACAATTACGTCATTAACATTTTTTGGGGTAAACTTGCAACGCTCAAGAAAAAGCAAAAAAAAAAAAATGTATTTGGCAATTCATACTGACAAAAACCCTTTTTATATACACTAGTTTACGAAAGTGATATTCCCATTACGTCTTAATTAGTGAGCACAATCGTTGAGAGGATAAGAAACAAGATAGTCAGTCAGGTGATCGTGGGTTAGATTATGTTCTAACTCACTCAGATCATAATACGTGTTTGCTCAATCATTATAATGCGTTAAAAATTGGAAATAGCTATTAAATACATATTGTAAAATAACAGTTATAAGTTACATTTTTTTTGTAAGTCGTACAAATGGCTTGTTCATTGTTAGTATGCATTTACAAAATAGTGCATTAATATTACTGGCAATTGTGCTTCAACGATGCGAACATTCAATCGAATCGAGCATAAAAATTCAAATTGTGAACTTAATTACGTGATGTGTTGTTCTTTGTAATATTTTAGTTGCAGAGACCAGCCCATCATTATGTTTTCATAAATGTTCGCTATCCCTACTAATATTATAAATGCGAAAGTTAGTTTGTATGTTTGTCCTTCTTTCACATAGCAACGGAGAAACGGATGCACATGATTTTTTGCGTATAGATAATTTATGAGCCGGAGAGTGACATAGACTACATACAACTATGAATTTCCATTCCTAAAGGAGTGAAAAAGGTGAAAATTCAGCTTTGTGAAAGAAAATCATATGAGGTAAGGATAGTCACACAAACAATGAGTTTTTTTTTTTTTCATTTTTTTTATGTCCTCCACATTGTCATATAGTAAGGTCTGGCAACTTCCTATCCTTCTCATTGGCGAAACCCACCCGCTTAGTGAAGCTCGCGGCTGCTAGCAAACTAAATGCGCTAACAACAGTTTAGTTTAGAACTTCGTCAATAGATGGTGTTGCCTTGTATTTGTAACGCGCTATCGTTTTGTGCGTCCGTCACGTCTAGCCTAGGGGTTACCTGCTTTCCCACAAAATGAAGCTGAAGATTGGCGTCCCGGTTTTGCTGGTGCGCAGCCTTGATGCACCGAGATTGTGCAATCAATGTGACTTTAAAAACATAATTTCCCGTTTTTCTAGTGTATGTCCTACAGAATTGATACACATTTGTGTTTAGCCCGGGCAACGCCGGGTACTTCAGCTAGTACTCTATGTATATGTACCACTGTAGGTTAACCGTGCCTAAGGCAGTCCTGTTACGAATATGTAAGTAACATTCACATCCACGCGGTTTTTCCACAGACCAGCCTTAGGTGTCCTGATGGATGTGTTAGTTTCTGAATAAAATAAAATTTCAGATTTTTTCTAGGCCAAATTATGCGCATACTTACATTTATTTTTATTGAAGTAAGCCGTAGAGGACGCAAGATCGAACCAGAATTAGAACTCATGCATAATTATGAATCAAGTAAAATAAAGACGTATCTGGCATCAAGGACGCGAACATGTAGCATCAAGGCGTGGTGTAAGAGGGTAAAAGGGGTAGGGGGTTGGAATCCTGCTGCCCAAGGGTTTTGCGCGTGGGTAATCGACACACAAGACAGTCTAGGACTTTATGCGTGCAATACGCGGAAAACTTTAAAGTAATCAAAATATTTTTTTTTTCCTTTGAAATATAGTTTCGGCGTTTTCATATTACGTTTATTATCGCAGGTCCGCAGTTACGAAGTTACGATGGCCTCCACAGTGAGGGGCCTTTTTTTTACTTCCTCGGGTGTGCGAGGGAGAGGGGAGAGCAACTGCGCCCATATCGTCTCAAGCAAGGGACCGTCCCAGCATTCGCCTGGAGTGGATATGCGAAATCAGTGCGGTCGGATCGGGACTCGAACCCTGTTCCCCCGGAGCGTCACCTCGAACCCTTATTTGAAAAAAATATATATATATGTGTGTGTGTGTGTGTGTGTGTGTGTGAGCGTGTCTTTTAGTTCTCGCCAGAGGTGTGTAACATCTAACCTCGACAACGAGCAAATTCGTGTGTTCTCATTAAGCAACTACACTTTTAATAAGGAGCTCGGGCCTCAGAACGAAATTTAACGTACAATTATTAAAAATAATGCCGAGCGTGATAAATATAAGCGCAAATTGTTTTTCCAAGTGCATTTCTTGACGCGAATTACACCTAGTTTCCGCACCCGCCACTTGAATTCGCTATCGGTGCAGCTAGTTCAAATAATTTGATCAGTAGAGCGAAATTTTTAACTATAAAATGAAACGGCTTTGATAAAAGTGAAAAAGACTTAAAAAAAAAAACTAAACCCTGCTTTGTACAGGAATTTTCGAAAAGGAATTTTTTTTTTAAATATTGCCCATCTTGTTAATATTCACTCAACAGTCGATAATTTGAAGTTTGGTTTGGTTTGGTTTGCGCCATACGCCACAGATGGCAGCACCGTCGTTACACATTTCCGTTCCATGCAACTTCCGTTCCATTCACGAAATTACTCCTACCAAATGTGGTATACCGAGAGCTAAGTTGTTACACATTAAAAAAAAGAACCTACCAGTGTAGTTGATGATGGGTCGATCAGCTCGGGAGCTGGTTATAATCAGCTAGATGATCCCGCGATGGTTTGCCGTCGCCTTCCCGCAAGTGGGAAATCCCACTGGTCCTTGCGGGAATCGTTATGTCGTAGCGCAGTTGGGTTAGGCGTCTCGGGGTCGACGTGGATGGGAAAACCAAAATTTTGTAATCGTCTAAATTAGTCACATTTATTGTGGCCGTAGCTGGCTTTGTTCAAAAAAAAAGTGTTAAAAATTAGTAATGAAAGAGTTTCCATCTGAGTGTCAAAACTTTGCAGCATGGTCTGCGTGTTTCGTGGTTGGCTGGGTTAGTGTCCACTGCCAGCACACCAATCACAGCCAACGCGTCCCGCGTGGCCCGGCCCAAATAAGGGCAATGGCTTCTGTTGCAGGCGGCCGCCAATCACAACGGAACAATCGCTATCGCAGGCGCACCTTATTGCGGACTAATGGGCTATTAGATCTTGTCGCGAAAAATGCGACACTTTCGTCAACGTTACACTGACATTGTAATAATTGTTAAACTTTGGGATCTTGAAAGAGTTTTCAAGATTTTTAAAGCTGAAGTTAAAAGTTGAGTTTTTTTTTAAATCGCGTTTGAGGGTTTTGGAACTTCGTGAAGGGCTCTGAAGACGATCGACGGCTTCCCACCCCGGGACGAGTGCCCTAAACCCTAAGAGAAGAGAAGAGAAGGGGGGATATTGGTGAGGGGATGGAACGGGGATTCTCGGGACGTGTTGGTCGCGTGACGAGGAGCCTCAAGGCTGTGGGGCGGAGTATCCGAGGGATTACTCCTGGGGTTCCTTGGAGGACGGGGTGGATAAAAGGAAAACGGCCGCGGGGGTTGAGGGGTGGATTTTCCGGGGATATGGCGCGAATTGGTTGGAGCAGCCTTTTCATTCCTACTCTCTTCTTCTTCTTCTTCTTCTTCTTCTTACTCTCTCTCTCTCTCTTCCGCCTCCCCTTATTTTCACAGACATTTAACTCAACATACCGGGGGGTTTATAATAAACCTGGCATGGTGCCCGATATTGGGTTCAGTTTCAGAATGAGTATACCTACTGCGATCGGATTTTATGGCATTAGAGCCAATAGGAAGAGACCTCTCGTGGTCGGCTACATGAAGGAAAACCCTTTGGAAATATCTGTATAATCCTTCCACCTCCCAGCCCTTAGTTGATGATTGTTTACCCCCAAGATACTCGGTGCGATGCAGAGCGACACATCGGTATACGCTGCAACAACTTCGACGCGGCTTAGCCTCGAAAGTTGATGAGACAATGACCGCGGAAATCAGCTTAACTTCGTGTGAAATACTTCTGGTGCTGCTGGAGTGTTGGCTCCAGGGCAACAGCGCCGGCCATCTTTTGTTTTCAAGTTACACTTCTTCGGGCGAAAAAATGAAAAAATGATGAGAGTGAATTTTTACGAGGCGCGCGCACCATGCACAGAATGGGAAAAAATGTCTACTTACAAATAAAAATTATATACGTGATTTTAATTATTATACTTTAGTGTTTGATATTGAATTACGTTTCCATATAATCAAAATATTTATTTATTGTGAATTTACTTATATAAATAGTGTTTATAAACTTTTTCAAGAGTATTTTCAAGTGAATTTATATAAGTGAGGTTATATTCCCCTACGTATAACGATGTAAGATTACTTGTAGCTTCCATTGTCGCTGGCAGGGAGTGTCTGTGGAAGGTCTACTAGTCTCCTGGTCGTATAATTAATGTGCATTGTAAATGATAAAATATTAAATTATTTTTAAATAAATTAATATGTTAGAATAAAAATTCAGCATATTACTTAATTTTAATTATTCAGGTAAATCATTCTCGATTATTTTACTAATTTAAATAATCAATTTTATACAAATGTTTATATTAAAATTTAACACTCATTTTAAAATTTTTAATTGATTGAATTTATACTTTACCAAAGTATTTATATTTTTAATGCATGCAAAAATAAAGTTGAATTTTTGCTACCCCAAGCAAGTATAACATCAGTCGCGGATAATCATATATTTTTGTAGTCCTTGTTTGACTAGTGAAAAATTATAAAATTAATTGGAAAAGGAATAATATGAATTTCAATAGAATCTAATTTAAAATGTCGATGAATACCTTTAGATTTCATTTGATTTTCTTTATTTTATATTAAAAAAAACTTTAAAGATTTTATTGCCCCGTATAAAGACGCGACTTCACAGAAACTGGATCGTTAGCATTAATAAAACCAACCCGAAAATCAATTCTTCCTTGAAATAAAACCTAAATTCTTAAGTTCTAGGTAGGCTTAAAATCATTGTTTTCGAGAGTTTAGGTATGTATAAAAAAAAGTCCAGCCTTTTCATAGAGGGCTATTCTATATCCTGCAGGCCCCTGGTTAGGCCCCTTTACATAATATTAGGACCCCGAGACAGGGTCCAGCAAAGACTATGGCCTCCAGGGGGTACGAGATTCGCGTTTCTGTATTAACGAACGCAACTTGGGACGCGTGCTGAGGTTGTTTTAAGCGGCGACCGCGTCTTTGTAGTTTGCCTCGCGCCCGCTCTATTAACTCGAGCATTTGTTCCGTTGACGTTGCTACATATGTGTGTGTAAGGGGGGGAAATGTGTGTGTGGGCAGTGTGTGTGTGTGTGTGTGTGCAGTGTGTGTAAGAGAGAGAGAGAGAGAGAGAGAGAGAGAGAGAGAGAGCAGTGGAGCGCCTGCTACCAAATTAACTCGACGGCAGAAGGCAAGAGAGTCAACGTTGTTGAACTTCTCTCCGCTGTTCGCCCTGTTTTTTTCTTCTTTGTTTTTTTTTTTCTTCCGACGAGTGTGTGTGCTTTTGCCGCGAGCTGCTGGAGTTTGCTCTTGGCGTTTCCCTCTCGCCCCGCTGAAGCTTCAGCGAGAAGGGAACTGGCGGTTGAAAAAAAAGGGGGGGGGGGGAGGGATGTGGGGTCTCTCGCATCCCTTCCGAAAGGAAGGAAGCCAGGGCCTTCAATCACGGCGAAGACTTTTTAATGAATATTTATCAGCCTCCTGGTGGGCGCCGGAGGGGTTAAAAGCAAGGTCCTGTTCTCTCGTTCTCCACGCCTCGTTACGTCATCACGGGAGATGCTCCCTTCACTAAAATACGTTAGGGAGTCTTCCATCCCCTTCCCCCCCCCCCGGTTTTTGCCGGGAAGGGGGCGAACAAAAGAACTCCGAGGGGAAGAAGATCTCACCTTCACGTCTGAAGGTAATTTATTGCTCTCGTAAGCCAGCTAGTTAAGACCCTGCTAAGTTATTGATACACTACACAAGATTCACGTCAATCACAAGATCATAGCGTCTGCCTTCTTGTCGCCCATATTGGCTGTCATATTGAAAATTATTAATTATAATCTAAAATATTCTGTAAAAAATTCTTCAAAATCATTTTTAAAAAAATACTTTTTTATATATATTAATTTCATTAATTCCAGTCCTGGGTCGATCCTAGGTAGCATAGAGTTAATTAAAGTGACTCGTTAAAAATACATTTTATGTATCATTACAAGAAATGAAAACAACATATCCTTACACATTATATTTGAAACGTAAATTCTACCTTACTACAAAAAAAAAACACATCGTTATCAATTCTTTCAGTTCCACGTGATTTTGTAACCAGCTGGTTTCATATGTTGACGGGTCTTTTCAGAATGTCTTTTCGTGACATTTAATTACGGCATTAGTCACACTTGTACCTCGCTGCGGCTGGGTTTTGCTGGTTACAAAATCAGGTGTAACTGAAGGAATTGATAATGATTTGCATTAACTCTTTTGTAGCTGTTGTGCTATCATCACATAGGTACGCCATATAGTCTACTTGAGTACTGCTGAATCAACCCAGACGCAGTGAGATACAAGTGTGACAGATGCCGTAATTAAATGTTACGAAAAAAATATTCTGAAAAGACGCGTTCATGCAACATTACTCAAGTATATGGCGTATGCGACGATAGCACAACATCATCGGTAGGTGATGAGGTCAGTATCGTTGTCGGTACTGCAGACATCAAGGTCCACTCAACTGCCGTATTTGCATTCGTTGAAGTCTCCTGTATTGGTACGTATTTAGGCGATGTTGATACAGATAACGTCGTGATCTCCGAGTACGACGGCGTCTCTGCCATTGAGGTCTTCTTCGTTATTGCTACTATAGCCATAAACACCGTTGATGGCATAACTATGTAGAACATCTAGGATTCTCGAATACGTGACATGATATAGGTATCGAATGCACAATGACGGGAACTTTTGAAGACCTTTCAAGATAGCATGAATGTATCACTATTCCATTTGGCAACGGAAACATATCTTGCGGAAACATATCATGTGGAAGAAATTGGTTAAGTTAATGCAGACGAATAAAACGTACAAAAGGAAGTCATTCGAACTATTTTCAACCAGTACAATGTCAGACTTGGCCAGTGACCTTAATATGATTATGCAGTCTGTCCGTGCAAAATATTTACTTGCTAGAAGAGCCAGACTGTCACGTAAATTTGAAAAATAAAGAAATATCTAAACCATTCACTAGTCGTCTTGACGACTTAGAAATGAGGAACAGTCCCTCACCGTGAAGACTGAAGTATATATGATGAGGTACCAAATGCAAAGAAAAGTAAACATGAAACAGCTCGAGAATAAGAGAAATTTACGATCACCGAGCCTATGCATAAGAAAAAAAAATATCGGAAAATTGGACACCAAGTGAATGCAATGTTCCAGCGTATCTGAGATATTTCACTAACTGAAATAATGCCACGACCTATGGAGTGAACAGAAAACATAATAAACGGTTCCTCGGCGCTTTTGGCAAGACTAAATACTGCTAGAGCTAACTCATTCACATTTCCGCGAAAACGATTCAGAAAGAGACACAGGCTAAATAAGGATGCGATCATAAATAAAATCGACGTTCTCTCTAATATTTTCAGTGAACTAGCAGTGTATGGTGAAGGTTTAAAAAAAAATCTAGTAAGTAGTTAGAACTCAGACTCTGTGTACTGGGACCACCAAAATGAATTAGTCGATCGTCTGAGACTGCAGCGGGCTTTGATTAGTGCAGTAAACTACTCGCACACAAACGAATAGTCTCCACACTCGAATATCCAAGGGAAGCCGGCTACATACGATGAGTCGAACCAGAATCGCACGCGAACTTCTCGCTCCTTAAGGACGGATATTAGTACCCTTGGCGCAAAGTCGTAGTACGTGAACTTGATGGACCTTGTTGAGATGATACCATATTCCCGAATGAACAAGGGCTTTCAAGACAGTCGTCGATGTGTATAGCAAGTTCGCTCGGGCCACGCCTGAGAAATCGAAGAATGCCACCGATGTAATCAAGGCCATGGCAAACATTTTCTCAAATCACCAATAAATATGTGGAACGATATTCCGTTTTATAAATCAACGACCCTCGTTATTATTTCAATGAAATCATATTACGACAGCAAAAGGTTTTTTTTTCCGGTGTTCGTAATATTTGTTTTAATTAAACGTTATACGGACGCTCAGTTTTACGTCTTGAATACCTTCTCTGTTGTTTGTTATAAACCGGGGTTTCCAGCTCCAACTTTGAAAGCACTGTGGATCCGAGTCGTGTGAACGTCTTGAACTTATTCCTCCGTGGCGATCAAGCAGCCGAAGTTGTTCGGGTGGATCCCAAACCAACTCTTCCCTGCATTGTCTCGCTCGGGCCTGTAATTACGTCTGGCGAGTTAGCTCCCGCGCCCTTGCGCGCCGCGGCGGGCATCGGCTTACGCGCCCCCTCCCCCAAACACTCCCCACTTCACCCCTGGCTACCGAGACTGTCAGGAGCACGCTCGAGCGCACAGAATTAATTACTCCAGGAACAAAAAAAAGTTTGCGCATGCCTCCGTCCGTTTTGTTTGGCTTACGGATTTTCCGAACCTCGAGCGAGAGGAAAACTGGAGCAAAAAAAACCCTGCAGTATACAGAAAATAGGAGATTTCTCGATTCTTTAAAGAGGAGTCAGTTGAGTGGGCGTGGGTGTTCGTTGGAATAGCTTATCTGAACATCGAACCCTTTAAAAAAAAAAATGAAATATGTTCGTAATACTTACAAAGGCATGCCTGTAACACGCCATATTCCTCATCTTTATAGCATTTAGCGCAGCAGTGCTCTTACTGACTAATAGACCCAATAGTACCAATGTAGGGGTCATACTTAATACCAAGTAAATATTTATTTTATAACATTATGTTCTCGTAAATGCAAATAAATATATACAGATATATATATATATTGCACGTTACATGCAGCCAAAATGTTTCGAATGTTTTTTATTCAATAATAATGATATGACTGTGAGATTGACATAGCAGCAGGTAGGTAGGTCCCATGAAAACGACATAACTATTTATTCACATTAGTTGAGTGACAAACGAATTTATCCGCCCCTGCGAGTAGAGTAAATAATGGGACTTACTAATGGGAAATGCTGTTGTTGCCACCATAGCGATTGGCGCCGCCGTACGTAACTTCAGGTACGTAACAATGAATTAGTTCAAAAATATTATAGTTTGCTGGTTGGTTTTTAAAAATTAAATGCCTTTTAATGAAGGGAGGAAGCTAAAAAAAAAAAAAAAAAAAAAAAAAATGGGACTAGCTAAGCATTTTGCTGGGGTAATTACGGGTAAAACACGGACAACAGGAATCAGAATAGAGGAATTCGAACTGAGATCCTTATGAAGGCAAGTGCTGTGTTAAGCATCTGTTATGAACAGCTTTAAATAGTTATTAAACCTGTGAACTGCATCATCATTCATTTTACTATCTCAACCTTTAAAATAAATGTGTAGCGAGATTTTTTTTATTGGATTAAGGTTTTTGTTTCCTATTTTGTTATATTTACGCATTTAATTTCAAATTGTTCTGTTTACCATGCATTGTCATTGAATTTAAATAATTGTGCGTTTCGGAACCGTTTGCCCGTGATTAATTTTAGCATTAATTGGACGCGGGAAGGTACATTAAAACAAATAACATGTTTCCCTGTTCGCTCAGGCGTGATTTAATAGCTTTCAGCGGGCGAATTTAATAACGCTTCTCCTCTTCCATCGCTTCGATACCCGGCCTCGCTTGGAGGGTGGGGGGGGGGGGGGGGTGGTGACCGGGCAGCCCTGATGCGACTGGTCGCCTGTGCGTGCAAGTAGCCAATCAGGGCCGCCCGTGCGCGCAAGAAACCAATCAGGGTCGCCCGCGGCGAAAAGACCGAGCGCGGGACTTTCAACGAACCACCCTGCACAGCTCATCTCACGTAGCACAACAAACATCCATACTTTACACTGTAAATCTTTTTTGTACTTGGAATAGAAGTAGTCATGGAAGATTACAGATGTGTGCAAATTTGTACATTTGCATGAAAACAACAGTATCACTACCAAATAGTGTTCGCAGATTCTTACTCAGGCATTTTTGCTTTGTGTTATCCTAGAGTAGCTCCAATAGTTAAAGTTATTTGTAAACTGTTCCCTTAATTGCTTTCCAGTATTAACTGCGCTTATTAATAAGCATGATAAAATAAAACAAAATCCAATAATTGTATATTCGATTATTATTTCCATGGCTTAAAAAAATGTGTGCTTGACTGAAAAATCAATTAAAATATAAAATTATGCGCCAATTTTCGTAATAAATACTCAGTATTATCTCGTAAAACGCATTTCGTACATGCAAAAATAGCTATAGTTCAAAGTTCAAATATCTTTCTTGTAGTGTTACGAACTATTTTTTTGGTAACTGGTCTCCAAAGGAATCTTTTGTAAAAGTACAGAAATTGTTTTTCTGTTTAGTAACCTCAGTTCCTTCACTTTTGTGGAGATAAAAGGCTAAAATCTGTATGATGCTGCCGCATGTTCACGTCCATCATTCCCATTTTACAGTTGCAACATTATTGCAAGAGCAAGCGAGTCCTTGTAGTGAAAGCCTTCTTAATTCCAGAAAACCCTCTGGCTTATTCCCCCCCCCTCTCTTTCTCTTTCTCTCTCTCTCTCTCTCCCTCTCTCTCTCTCTCTCTCTCCCTCCCTCTCTCTCTCTCTCTCTCTCTCTCCCCCCCCCGGGGGGGCAGTATTTACGCCACTGGTTGAGATCTTGCTATTGATGATTACATACACAATATATGTAGTTCATTTCTTTAACGATCCGGTACTCTTTGTTGTGTAACTAAGAATATACTAATTGTATCTGGGTCGAAACAATTGCAATGCTAAGAAGGTACGTGTAAGTAATTTTATCTTAGTTAGACGAAGTTGGGATTAGGTTAGATTCTCATGTCTCAACGCTGCATAACACTGCAAGCCGCCGGAAAACCAAAGGAACAAAACTGTCACATAGGCAAGGCAGAAACTCCCTAAAACTTGCTCCTGCATATCCTTCCACCTTTCCCCTTTTCCGGTTCACCACTAAAGCCCTACGTTTAATTATCTCTGTTTACAACGCTCGGGGTTATCTGTTCTTGGCATTCTTGCCCCTCGGGGAAGTTGTCAACAAATGCCATCTCCGGCAAGTCTTCAAAATTTTCGTACGTTGTTTACGTCCTTGGTCTTTTGAAACGGTGAGATATCATCGCCGTGTTCTCGCGCTAAGGTCTTTGAGCTGTCCGGCATGGGCGAATATACTTGCCCGGGAGGGGGGGGGGTCCCCTGTAATTAAGAAGCCCCTCACTTTGAAGGCCCACTGACCCGCTTGTACTTGCATATTGTGACTATGGAAAGGGGTTGATAAACATATAATGTCAAAACTATATTTTATGGAAAACTTTTTGTATATATTTTTTTGAATTTTTTTGAGAGTTTTGCATACATGTAAAACAAAATATGGCCATTATGCAACACACGATCACCGTATCCAGAGATGCGCAAAACTCTCAAGCCGCGCGGGCCTCTCTTGGAAATCCTCCAGAAATGTGTCCTTGCTGTTATTCCCTGGCGTGTTCGGTGCCGTAGTTGGACTCCTCGCAGGTCGACTCTCGGCTCTCGATAGTAATCATGGCAGCGAGTGTTACCAGCCGTGGCACTCACACGATTCGGGTACACTCGCCTCTACATTCGGGCGCTTTCGGGTACGAGAAGTTCTCAGTTCGGGTGTCATTAAGGCACATACACTAATAAAGTATGAAAACAAAACATTGCTGTCTTCTTTAATACAAATATCATATACGCTGTTATGTTAAATCTCATAATAGCGTGACAACATAACATTTTATAGTTTAAATGCAATATTGGCTCTTCCGCTAAGGACTGTGCGTAGGATTTTAAAATGCGTCTTTGGCGGTTTGGGAAAAAAATAAGGGGGGGGGGGACTTTAAACATTGAACGTTAAATACTACTATTCCAGCCACATACGAAAAAATGGTATTTTCTGGTTAAAGGTTAGTGTAAAATTATTGTAAATGTTATCTGTAATAGACATTAGGCGACGTAAATCTTTTTTTTAAAGGATTTTTGCTAGTACGTTACGTCCAGGGCAATGGTTGTTTTCCATCCTAATTGGTTTTCCTTAATCCGGGTACATTTGCGTACCCAAGCGGATTTTCTTGGGTACCAGGTACAGACGTAGTAATTTGGGCACGTGTACCCAAATGCGGGTACGTCCGGCAACACTGATGGCAGAGCGACGGTGCCGGAAGTCTGTGTGATAGTGTGGTGTCGCTTGATGCGCCTAAGAGATGACTTTTGCGGAGGGGGGGGCGAGGGGGCGCCCTGAGGTAGATGCTATCGATCAAGAGGCAGCCCCCATCGCCGGTAGATAGCGGAGGTAACCACTCGCCCTGATAACACGCCCCCCCCCCTCCACCTGGTGGGGTTCGTGCTATCAGCATGCTAGTCGCTCGCGTGAAGGTACGTCAGGCACGCGCCCAGCCTGCAGACAAACTTCTTTTGCCCGTGAGTGTTCTCGCTTCGTGCGTCTCCTTCATATCCTTAAAAAGAAATCCTTCAGTTTTCTTTCATTAAATTAGGGTCCTTAAAATTCCTTTCATTTTGCCTAGTATCTTTACAATCTCTTTAATAAAAACTGAGAGCGTACAAGTTATGGATAAATGAGGGTAATTTATTGTTATTTTGGTTCCAACTTGACTATGCAAACGACACTTTGCGTAGTACAATTGGCGAATTTCGGCCCATGTGAGTACATTTTATGTATAAAAAAAATTAAAATATAATTTTCGTATATATATCTTACCTTTAAACTAAAAAGGCACGATTTACCGTCTTTCTTTGAACTTATGAGGCAAATGTAATTAGTAATCAAAGTTATGGCCACAAATTTTAGATAGACACTATGTTTGAGTTAGCTATGAGGTTCCAAAGATAGTTATGGGCAATAGGAACTTATCTGTAACCAACGATGACGTAAAGGTGTCCTTAAAAACTCTTTATAATCTTTTATTGTAAAAGAGGTTTTGTAGGACGCTGCTAACATCTTCAGTGTTCGCCGACTGTTGAGGCCAGTGCGGCGAGTTCTGGGTACGAGCCAAGGTGCGTTCATGGGCGAAAGCATGCGTTATTTGCCCGTTTGACGGTTGGCCAGCAATATGGCTTCCAAGCAGTAGCGGATGCCAGGTATTTTTGGAAGGGTGGTAGTTTAAAAAATATATATATAATAAATTTATAATCTATGTTTTCCAAAAAACTTACGTCAATAATTAGAGATTTGGATTGTCACATTATCAATCTCAACGTGAGTCACTTCTTGTGTAACTTGTTGCAACAGCTTAACCTGCATCACCAAATAAAACCTACCACCTTCACTGAAATATCACAAATTGTTTGCAATGGGATATGTCCAAAAAATTGTATTGATTCGGTACATAAAATATCCAGTTATTGACAAAGTTTATTAACGAATTAATGGTTTTGCTGTTGCAGGAACCGCCAACAATCCCACAGAGTGTTCCAACTGCATCAGAAGATGAACTGGAGCGCAGCACTGATGACAACCTGAGTGGCGATTTGCTCCAGGTAGACCTTTGTCTGTGTGACTAGTACATAGAGCCTCCAGGGAGTGTGTGTTTGAATGCTGCATTGGACAAGAAAACAAGGTTGCGTTTGAAAGCTAAACTTTTCAATATTTTTGGATGGAAGTTTGTGTACAGGCCGATGATGCCAAAATGCATATTTTACTGCGGCTTATCATGTAGACATAGTATACGTGATGTACACATCTACAATATCTCTCGCCACTACATTAATGTTTGCACCTGATTTCGGAAACCGTAATGAGATTTTCATCGCAGTGAAACCGATTATTTATTCTTATCAAGGAATCATAAATAAGTGATACAGAAAGGAATAAACTATGGAAAGGGAGAACATTTTACTTATCTTCAATATAAGAGGCCACAGAAATGTAGTGTAAATTGCAGGACTATGTAAAATATAAAACAAAAAGCGATATTACTGTTTGTATTTTATAAAAAATTACTATTTGCAAGCGTGTTTGTATGCAAAAGCGGACAGAAATTGGACAGTAATTTTTTAAAAAGAATTTCTACGAATGATTCACACAAAAAGTTTGTCGAGCAACTAATAATAAGTTTCAACTTCATCTCCAATGGATTGTCTCAATCATCCAAATTCATAAATTCATATATTCTTCCAAGTATCTTTGTAAAAATAAATTGATAGCTAACTTAAATTTTTAAGCTATTTTTTTTTAACTAAACGAATTTTTTATAGGATCCAAAATTAAACTAGTGCAGACTCATTTGAGCCAAACGCTTTTAACTGTGAACAATGTATAACAGCATCTCACGTGTGTAAATACATTGATAAAGTATGTATGATAACTTACGTACTATTTATCTTCTAAACAGTATGAGTTTGATAACATTACATTTATTAAAAAAAATTTATGGACATACGCCATTGCTAGTTTTCACTGCATGTCATAGAGAAACCACAAGAATGGACAAGAAAGACGAATACACAAACACACAGAAAAACAAGCCATAAATCAGACGATGCCAAATGTTAAAGGAAAAGACAGCACAGAGAATTCCATGGAAGGAATTAATCAGAACAAAATATATCACAGCACAGGCTAACATAGCGAGCAGGCAACGACGAGAGAGTAGTAACAATAATAGAAATGTCTGACAAACAAACGAACCTAAAGATGATACAAAACAGATATTCTGGACAACACAACGCCGACGGCACAGACAAACACAGTAGGCTTAACAAGATAAAACATTTTGCGACGTTGTCAGTTGTCAGTTCAACAGATGTCAGTTCCCGTCATCGCGCCCAGACTGACATGTATTCTGACTGACAGACTGACTCACGTGCATTGAAAACCAGCAATGGCGTTTGTCCATAAACACTGTATTAAAGCTGTCTGTCCTATCGTTAAAAAGAAAATACCTACGATAATGTCGTCTCTGTGATATGTTTACAAGATAATAATTTTTAAATGGTTTATTGGCAACTGGACCACATGTGAACCGGAGGGTATAATGGGTTAATGGGGATTAGGCCTCTCCATCTTTATTTTTATACCACTTGCAATAAAGCTTTATTGCTAAATCTTTTGGGTCGACATGGCATAGGACTTAACTATGGCTACTTATTGAAGTCAACACTTGTGAACGGGTGTGACTATCAGGACAGTTGCAGTCGCCCGCGAGAAATAATAATTTATTTTATCGTGACGCTTACACACTAGAGCCTGTCAGTAAATATGTGGTTGCAACAAGGTATAGAAGGTCTAGGAGATATGATTTTTGAATTGATATGCCGGAAATGGGGATAAATAGTTAATATTTATAAATATAGCATTAAAATGTAAAAATCCAACTTGGCGTGGCCTAATCCCTTTTTAACAATAAATAATATACTCCCGGCATCACCTGTTCTTTGAAGGCATGTCAGAACGTTTTTTTAATGTGTTGTATTATTATTTTTGACATGATGTAAAAAGTGCTTCAATCAGCTTTTTTAGGCCCCTTCTACAGTGACATGGAAACGTTAAAACTAAAACGGCTCGGGACCCACAAGGTATTTACGTTTCATTATCCATCTGGCGCTTCCACGATGCACGGAAACGTTACAAACGGCAGCCAGTGAAGTTGAACTTCGAGGGTACCAAAAAAAAAAAAAATTATTGAAAAATTATTTTGAGATCTGAGAGCGAAACAGTCAGAATTATAAAATAAATTACAAAGTAATGACAGAAAACTAGGTGTTCTTGTTCGTGAAACGATTTTTAAAGTATTTAAAACGTAAACAAACATGGCTACCACCGCGGCCAAACACTCGCCTTCTGTTGATTGCATGGAGCAGCGTAAACGAAAGACATGAGCATTGCCGAGCTAATAGATGCTGGTCCGTGTCTGCATGCGTGCCATCGTAGAGAGTTCGTTCCGTGAGATCCGTTTCAGTTTGCGAGACCCGTCTCTGCTTCCGTGCCATTGTATAACGAGCGTTAGGGACCCGCCTAGTCTGTAAATGAGGCGGGACGATAAGTGCGACGCTCGCCGGCGTTTTTATCGCGAAGTCGTCATTAAGCGCAAGGCTCTGAACTGGCGCGAAATCTTCTCGCGGTGCATATAGGACAGATATGGAATTGGAGCGGTAACCATAACTTTATATAGCGGAAGAAATGAAGATAATGGTGTCATGCAAGGTCCTCGGGTGCTTTCATGTCTAAAAATTATTCTGAAAACACGCGTTTTAGCTCTTTTTTTCTCTCTCCTAAAAATACAGTTTGAAAACAAAGACGGAAAGAAAACACCACTCGGATATTGAGCAGTTTTCAAACGGCGTTGTTCCAACTGGATCTCTACACACCGTATGTGTGTCCGGTTATATCCAGGCCCGGATTCCATGCAACTGTCTAGCGCTCTGGGCACATATTATACATATTTAGCCGATCCCCTTCCTGGTTTCTCTTGCGATAAACGCGGGGATGTTACACGTCTTTTTGACATGTATTTTTATACATCAAATAATTGCCGTACGCAAAAAAAAAAACTTTACATTTCCGTCCCAGAATTTTTATTTGCACCTCAGACTCTCCCGCGGTTCAAAAACTGGCGCTGTGAGTCGGGGCCACAGTGCGCGAGGCTGGGGAGGAGTGTGCGACGGCGGGCGCCGGCTTGCAGCTGATGGTGCCGGTGGCCACGGAGAGGCTGCTGCCCTCGGGAGGCGACCAGACGGACGAGGACCTGGCCGACGAGGACATGGCCTCCGGCTGGGCGGTCGAGGTGCTGCAGCTGCCGGCGTCCCTCGAGCTGGACGTCAGGGTGCGCAAGGGCTCCGAGCCGCTGGGTGAGTTCCCGCGTCTCCAGCGCCCCTCGCCGGGTCGTTTCTTTTGCATCTGTACACTTTTGTCACTCAAACCATGTTTTTTTCCTGAGACCAGTTCACTATTTTATTCAACAATTTTCTACCCAAAATATGTGAATTTTCAGTATTGTATGCCACGGTAGAAACGTTTATGGTAAAAATGTGCATGTTGAACAAAAGTTTACTCATGATATAGGTGGTCTACATCTTTAGCCAACAATCAGAAACACACTTCTTTATCGATACTCAAATCAATTGACTGTTCACAAATCTTCTTAACAATACTTTATATACCACACGCCACTGTAACATTAATCAAAGCTCATATTCCTTATCAGTGCCAAGATTATTCTCGAGGAATCTAATGTTCGATGCCGCACTCACGACACCAGTAAAAAAAAAACAAAAAAAAAAAAAAACACACAACCACACTCGGTGGCGGCTACAGAAGAACTACGTCTCGCGCTTAGGTTGCAGTACAAATATAATGGCAACTGTTGGTAGGTTTATACTACCCGGCCTGTTAATATAAAAAAGTCTTATTTCGTATACAATTGTTAATTAGGTATAATAAGTTACTATCTTTATTTATATATTCACTATTTTTAAGACCATGAAATAGTGTATATTGACTGTATAACTACACTCATTCTGTAAGAAAGAAAGAAAAAGTTCAGTGCTTAATACCAATTATTACTTCTCAGTAGAAACTACTTGTAGCAGTCATTTACCATTAATAAAAAAACATCCCACAAAATTATATGCTTTGCTCAAAACAGTCAAACTTTTTTCATATGAAATGCTATATAAATATTGTTGACAAAACAGTTGAAATCAATATGGCAAATTTCTATTACATCTCCTTAGAAGTTAGAAATATAAACATTGTACTATGAGATAAAATACAACAGGGAAATATATTTTCAAAATTTTACTTTATAAAAAAACGTTTAAGATACGTTTATTTTTTTTTCCATTTAATTAAAAGGTTGTTTCTAAATCTGTAGTGCTCTATGACGTATATCTTTCAACAGAGCACAACTAAACGAGGACAGCGCTACTGGTATAAATCATGCATTTGAAAGAGAGTAAGTGCCCGTTTAAATGCACACTGGAAACTAAAGATGAGACACGCTTCATTGCCGACTGACGGTTTAGTTTCCGCTCGTCACGCAACTGAGGATAAGTTAGCTTCGAATCCAGGATTCATTTTCGATGAGGTACCATAGTTACAGAACCGTGCCATAAAACTCGGCTATGTCACGTTAAGGCAAATGCTTCTTGACAGGGATGGAAACTTCCTCTCATTCCCAGAAGTCCGGAACGTGATTACTCTCCCAAGGAGTGTCTGTTGGCTCTATGAAATGGTTATCCTAATGTGAATGACGTCATATGGTCGTGCGGAAAACAGCCCTGTCTACAATTGCGATGTATGATGCCCAAATTGACTGATTTCTAAAGTAGTCACCAGAGCGCAGAACATATAGAGCGCCAAAATAATTGTTTTTCGATTGTTTTTGTTTACTATTTTGATGCTTTGTAAATGTGTAAGCAGCTAAGTTTTGAATGTTTAGTTAACTTGTAAAATTTGTGGGAGTTCGATAATATTTATTTATTCTGTAAAGCAAATGTAAATGGTAAATAAAGTCCGTTATTTTCTGTTTACCTTTTAAACGGGAACCGGAAATAGAAGCATCGTGTTATGTTGTTCAATGCTTCCAACACATATTGAAACTATAAGTTTAATTTGACCAATGTATTCAGACGCATGACGTGAGAAGGTCACGTGGGCCAATCAGTGATTAGTGTCAGTCAGACACAGTTAAGGACAGTGCAATTGTTGATGGGCCTTTAACCTGATCACCGTGTGAAAGATATCGTACATTTAGTGGGAGGAACCTCCCCATCTCTACAATAACTAATTTTCACTTTTAAAAAGCGAATTATATTGTATTTTTTTCTTTTGTGACATTCATTATTTGTGTTTTATTATCGATTACCTACAGTCTGATTCAAAACTACTATATATTTTAATTATTATTTCTCCACAAACTTCAGTTCAGTACCAAAATCAGTTAAAAAAGTACTTAATTGATTTTTTGCTTTTTTTTTTTGTTCATCTAGCCACGGGTTTTGTGCACAGTTACATAAAAAAAAATTAAGAACTTTAAAATGACAGGCTGATAAATTATCATAATACTAATTTACATCTCCACATATTCAGTATCAAAATAGTATTTAATGTAATTTAAAAAATCACATTGTGATATTTAGTCCGCTAGGTCTTCAGTTGTATAAGTAGTTGAGTGAAGTACTAAGTGTCACTAGTGATTGTGGTTAGAATTATTTAATATAGTATAACATTTTCTGTTTCTTACAATTTTGGGTACATTCCACCAAGCAGCACAGTAGAAATATGTATGAAGCTTTCAGTATGAGCATTCAGTAAGTTGCTGTAAAAAAATGTAACTCTTATTTAACTAAATTTATATAAATTAACCAGAAATTTAATGTTTATTTTTCGTCCACATGTTCTCACAGCACATAAAAAAATTTGAAAATTCTTTAAACCTGTTGCAGAATCCATTGGTACTAACACAAAGTTACATTACGGTAATAGAAGAGCATTAAGACACAGAGATCATTGACTATACCTAGCAGTGAGTAGACTTTAGTCCTGCGCAAATTTTTTTTATCAAATTTAAGGACTTCTGTAATCCAACTAATCAAGGTATAATAATTTCTGCTCAACTGTGACAAAGGTATCTCACGACATCTCTGGATTTGGTACTTGTATGTAGTATACTGCCCATATTTTGGCCTGCATGCATGCGATAAGCAGAAAACTTTAAAATATACAGAAAGTTTTCCATAAGTTTGACATCGAACCTGGTTCACAGACACGCTTTTGCAAAAGCAGGCAGCCTTCACCCCCCTCCCCTAAGTGAGAGGCTTAAAAATTCCTTGGGGTGGAGGGGGGCTCGCCCTTTCAGGATCTACACCCATGGTGATAGGTACAGAAGGAAAAAAGAGAATAATTAAGTTAAATTGTTACGAAGGTTGCAGTTCATTAACATTGTCTCTTTCAATTCACAAAAGCAGTGGCGTAGCCGGGGGGGGGGGGGGGTGTTAGGGGTTCAAACCCCCACCCTTAGCACCAAATATTTAATTAATTTCTTATTCATCACTCAAACAAATTTCATATTAAAATTAATAAAATTTTTACCATTACAATATTTAAATTTAAGTACCGAAAACTGCTAAATTAGCACTAATTTACACCTTAAAATCCAAATTTTTCCGGGTAGGACCCCCGGAACCACCGCTTTAATACGGGGGGGGGGGGGGGGGGGAGCATGCTTCATAACACCCCCATACACAAATTCTGGCTACGCCACTGCACAAAAGACAATTTTTAAGATATATAAGAGTATTAAATAAGCTACCTAAATAGACGTAAAAAAAAATTCATGTTAAAGTTAAATGTTACTTGTTGAGTTTCAGCACTGAGCCTAACTTGCTGCAGGAATCAGCGTGGATGCGGTGGACAGGGGGGAGAACGGCATGCTGGTGATCGCCCTGGCGGCGAACGGCGCGATGGCGAGGGACGGGCGGGTGGTGCCAGGGGACTACCTCATCTCCGTCAACAACGAGAGCCTGCGCAGGGTGACCAACGCGCAGGCCCGCGCCATCCTGCGCAGGGCCCAGCTGCTTTCCGCCGATATCAGGTGTGGCCGGCAGTGCGTGATGTTCGTGTCCTCAACTATCCGTGGTGCACGTCTTTCTTATTTTCAGATTTATACTTCTTCAGAGTATTGATGCGGTCTTTCAGTTGAACATTTTTAATGTTTGTTCTTTTGACTGTAATCTTTAAGTTCTTATTAAATAAATTTAAAATGTTTCAAATGTTTAGCATTTTTTAGTTGCGTAACTTCTGGAATAGTCAATTGTTATTAGTTTTATACATAAAAATGATATTTTACTCTTGTTATTCACATAAGATTTTGTTATTAAGTAATTTAACTAGCATTAAATTTAAATCCCAACAGGTTTTGCTAGTTTCATTCATCTTCTATGAGATTTCATATTTTACTGTAATCGAGAACCTTAATTTATAACATGTTGTAGATTCCATAATTTACATCGTTCATAAATGGTTAAACGTTTTTAATCTTGTCTCGTAACATTTTAAATGCCTTTTAGTTTGGAATTTTTATTTTTAATCATTTACTATGACCTACTAGCTCTTATTAAATTTATGTAGAATCTGTTTAAAATTTATCATATTTAGTTGGGTAAACTACTGCAATAGTCAATCATTATTAATTTTATATACAAAAATCATATTTTACTCTTTTTTCATTTGCATAGAATTTTGTTATAGTAGTACCTAATTTAACTATCAGTAAAATTAACTTAGCAGTAAAATTATGTGCTAACAGGTTGTAATTTCATTAATGTTGTATGAGAATTCATATTTTACTGTAATCAAGACAGTTTATAATATATTGCAGATTCCATTATTTGCATCATTCATAAATAGTTTGAAATTTTTTATCTTGTCACATAACATGACTAATGGGTCTGGTAACTAATTTACTATTGTATTTACTTTCTGTGTAGACTGAAAACTAAATACTAATGAAATACTATTTATATCATTAAGAATTATTTTGAGAGGGAGCTTCATGGAATAGTCTGAATGACAAGTTATGTTTGTATATACATATTTGCAACATGTGTATAAGAACAGGTACTTGGAAGAGAATACAAGAGAAGACTGATTTATGGTGCAATGAAAACATGTTGAAGAGACAGAGGAAGTTATCAGCATTTTACCTGTATGTTGAATTGGCCCCAAGCTTAATTGGTACATTTTGTCAGTGAGCTATGTACGGGAAAGACAATTGTGGATGTGAGAGGGGTGAGATAGAATATATCCTCCCCTGAAGTTACGACAAATATGCAATATCTCTGTGCTAAGACAGTATGTCATGTTGGTTTGGATAATGCGAGGTGAGCTGTTAAAAATAGGCATGGGCTGAACAAATCCTCAAATCCTAAAATACTATAAAATTATTACTATTTGAAAGATTCAATAATTAAGGAGGGAAAAATTGAATAAAAATATTAGAAGAAATAAAGTAAATTAAAAAAAAAATCAGCACTGATAACATCTGAAGATTGTAGGTTTTTTTTTTCTTAACTATTTATGTTACCATTGCAATATTAATTTATTCTGGAAACGTGGTTTGCGAAACAACTTTTTAAAGGGCAGATGTTTCAAGAACATAGGTAATGTTTCTCATTTATTGTGCAAAATTTTATTTTCGACCCTTGACACCTAGAATAGGATTCGAGGAATGTATTCGAGGTACTCTCGGGGATTCTATTTTTAGATTCGGATTTGAGAAAATTGGGATTTGACCCATCACTAGTTAAAACACCTGGATTCACAAACCACAAAAGGCAGTGATAATGTAACTGTCAAAAATACTTGTTTTGACGTAAGTTTTTCAAAAAATACTTTTTTTCTTTTTCTTTTTTACTATTAAATCCCCTTTTGAAATGAATTTCTATATCCACCACTGGGGAAATTGACTACTTCCTTCACGAAGCCCCACTCAGTCAAGCACTGATGCATGTGGGTTACTCCTGTGGTTTTCTCTATCAGAACCAGGTGTTTGTTTGGTCTGAGCTGTTAATAATAGTAGAACTTAAATATCAGATAGTAGTAGCACTTAATAACTTCCTATCCTAATACTTGCATTTCCTGCACAAAATCTACATTGGAAGTAAATTATGTGTGACACCATAAAATTGGGGTTTTCAGGAAAAATATTTTTGTGAGTGTTGTTCGCAAGAAAGTGAAGGTGAAGGAAAAAATATATTAAACTATGTTGATTCATTTAGATTGTAAAGAGGGGAAGTTACTTTTCTGAAATGATGAATATATAAGTACTTATATGACGTGCTCAAAATGCTGTAATTCATCTCGTGAACACCATTGTACCTTTTAACTGAACTGCTGTCTTAAGGCCTGAGCTGGTTCTGAAGCTGCTACGCTGTTTTCCATACGTCTGACACGAGACTTGTGGTCTTCTATCGCAACACCATATCCAGCCGCAGCCATAAAAATGCCCGGCAGATCCTCTTAGTTGTTGGTGGTGCTCAAACGAGATTACGCCCGGGCCGTGCGTCTGTGACGGCTTCCCGCTGATGGGTCAAGTCGGCGGAGGAGGAACGAACTCAGTCTGTGTGCAGTGCCGCGTCACAACCCTTCGAGTGTGATTGAACACTATCAACTTTATCTTTACAGTTTTGGAATTTGCTTACGGGGTATGTACCTACTCTGCATTCATCACACAGTCAAATAGTAATCATGTTTAATTATTTTATTTATGTACATATGTAACATGCCCACCGACAGCAAGAGAACATGTTTGGTGGGCATGACATAAAAACACAGAAACAACAGTTACATAAAAAAAACCAATCCACAAGTACAAAACAACACATACATTAACAAAGTCATTGGCATGTACAAAATACTACATACAAAACAAAGAGGAATATTATAATATACAATATAATATTTGAACAATTTGCGACTGATTGCAGAAATAAAAAAAATAAAGAGTGGCAAAATAAAAAAATATAAAATCTTTATGTTTTATCAAAATTAAAAATAAATCTATAAATGAGATCACTATTGTTAAGTAATATATAAAACATTTATTTTAGGCAAATAATAAAATGGGGACTATTAATACTGGTAGAGTATCAAACTGTATTAAACTTGTTAACTAAAGGAGGAAATAATTATTTTTATTAACTCAATCATTTCTGTGGCTAACCTGTTATAATTTATTTTAAATTTTGCTAAACTGCAAATGGTTTCTGGTTTAGATTTTTTTTTTTAATTTATCGAAGTTTTTAAAAGACTCACAAATGTTCATGATAACTAACATCATCACATTTAAATAGTCTGTGACACATCACTCTCTCTTAATGACTTGTATAACTTTAATGTCCACCTAAAATGACTTTGGGAGGCTGGTGCATCTTTTAGTTGCAAAAGGATGAACAAAAAAGGTGTGATTTCATCTAGATATAAGTAATTCTATGTTTATTTAAATCTTAATTACTTTCACATTAAAATTATAACATTTGATAAATTTGATTGACAAATATATGAAAATATATTAAAATTACATCATTTTTAGAATGGGCCGGCCCTAATTAGAAAATTACCATTAAGTTTCATTGGACATAATTAAAACAGAATCAGAAACAATAAACAGGTTATGTTTTACATTCCCAGCGTTAGCGCTTAGAGTATTTAAAGTCTCGAAAGAAAAATTTCTGGTGTTCCAATCCTTTCAACTTCGTGATCAAATGGTTATTCTGAAGACATAAAAAAAAGCTGGAGGACTGGAGGTTTGACATTCGCTGGCCGAAGTGGAGCTGTTAACATGGCGTCAGGGCGCCTTAGTCATCCTGTTTGCTGGAGGAAGGACTCGACTAAAAATGATGATGGTCGGGGAATAAAGTTTGTCAAAAACTCACCATACAGGGAGATGGCTTCTAGCATCAGCCAGGGTACGGAGCTCGCGAACATGCGGTTGTTTCGGATGTTTCCATAATTTAAAATGATTAGAAAATGTAATTAAGTATTATTACTGAATCATGACTATTTCTACGAGGTATGCAGACTGACTAATTACTAATTACTAAAAAGTTGTAGGGACCACATTCCTATGATTACTAGCCTAGCTGATTATATATTTGAACAACGACCGGAGTGAAGTCTTGTTGTGCAGCTTGCCGACGTTACGGTGTGGTCTGTCTGCTCTCGAAGCGCGAAGTATTTTTGGGGCGGCAGCTACTTGTAATCAAAAAGACGAAGTCAATCAAAAGAAAGGGGGCAGACTTTGGCTTTCGGACTGAAAGGTTCCGAAGATTTCCAAGGGGGTGGTCGGGAAACACTGACTTCGATATCTCGAAGTTGGTGGTACTGGCCGATGTCAGCGCGACCTACTGAGGGGTGTCCAAAACAAGGAGAGATCGACTCACGTATCTCTTGCACGAGATGCATAGAGCTTATGGAGGGGACTAGTGCAGCGCTCTGGTGGCTTGGAAATGAACTACGGGGCACTTTTTGTTGCGTGAGGTGCCAGGGGGCAGGCGTTTAGCTGGCGTTCAAACACCCAGGGGAAATAACTCGAAAATCTGCCACGAGAGGGCAGAGGCGGTGCCTTCGCAGACCGATGGGCGTGACCTTGAGACAGGTCGAGGTTGGTGACCGGCCAGTGAACTGGGCATGGTTCCCTGGAAAAGTTGAAAGGGGGGAATGGAAAATGTGCTGGAGCCTGTGGGAAACTCTCTCGGCAGGAGCCCGAGGCATGCCGAGGGCTTGAGCAAAACGACCTGTGTTCGTGCCTGAAATCGCTCACGTAAGGCTGGCTCTCAGAAGAGCTCTGAGAACACAGTGCCCTGGGAGAAAGCCGACATAAGCTGTCTTGATCACGGCTCGGAGGAGAATTACAGGCGACGGATGTGCACCAAGGCGCAGATAAAACGATTGCACAGTCTGACTTGCACTGGGTCGGTAAAATCAGATTTAGTGCTGGGAAAATATTGGGGAGACTGGCCTGACAAAGATTAAATGGGAGTGTACAGAGAGCTGAAAAAGTTTAAGTTTTTTAGCTGCAAAAATGACTGACAAAATTATTTTTCAAAATTCAAATTTTAATTGTGCCAAAAATACTAATTGGTGGCACAAGTCCCAAAGCATTTATTACATATTTAACCAGGAAAATTAAATCATAAATAAAAATTAGATACCCAGTAAAAAATTTTATATTGTTCACAAATTAAATGTAAATTTTTGGTCCATAAAATTATGTGTATACTTAGAGGGAGGACCTATGTAATCACCCCATCACCAACTGCAAAAATTTAAATGTCCAAATATACAGGAATATTTGTTTTTACTTTAGTACATTACACTTTTCTCTCTCTCTCTCTCTCTCTCTCTTTTTTTTCTTAATCTTTTAGGTCATTGTCTCAGGTGTAGATAATTTTCAAACAAATTTAAAGTTTTGTCTATAGTTGGTGTTCAGCCAGTTTACACACATTTTCGCCCGTAATGGTTTAATATCTATGTAAGAAGTGCATTATTAAATATTGGAAAAAGAACACTCTATACCTATAATTCATTGATTTAAAATAAGCCTACCGTAGAATGCAATTTGAAAAATTGTGGCAGTGAGTAGAACTGTTGGTGAGAGATGGCCTTACAGAAAAAGAAATCAAAATCTAGTTTCATGAGCTCAGAGCTATGCACAATTAGGTTGTGTGCAGAAAGGAAGGTCTTTGTCTGTCCTGTACACATTTGTGATGGATGCATTAAAATGAAATAGTGCAATCCTTCACATTCATCATATGAGGTAATACTTAGGAGCTCTTGCGAAAGAGACTGCATAGACAGAGTCATGAGTTCAAAATATACAATGTGAAGATTGCAGTTACGAATATGGTGGTTATGAATGTACAGAAGGAAGTTTGTAAGTCAGCAGCCAGTCTCGTTGAAGCAGAGCTGTATGTTGTCAAGGACCTAACAGAAAATTTGACAGCATTGTAAGAAGATACAGTTTGGACTGGTACAATGTGAGCATATTAATCAACAAGGCAACCCAAGGCTTCTGCTAAGTGAGGCAACTGCTATGCGTTGAACAAACAGTATGTACCTTTAAAAATAAACATAACACTCTTCAAGTTCTACACCCATGGCTGTAGCCAGCATGACATGGAAAAGGATGGAAGGGGGGGAAATTATCCAATTGATAGGTGGGGTGATATGTTCAGGCCAAAAATTACATGAGCAATTAACTATTAGCTACATGTTTAGTGAAAAGTGGCCATATTGTTTTGTTTTTTAATTATATTTAATTACATTTAAAAAAAGATATTTATTTTTAAGCAGCAAGAAGACAACTCTTCACAATAATTTTAACAGAGGGGAAAATATTTTCAGGGGTCCGGTGCCCCTCCTAACTCTCTCCTGGCTATTGTCCTGTACGGACATATCCTCTTACATACTGATAAATAAGGATAATTCCACATAGCTGCAGGGCCATCAAGAGGGACAAGCATGGGGGGGTGACACCGTAGTTAATATTTATCATTTTATTGAACATTATTTTATATTTGACCCGTGAAACCTAATTTCGGATTTGAGGGGTATATTCGAGGTGCTCTCTAGGATTTAAAATTTGAGATTCTGATTTGAGAAAATTGGGATTTTACCCCTCACTAGTTATGATTTACTTTTTTTCTGATTTTCGTGTGTTCTTATAATTGTGTTAGTATTTTCATTATTAACATTAAATTTTAATGCTTTTTAAAAAATATATTGTTCAAGAATGGTTTTCAGTATCGGGGTGAGACGTGAGTGGAAGGGTTGCTTGGATGTTGTAGCGTGACGTACATCCCTGGAGAGGCTGCTGCGGTGTACAGGAAGTCTCTGCTGGACGCGGAGCCTGTTGCCCCACCCCCCCTCAGGCGGCAGACGCAGATATCTCCCAGGTGGGTTGCTGCTGTAGCATCTGCTTTCAAACCCTTAGCAACCAATTGAAATACTGTTCTGTTGACTGTATGACTTTTGTTTTACCCAAAGTTAGACAATGAATAAAAATTCTTTTTTTGTGAATATGTGTAGGTATTGTACAGTTATTGTAGTTATACTTCTGTTTTTTTTTTGTGGTTTTTAAAGTTTTAGCTTTTGGTTTAATTAAGTATGTACTAAAGTACGTATTTTAATTAAGGATATGTGTTTCAAAACAAGTATTTCTCCACTTTTTTTTTAATGTTAGGCTGAATTACAATATTTATATGCTGACTGATTTACATTGATTGTTAAAAAAAATTAATGTGATTGTATTTGAATGACAATGTAATCTAATCTGCATGGAATATATTCACGCTAAAAAATATTTTAATTTTTTAAAATGCAAAAATTTTAAGAATTTTTTTTTTTTTTTTGTTATTAAGACAGATTGAGTTCTCATCAAGTTTTTGGATTTAAGTAAATGATAAAAGCGATTGCTCTTAAAATAAATATAAAATATTTAATAAAATAAAGACATTTTTTAATGTTAATGGAGAACAACTAACCTACCTTTGCAAAAAATATAGAAACCAAACTGACACATTTAATATGAAATCATCTATAGTACCTATGTATTTTATCAATCTAAGTAATGTACATTCATATTTAACTTTCATTCAGTCTTCATTCAGTAGGTAGGTACTGACATTTAAACAAACAATACATAAAGATGTTAATGGTAGGTATGTTGGGCTGGTGTAATTACAATAACTGTTTTGTGTTTTAAAAAAATGTTTCATGCAGATAAGCCAAAAATGTAGTGTTATCTTTATGCATGTTTTTGTTGTGATCTTAAGCCTACTTAATACAGTTTTATGGTTTATTCTAGCTTTTTTTAACTGGCTACTTTTTTCAAACATTTATCTGCCAAATAATATGTCAACATAATGTAGATGCTGCATTTATTCAGAATAAAATATAATGAATGGCTTTAGAAAATCGTAATAGTAACACTTAGGTGCTTAGTAGTATTTGAATGCAGTGTGTTTCTCAGTTGGTTTGCTAACACTAACAGCCATTAATCAGGGAGACACTGCACAACTAGAATGCTGGGTTTTGTTAATGGCTTATTCTTGCACATAGCACCAGATATCATTTAGTGCAGCATTATCTGTTTATTAGGTATTACAGATGTGATATTGACATGAGAAACATATCACCCAGTTTACAAGTGATTTATCATAATGTATAGTACATAACATATTCATTGGCTTGCTTTTAAAATTTAAAGAGAGTTTCCAGAAGAATTAAAAATATATTACAATAATCTATATATTATGTTTCAAACTACAGTAGATCTTGTTAATTTGTAGACGTAAGTTATTAACCTGCAAACTGATGTAGAATAAACGGAACTAAACATCTTTGTGATTCCAAATTTATTGATTGTACATTGTAGTTAATCCTGCTTTTTTTTTTTTTTTTTTTTTTTTTAATCCTGTTCAAATTAACCACATGTCATGACTATACTATACTTTCAAAGGTTTATATTATGTTTTGTTACCATTTAGTGATTAAAATTATGTACATGATAAAGTTAGTTATTTTACAACAATTGCAGATAGAAGTTTCAAAATGTATCACCCTGTCTTGCACAGAGTGTAGGTCCTACATCGCATTCAGTGCTCTAGTCACCTGCATGCCATAGTGCTTGCAAGCAGTCTCATTAGGTTGATGCACTGTGAGTGTTATCCATAGATGGAAGACAGATCATGTGCCCTATGCCTACTGATCCAAGGACTCCTTCACATTTCTTATCCATTACTGAAGCATTTTCACGACTACTTTTATTTCATTAAAAATGCATAAGAATAATACATCTATCCCTCACTTAGCATGACTAATTCGTTCCTAAAAATGCTAGTGTTATTCGAAATTGCGTATTCTCAAGCATTAATTTCCATAAATAACAAAGCTATATAATTTAATGTGTTCCAAAATTGTGTAGGAAAATATACTTTATGTAATATAAATGTGTTGAATAACACTCAACTATAAATATGTCGCACCATTTATCTTTATATGCCTCCCATCGCACTTTGTATGACAAATACGACACCGCGTAACGAGAAATACGACACCGCGTAACGAGAGATACGTACTTTATCGTCAGTTGGCTTGCTGACTTGTCCGTCCGGGCATGACCTTCAACTCACGTCACGTACCGTGTTTTCTCGCATAATCGTCGCACATGTTATTCTAAAATCAAGTTTGAAAAGTAGGGGTGCGACGATTATGTGGAAAAAAAAATTGTTAGGTAAAGTTATTCATAAAAACAAAACCCGTTCATAGAAAGTACGTTTATTTAAAAAAAAAAAAAAAAAAAAAAGGTGGAGTATACAAGAGCACGCTAAACAGTATATATTAATAATTCATTAAACAAAACCTTTCTTCAACTTTAAATAGAAAAACCAAAACTCTAACGCAAACGCAAGCCACTTGAATCTGACGTGAACTAACGTGTCGTAGTACACACTTGCTACGAAAGAATGCAGGCTATCAAATGTAGTAAACTCGGCACCTGACAGAGAGGGCCCGTTGCATCCAATCGGCAAGGTATCAATATTCGACTACGTGCGCACGCTCTATACGGGAAGTAACATAACCAAACATGAATGATGGGCTACATTTTTATAAGCGGTACGCCGCGGCAACGCAGACAATCAGATAAAGGAAATAATGTTTAAAAACGTCTTTAAAAGAAAATTTACATGTCAGACAACTTCGTATTATTCCGTTAATTAAAAATTAAGTGGTAATGGCCGAATTAAAATTTTAGATTTCTACTTTAAAATACATTGTTTTATACGGAAAAGATACCTACACCGCAGCGACGCAGACGATCAGATAAAGGAAATAATGTTTAAAAACGTCTTTATAAGAAAATTTACAGGTCAGACCACTTCGTATTTTTCAGTTAATAATTAAGTATGTGGTAATGACCGAATAAATATTAGATTTCTACTTTAAAATACATCGTTTTATATGGATAAGATACCTACACAAAGCGCTCAGCATCTACTAGCGGGACCAAAAACATCATGTGAGTTTACGCGAGAAGTTTTTTATCCCAATTTTGACGGCCTAAAATATTGGTGCGACGATTACACACGTGCGACGATTATGCGATAAAAGAGGGTACCTTTCCAAACCATCCTTTACTGACAGTGCAACCGATATTACTGTACGGATAAACACATTTCAATTTTTCAAAACAAAGTTCTTATTCGCGTATTACCACCTGATTCACACCAATCCTGTCAGACCAATGACTATTTTTTTTCATTGCAACATTCATTTAACAATCTTTTCCGCGTGAATCATCTGTTTATTTCTATTCCGGTATCTAATGTCAAATTTATTCCCGCTAGTACAACCAACAGCATCAGACTTATATAAACTTATGGTAAGAGTCCTTATTTCCTACGATTTTGCGCACAGTTGACTTGCTTAAAACTTAAGTGTGACCAACATAAGCGTGGCCTTCATGACAATCTGAGCGCCGTAATACTTCTAGTTTTGTCTCAAATACTTGAACACGATACATTATGAGTGATCAAGCACGTAAGGTAAGATGCCCGAAGTTCGTCCCCTGACCTAATATCGTCCCCCATGGTTTCCGGACTAGTAAGAGCCGCATTTTAGCGGCAGTCGATGGAACTCGGAGAGAACAACGCAGTAGACATCTAGTAAGGCGCGCAAGCGGGTCGCTTTCTGCACTGTGTAGTAATTTACGTTTGTATTTTATAGCAAAGAGAAAAACCTGTTAATTGTACTTTGTTCAAGGACATTTTCTATTGAAAGGTAAGTTATTTTTTCGCTTCAACATAGCAATGTATTACTTATAACCTCTATTTTCATATTCATGTGCCATTTCGTTCTGTTCGTGTTTGTGTTGGGAGAGACAGACGGTCATTTTGAAAGACTCAACCTGTCCAATTTCCGTCCCCATGTACAGTGCCTAATTTCGTCCTGGGGACGAAAGTTAGAGCAGTGTTTCAAAGGCTGTTAAAAAATAAATCCAGTGCCATATATCACACGTACCTATGTTCCAGCATAAGTTTTATAAATAATTATGAATTACACATTATTTAATGCGCTTTTGAAGAAATATTAATTTCGAACCTTTTTTTTAAATGTTATATATATAACAATATGAATTTCACTACAAGCTATAAGGTTTTTACATACATAATTATAATTTTGCCTTTTGTAATGTCAGCAGCATTGTATTATTAAGGGAAAATTATCTCTTATATTAACGGTTGTTTATTTGCTCTTCACTGTATGTCCTTACACAGCTTGAATTGCGATTTGTGGCCTATTTCATACATTTCAGATGGGAAAACGGAAAACATGGAATAAAGACTCTATGATCGCTGCAGTGAAAGCTGTAAAAGAGAAGACTATGGGCTATAAAACGGCATCTAAATTTTTTAATGTTCCAAGAGTGATGCTGAAAGATTATGTCAAATCAGAGCTGTCTGCTGATATGAGGAATGTGTGCAAAAGAAAGTTGGAAGACACCCAGTGCTACCAGAGGCAATAGAAAAGTTGTTAGTCCAATACTGCTTGGAGATTAAAACAACTACTATGGATTGACGGTCAGTGATCTAAGGAGAAAGGCTTATCAGTTAGCACTAAAGAATAATCTACCACATCCCTTTTTAAATGAGACAAAGTGCGCAGGGTTGAAATGGAAGAGACTTTTCTTTAAAAGGAACCCATGCCATACAATAAGGCGACCTCAGAATTTATCAATCGCAAGAATCCCAGGTTTCAAAAAAGAAAACGTATACACTTTCTTCTGCATTTGAAAAAAGAGCTGGAAAAAATAGATTTTGATGGAACAAGAATTTTTAATGTAGACGAGACAGGTATTTCCATTGTCCAGCACAAGTCAAGTAGAATTGTAACAGCAAAAGGAAAGAAGCAAGTGCATAAGCTTTCTTCAGCCGAACGAGAAGCGACAATAACTGCTGTGACATGCATGTCTGCTGCAGGGCAGTATGTTCTACCACTGCTTATATCCCACCCCCCTAAAAAAAAACTGGCAAATTGAACTACTTGATGGAGCTCCTGCAGGGACGATTGGTGGGTGTAGTGAGTCGGGCTGGATCACTGCAGCCCTATTTTCAAAATGGTTTGACCATTTCATTTCAATTGTTAGGCCATCGAAGGAGAAACCAGTGGTACTTGTTCTCGACGGGCATTTTACCCACACACGGAACAGAGACGTCAATGATGAAGCTCGTGAAAATTATGTCTCAATCATGTGTCTCCCTCCTCACTCCACAGATAAGTTGCAACCACTCGATGTTGCATTCATGTTTCCCTTAAAGTCGTACTACGCCAAAGCCATTGAAAATTGGTTAGCCAACAACCCAAACAGGGTTGTGCGAAAGCTGCAGGTCGCGAAACTGTTTGCAGAGGGTTACCAACGTCCTGCAACCTTGCAAACCGCAGTAAATGGATTCAAGAAAATAGGAATCTTTCCGTTCAATCCAGAAATATTTACCGAGGACCAGTTTCCAACCCTAAACCCAGAAGTCGTAACTGAAATTAGGAGATCAGAAGAAACTCCAGTACAACCAGTGGTCAGTCCAAAAGACTTGCGAGATGTGCCAATAATCCAGCTATCTACATCCAACCGACCTGGGACAGCAATTCTGGTGACAGGAACTCCACATAAGGGTAACGTACGAGAAGCTCAGCAAAAGAAACTAAATGCAAGAAAGACATTTCAACACAAGGAACCAAACAAATTGCGAAAGAGACTTGCTTTGGATCATTCTTCATGTGATCCCTCATCTCAACAGGGTAAGCTTACATCAAAATCTTCAGTTGAAGTAGTACAGGCATCTACATCCACTCTCAAAGAGAAGACTAAGAAAACAGTGAAAGCAGCTAAACGATTAAAGAAGAAACAAGTTGTCTCTGACTCTTCTAGTTGTGATAGTGATTGTGTTTCACTTGTTTCAACTTATGATGAAGACAGTGAGAACGATGTTAACTGTCCTTTTTGTTGCAAACCTTTTTCTGCTGACCATCGTGGTGAAGTGGGTAAAATGTACAAAATGTTTTCAGTGGTGCCATGAACTTTGTACATCCCATTCTGAATAGGCAAAATTCATTTGTATCTTTGTCTGGACAGTTAAATGAAATTCTTTAATTATTTCTTGAAGTAAGTCAAAACTTGCAAATTTTTATTCATTTTTACCACTTGTCTCGAATTTTCATGATTTAGTTCTCTTTTTACAGATTTTAATATTTTGAATATTCAGTTAAAATATTACTTTTATATTTTATACAAATATACAATAACGTGTGTTGCTTTAATACATTTCTTAACAATGTTTTCTACTTTTCTTCCTTTTTTAAATGTTAAGCTATGACATTTTGCAAATTATTGTAAAATAGATCATTTGTATTTCAATTCCAATGTTTGGTTTGCAAGTTATATTGATGGCACAAAATTTATAAATGCATGTATTATATCATGTATGTGTAAAAAAACATTTATAAGTGTTTTGATGATGACTTCCGAATGTATTTTAGGTTTTTACCATTTAAAAATAGGGG
This sequence comes from Bacillus rossius redtenbacheri, assembly GCF_032445375.1. Lineage (NCBI taxonomy): Eukaryota > Metazoa > Arthropoda > Insecta > Phasmatodea > Bacillidae > Bacillus > Bacillus rossius. Next base: position 19,201,788 of record NW_026962011.1, on the reverse strand, counting down.
GACGAAATTAGGACCCCATTTTCGAAAATGAAATTTTTTATTTATTTTCTATTTTTGTTTATTTTTTATTACACTTTCACTTAAAATGCTTTTTGCTTACATATGTAATGGGTAGGTTACCAAGCTACCAGTTCATAATTTTTCTGCAATTTTACAGCCAATTTTTTGAATTTTATAACAAAAAAACAAATGGGGGACGATATATGGGCATCTTACCTTACAGTTACTGGCAGCTGAATGAGCAGACATTGCTTTGGTTTGAGTGAATTCCCTGCCACTGGCTAGACTGAGTTCACGGCTTGGTTTGTGGCCAGGCGACAACGGTACGGCACGGCGGCATACGTGCGGACGTAAAAAACATTTGGTCCTTTAAACTCCATAGCCGCAATTTAACTCGCCGTAGCTGATGTTTGTATAACATCCGATAGCATAGATAGGCCTGCGTCCGCATATCTTCCCCCTTGTTTGGCTAATTGTATCCCACGACGTATCTGTTGTTTACAGAAGTTGAAACAGACTTTGTGGCGTCGTGCTCAACTTTTTTTTTTGCCTGGCGAGATTTCGTGTTAACTGAAATTTACAGACGTGCTATTCAAGACTGGGGCAGTAAAATTCACATCGCCTAAATGAATCCGCGCAATCTGAAGACGGGCTAAGTGAGGGATAGGTGTATCTAGGGGCCAAGAAAATCATCATCTGGCTATAGATCCTTTTATTTTAAATATATAATTTCCATTAGCTAATTTTCTAAATAAAAGCTTTTGTTCAGTTGAATTAGTTTAAAAGGTAATTAATTAGTATAAATCCTTTATAAAATGATCCTTAAATGCAACACATTTTCAAAATTGTTGTTAATAATGTATTGTTTCACGCTTTTGAAGAAACACCCATGTCTTGTAAAATTTCAGTGACTTGACTTACCTTATATTTGACTTTACAGTTTGTTCTGGGATACGTGTGAATTTATAATTAACTTTTTTTTGACGCATGTTTGTCACATAAGACGTATAAAACGTTCTTTGAATGTTTCTTGCACCGGGGAAGATTGATTCATGATGTAGTTCTGGACACACACCATTGCTGATTCAGCAAACACAAACATCCCTCATCTTTGCTACAGATTTTCTCTTCTCACGGACAAAATGTGTACAGTTGGCCAATAAGATGGAAACGAAATTTTGCTTTAGTTGGAGTGTGAAGCTAATCACAGCAATAGGCTTGTGCAAATACTAGTTTTTTTATGCAAAGCAAATATTGAATTGAATGTTTAAAATATTCATGAAGTGAAATCAAATTGCAAATATTGTTCTTGATATAGCTGTATTATACTTATTTTATCAAATACAGGATTGAAGTAAAATTTTATAATTGTTTGACATTTGTAATGTTTGAACTGATTAAGTGATTAACCAATTGGGCCTTATTTATAACATCATTCAATTTAAATTATGTAACTACTATACATAATATTGAGCATTCATAAAAGCAAATGGAAAGCCACATTTTGATTTTTTTAACTAACCAACTTTATTCAAGCAAAACATATACAGCACAAAAAAAAACTAAATATTTTCATGAGTGACCGAGGATTAGTCGAAATTTCGTACATGCCTACACAGCAGTACTATTGGTGCTTGGCATACCCCTAAATGTTACAATTGAACCATGTGGTGATTATCTGGTTATCATTTTCTGCACTAGACTTTGTGACCCTGGAATGGTTTCGCCCCCTTTGGCATGTGACTTCATCAGGGCCGACCAAACTCCTGAAGCACCCAAAACAGTAGCGTCCCACTTGCCGCTCCACGCGGTGTCCTCTGAAAGCCCGCAGAACTCCTAGGTGGCTGAGGGATAGATAACAAGCTCCGAGGAAGAAGGGTAGCCCTACATAGGGTGAAGGGGGGTTAGCGAGGACCCTTCTTATCCCAAGAGGTATGCGAATGACCCGGCTCGGGTGGAGCCTCTAGTACGTTCGTGACAATGTTTAGTTTTCAAACATTCGTAATGTAAATAATAAGTTTTAAACAAGTTTCATTTAAAATGCAAATTTTTCAACAATACGTGCTTATTTTTCAGACAATAGATTTTAATTTTGGCAGAAAAAATGGATGATAGATACTAATTTTTCCAGCCCTAATATCATCATAAGAATACTCTTTGTATGTTTTTTTCAATACTTTGAAAATAAACGTGTTTCTAATTAAAAATCTTGTTATCATCAAATCATAGTAACCTAGTTACACTGAAAAAAGTCATTATTTACCGAAACTTTATTTAAATATCTAAAATCATTACAGAAATATTAGCTGGACCAATCCATGTATGTATACAGTAGAAAACCTGACGAAAGGTTCATACTGCAATTGTTACCTACAAATGGAGATCACGTTATTTGCCCCATGCTACTAGTCTAACATTTCTCACACATTACTGGGGCATTTTTGTGACACATTTCATTGTAAATGCTTAATATCATGAAAATTAGGAAGCCCCGAACTGAAGTGGCATCAGTGCTGCAGTTTACAGGCAGAGTGTGTAGTTTTGCAACTTAGTGGAGGTTCAGGAGGCTGTAATTAACAGCGGTATTAAGTGGCATAAGTGACACATTTAAGACGGAGCCTGTAGTTTTCAACTAAGCTGTGCCCAATGACAAGATATATTTTTCCTATTATAATAGGACCCCCACCTTTAGTTTCAACAGTTTTGTTTAACATCATAGCATTATATTCAGGTAAATACAGTGAATGACACAGACTTAAAGACAATGGTAATGAATGAGATTTTGAAAGTAAGCTAATTGGGTGCAATAATTTTCAATCTTGTAAATCCTTTTTTCTGTACGTAGCAGAATTTAATTTACAAATTTGGTTTTTAAATGTTTCTGAAAGTGGGTTGACAAACAAAAATTTTTGGATTTTCAAACAAATTGTTTATGGTTTATCTTATGTTGCAGCATTTTACAATTTTTTGTTTAAAGCTTTGCTATGCAATAACTATATTTATTCACAAGTTATTTTATAACTGTAAATACATTTTAATTTTTAAGTAATGCACATTGAAGCAATAAACTTAAGAATTCATTCTCCTGATCTTTTTTTTAGTAGCCATATACAGTAGTCAAGAATATCTATAAAATTTAAAATGTATTTTGCTTATTTTTTTTTTTTTGCATATATAATGTTATTGAATAGCATCTTTCATTAAGCTTGTAGTGATATTGTAAAAATATGCAGGTTTTGGAGTTAGTTAGCACAAATAATCCAACTATATTTTGTATAGTTTTTATAAATTGTTCAAGTAAAATATTATACACAGTTTTTTTTTTTTTTTACCATTTGTGAATGGCTCTGCAAAGATCCATTAAGCACATTCTCTGGACAGCTATGTACGTAGCTTGTAATCTGTGCACCAATTTGGCCTATACTAAAAGCACCTGCTGTACATAGCCTGTTATGCTTCATTATTGTCTTTCACTTGCATTCCACATAGGATATTTCCTGATTACTATCGGTAAGTCTGCGTCTCTCTTGCTCTCTTGCAGAGACTTAATAGTGGCATGACTTGCATGTGTTTCAATTTAACATCTTAGCTTTTTCTTTTTAGATAATACAATTTTCCATTATTAAATTTGGTATTTATTTTTTAGCATAAATAACTTTAATTTTAATTTTTTTTTTTTACACAGGCATATATTTTGCAATTCCTTTTTGTTTCCTACACTTTGTGATGAAGATAGATGTTAAATAACTGTCCCTATCTATAGTATCTAATTAACTTTGAGAATGGTTTTAATCTGGCTGTGTTTCCCATCAGTAGCTATAGCTTACTTTTTAACGCACAAGCAATAACTTTTTTGATTACAATGATAGTAGCTTTGCATTAATATTTCATTTATTATTACATACATAATTGTATTGCATGCCTCTTATAGTCATTTAGAAAAATATTTAGGTACTCCACTGACACATGCTTAAACTATGTGTAATAATATAAATAATAGTTATTATACTTTTAAGTAAACTTAATAAGTAAAATACAATTTTTACCACCATATTGAGTCATAATTTTCTTTTGCAGAAAAAATATATTTAAGAATATATATATTTTATTAATTTATAAAATATGCTTTATTTTGCTTTTGGTTTAGTGCCTTCAAAGTTTTAAAAATATTTATATATAATGTCTCAAGCTGTATTTTGAATAGCATTATGTGTTTTTAATTTTTTTGGATGATGGCTTCTTTTCTTCATGTTTAATTCTTTACCATGTGTAAATCCTTAGTATTTTTTCTTCTTATTTCATATTTGTCTCACAATTCAAATTAATTCTTAACACATTTATTAATGGTTGATTGTGTATAGATATTCTTATCAATTTATGTTAATTTAATTGTATGCAAAGATACCAAGACCAATTAAATTTCAATTTCAGTATAAAATTTGGAGCACTAATTTAAGTGATTATTTTGTTTATAAATGACCGTTTGTAGATAGAATTTTTTTGTATAACTGTGTAGTTGTAGTATTTTATTCTTAAATCTCTATAAAGAAATCAGTTTTTTTTTAATAATACTGAATTTGAAAAATCAATTGTTTTTAAATTTTTTTTTAGCAATCCCAAAACTTAACTGTGTTTTCACAAATGGTTAATTTGAAACTCTATACCACATGAATACGTGCTTATATTTAATCACCATTTAACAAAGCATTTATTGAATTACAAAAGCATGTGTAAACAAATATATTATGTAATCAATTTTAATTATGGGGGAAAAAACTAAAATAAATGCATAATCATTTATGAACCTACTCTTTAAATAATTTAAGAAACTACACTTTTATGATAAGATTAGTGAGCTTGAATTGTGGTATTATGAAATGGACAAAAAGGAAAATTACGTAATTTTGTCAACTTTATTCTTAAAAATATAATAATTTATGAATATTAATGGTTCAAAATTGTGAACTGGACCTGAGATTGTACATGATGGATGTTACCAGGAGCTTGGCATACCTTTGCCCTTGAGTGGTGTATCCTTATTGGTTGCTAGGAATTTGTAAGGCCTAAATTTTCAAAAGGGCATAAATACAAAATACAAAATATCATCAAAAGCGATGCAAACTTAAATTGTCTAAGAGGAAAAATTTTTCATAGTTTTTCACAGTTTTTTGTTTAGAGATAAACTTTCTGAGTTATAAGCCTTTTTGGTAAGTATAAGCATTGTTTTTTCGTAAGGTGCCTTGAATAATGATGATTATAACAAACACTTTAATAATTAAAGCATGTTCCACTTGTGTAGCTCTATTTCAAAGTTACTGTATTGTTTCATTTCCATTTTCTATTTTATACACATCTCTGTAGAGTAGGTTAATATTTGTGCCTAATGATATGTTTGTCTCGAAGGTATATGTATCTCTTTGACAGTACAGTCAGTGGGTCATTGATAAGCATAACTATATATAGGATTGGTCGTATGGCATAATGGGAATAAGCCTAATAGGGAGTGTTTTGAGTGCTCAGAGTAGTTTGAGTGACCTGTTTAGTAAAATAGAATACCACAAAATTTACATCTTAAATTTTTTTAAAATATATTTTTAAAATGATTAGTATTAATTAGGGATGTGCGAGTACCCGATATTTTTGGGTACGGTTCGAATCCACAATTACCCGAACCCGGAATCATTGTATGTACATGGATTCGAACAATATTACGAATATTCACAAAAGTTATAAATCAATTTAATACGGCTCAAAAATACTAGCAGTGAAAAATAAAATTAGGCTACTATTACGTAAGTATTTATAATACGTATGATGTATCATAGAAAGATATGTAAATTATATAAATAACACAGTGATATTAAAAGAATTTCGATATTTCGAGAGCTTAAACTATAATTACGAATTTCGTTGTATAGCAAACTACAAACTAAAAACAATTATATACCTACAAGAAAAAAACGTCTTGGCTATTTATTGGAGAAAAAATGGTTTCGTTTGCTGAAACGTTTATAAAACTGAGATTTCCCTGTGGCGTGCAGTTTATTACGATTGAGTTGGAGAATCGAATATGTTTTGGTTTTCATATCTTAAAGTGTTTATTATTAATTAATTTTACATAATTATAAACATTTCAATCTCAGTGTAGTAAATAATTGCCAGTAGTTACAGTTAGAAAAAAGAGAATGCAAATTATTTTTAAATTAATCAGTTATTTTTAATTATTCTGTGCTTAATATTCGGAATCGGATTCATCTCTCAAATATTGCCAGTGATTCAAATTGGATTTGAACCGAACTTAAAATCAAGGATTCACACATCCCTAGTATTGATGTTACCTGACCAGGTACTAAGTGATGAATGCGTGGAATCAGGAGCGTGGCCCTAGTGTGTGTGGGTGGTCTGTGTGGCAGCTCCCCGTACATCTACGAGGGGCCGGCGGTCGACGAGGAGGCGGCGGGGGGCGCGGAGCGCGAGGACTCCGACTCGGAGCGTGACCGCGTGGGTGGGGAGGAGCAGACGCAGGAGCGGCTGGGCTACGAGCCGGGGGCGGACAGCGAGGGGACGGCGAGCGGCGAGGCCAGCCCCGCGGACGCCATGACGGTGACGCGGCCCGACCGGCAGCCTGCCCCCCCCTCCTCCTCCTCCTCCTCCGCGCTGCTGGCCAGGCACTGGGGGCCGGAGCGCACCGTGGAGGTGCTGCGGGAGCCCAACTGCAGCCTCGGCATCAGCATAGTCGGGGGCAAGGTACTGCGGCACGCGTGTACCGTAACTCAGCGCAAAGCTGAGAACCGTCGATGGGCAAATTAATATTGGTTCTGAATCGGGGGAAAGGTACTGTGGCACACACTTGGATAGAAAAACCTCTTATCTCAAAAAATATTACAGTTTGTCCCATAACTCAATGCAAAGCCGAGAACCGTCGATAGGTAAATTAATATTAGTTATCAATTGAAAACAAAAATCAAATAAGCGTCGTAGTTTTCGAGGTACAGGCATTTTTTTTTTCAAAAGATTTTAAATCATACAGTGTACCAAATGTTTTGATACTGTAACTAAAAATTTTGCCGTGAAATTATAAATAACATTTCTATTAATAATAATTGATAAAATCGTACATGCCATACAGGGGGAAGGACTTATGCGGCAACAATTTTTAATTGGGTGACTTTGTAGCATTGCAAAATGAGGATTTGTTATATACATATTTTTTTTTTGGGTCATAAGAATATTGATTAAGAATAACTTTGATATGAAAGATAGTAATTATTTAATATGTAGATAAGGATAGTTCAGAGTTGTTAAGAATTGTTATTAATTACTTTGGTTAAATTTCATGGAAAGCCTTAAAATACTTATTTCCTTGAGATACTTAATTATTAATTTGAGGGTTAACTCCAGTTCATAATAATTGATTTTGATATTCGATAATTAATGTCAGTAATTGTTTTGTTTAAAGCAGTATAGATTATAATTTTACAGGACATCATTTTTAAACAAAAGTTTCTAATATGGTATGAATTTCAACTTTGTTTACTAAATTTTGATCATTGTATTTGAATTTGTTGGGTAATTTTAAATGCTATTGGATATTGCTAGTGTAATATCTTGAGAATAGTCTGGAAGGTACAGAAGGAAGAGCGGACAGGCGCGACACTCTGGCGCCAGAAAGTTATTTTTCACTTTGTAAATGCGTGTTTGGGATTTACGCGTCACGTTGTACGCACAGCTATAGCGACCGTCTGGAAGGGTCTCTGGAGGCTACCACTAGCCAGCCAATCAGGGCGAGCCCTGGCGTCAAGTGATGTGCCCGTACGAATCTCCTTATATGGTCATGTTTTGGAATTATGTGCGCTGATTGGTCAGTTGGCCCACGGGGTTGCCTCCCTTGTTTTCACCTTTACAAGGGAAGGTAGGGATGGGCAGTACGGTTCATTCCAGTGAATGGTTCGGAACCAATTCGTTCTTCAAAGTGAACCAGTTCTTTTAAATGGTTCAGTGAGTGGTTCATTAAAAAAGTCTTGTACTACTCGAAGGAATCGCTCGTTTTCTCTTGATATTCGGCTTCGGCACTCGCCTCACCGAGTCGGTTCTTTCTCATGCTCAACACTCAAGTCTTTCTTTTCTCATTTTCCTCTGTACTATACTGACTCAGCGATTCCGGCTGTTGTTTGAAAATTGAAATGACTGTCGTTATTGTTTGACTTAGTAAAATTAATTTTAATTTTATGCAAAAAACATTGCTTTCAACAGCATGGAGAAAAAGTTCACTATTTCATAAGCGAAACATTGAGGAAAGGTTTTAGAAAATTTTAAAAAAAACTAAAGGCTTACAACATACCGTAAGCACAGTAATAAAAAATATATATATTATAACCATTTAAATTTAAAATGAAACTCTAAAAAAAAATTGTTGATATCAATTCTGCAGTGTTAAAATTAATTAACATTATAACTGAAATTCGCATTTGCAAAAATCAATTTGGCAATATTCATTAACTGAAACAAATTACCATAACAGTAACATTTATAAAAAAAATATTAATGTATAAGTATGTACTTAACCAGAGGAAAGTGTATTAATTATACATTATTTTGATCTGTAACAGAATGCACAGAAACACGCTGAAGAAATAATACTAACGACACTAGAGTTATTTATCTCCACGCTCTTCTGTGAAGTTGGTCACAGTTATCGCTCGAGTTGATTAATCGTTATGGATCACGAGCGAGAGTCGAGAGAAGTGTAAGCGGATATCTGGGGGAACAGAGAGAGAGAGAGAGAGAGAGAGAGAGCTAGCTAAAATCAGTGAAACAGTATCCTGGCGACCTGGCTGATCGCGGGTTATTGGTGTAAGGAGGGGAGGAGGGCGGGGGGGTTGTGAGCAAAGAATCGTGGAGAGCGAATCAGCGTCCAGCGATGACAAGAAGAAAAGATGAACCAAGAACCACGAGTCCGCGCCGGACGCGATAGCCGAGAGTTGTGGAGGAGAAGGAACAAAGAACCACTAGCGAACCAGCGAACCTCTCCTTCAGTATTCTTCCCACTGTCCGCGATTGCTGAGCTGGTGAACCACGGTTCTTTTTCTGGGAACTAGTTCCTGAGTGTTCTTGGACACGAACCGTTTCATTTGAGTGGTTCGTGAACCATCGGCCCATCTCTAAGGGAAGGTAATCTCGTCGACCAAGTCACTTGTTGCTCGATCGTCGCCGAACTCGGTCGCGTCGTCGGCAAATCGCAAGACAAAGGGAAAATTACTAAGAGATAATGTAACGCCTAGGGGCTGGGGCAAGGCCGTATTTTTTCAACCTAAATTCATTGTTTTTTCGGACTAATTAATTAGAAATTTAGGCCCTAGGCGTCGGCATCAGCCCGACTTCGTGTGATTTTGGTCCGCGATCGACGGTACCTTGAGTTATGTAATTAACCAAGGGACATTACTAAGTTTTTTTTTCTTTGGCGAGTGACAAGACTCCTCGACCATCAACGGCAAGATGTATGGTGCTGTGGTATGTATTTGGACCTCATCCTATCAAAATTCAAAGACATCGTTAAAATTTGTATAAGAAAAGACAAAAACTGTGCAAGTAACTAAGTTTTTCTAACTAAATTCATTTGTAAAATTGTGTATTGAGGCCATGTAACGATGAGAAAAAACATTTTTTTAAAGAAATAAACAAAGATAATTTAATAAACTCTTTTATTTCCAAATAACGCAGAACCTCAGGAACATTGTTTGTTTTGTTACGTTTCTCTGTGTGCTTAGCCGGGCAAAAACATACAACATAACAACATGGCTGCCCTGTCGTGGGGCACGAATTTAGACACTGCCTGATGATAAAATAAACATTCGGAAAAACAGTAAAAATTTATCAAGTAAAAGCCAATCATGACTAAATAAACTGGCAAAACCTTTTAGAACATCGGAAAAATTATAACTTGTGAACGAGTGATTCGATAGTGGATCGTGTGATCTTCGCGTCGTACTTGTAAACATCAACAAACGAAAACGAGCAAGCATTCACCGTTTAACAGCGCGGGACATCGTGGGAAAGGAATGCGACGAGAACTACATTTTAGAACATCTTAGAACAGCACTTCGCAGAACATCGTGGGACACGATTCCAGCAACATAGATCATCTCGGTACTTCGCAGGACAACGAGGGATGAATCGGTACTTCACGGGACAACGAGGGATGAATCGCCGGAAACAGCAAGTCTAAATTGGACAGAAACTTATGGTCTAAATTTTTGTATTTGTGGTTGTCATTGTTTTAAAGATTTTTTTGTTAGTGTGTTTTTCAAGGGTTGTTTACTTTTTTTGGTAATTTATAATAATTAAAAAAAAAAATGAGTACAGACAGTCAGGATGACCTGACGGGTTTTCCTGAAACTTCAGGAAATTCCGACCCGAATTTGAATATTGAATTGATACAGGGGCAGTTAGAAAACATGGAACAGTCAGCAAATGGTAGTACAGTAGAGGTTATGGGGGGGTCAGATAGATCTAATCAAATGTTAGAAAAATTAATGATAATATGCATAACATGTCACAAGGTCAGACTGAATTCAGACATATGATGGAACAAAAATTAGATGCCATTACACAGAAAATTGTACAAGTAAGACAAGAAATAACCAATACATTTGAGAACCGATTTGATGCACTTAGGAATGACCTTAATGAACAGATCTCATCTTGTATCGGCAAAGTAAATAATTGTGAAGTGCAGATGGAGGAGGCACAGTCTAGGTTAAAAACATGTGAAGGAATAGTGGGCCCAGTTCAGGAAAATTTGATACAAACAGGTAAAACAGTTCAGGAGCATAGTAAAAAAATTTCTGAGTTGGTACAACATAGTGAGGGTGTACAAAACAGAATTGTCGAAAATCAAGATGATGTCACAGATTTACAGTTGAAAGTGGTTCAGGAAGTTATGGGGAATTTTGAAGCTAATGTTGAAAGGACGTTTACAGAAAGTTCAAAGGAGGGTGGCCAGTTGGAGAATTTTAGGTATGATGTGGATAGAGAATGTTTACAGGAAATAGAGGAAGGGCGGAGTAAGATTAGAGGGGATGGGCAGGGTAATATTAGAGGTTCAGTTTTGACTGTAGATGAAGTGAACACTATTGAAGGGACAGTGCTTAAATTGTTTGGTGATGACCGAGGGGTCACTCCGATACAATTTGTAACCAAATGTGAGAAAGTAGTTCGCAATTTTAGTGGTTCGGATGAGAAACAGGTAGAATTGTTTATCACTAAATTGGATGGTTTTGTATTGCAAAGGGCAATACATAAAAAGAATGAATGGAAAACATTTAAAAAGAAAAAAAAAAAAAAATTTTTTTTTTTGCCAGTTGTGTATGTACTTTTTTAGGATAATGCAATGAAACAATGTGGACAAACAGATGTACAAGGTTTGATTATTGTGTAAAGTATGTTTATGTTATTGTAAACAAATGTGATCAAGAATTATATCATGTTGGACTAAAGACACTTAACTATAGTGAACATTTAGCATATTTTTTAAATAACAAATGAACATAAAATACCAATGAAATGTTTGGTAGTGTCGAGGTATAACCTGTTGAAGGTTATATTTGTTATATAATCAAGTGTTAACTGTGTTCTTTGTGCAAGTTTGATTTGTCACGTTTTAATTTGGTATGGAGAATGGAAATGATTTTGTTTATGTAATTTTTCAATATGTGGGTAATAATTTGGTTTTAAGGATGTATAATATGAAAAGTAATGGTATGTTGTTATGGTGTTAAAAAGATATTGTAATACTCATATTCAGATTAATTTGTTGCAATTGTTTACACTTTGTTTATTTGTTATGGTATTTCTTTTGTATTCGATTGACACTTGTGTACTTTTTGATTTAATTTTGTATAAATTCAATCAAAAAGTAGGGGGGGTTATGTAGCATTGCAAAATGAGGATTTGTTATATACATATTTCTTTTTTTGGGTCATAAGAATATTGATTAAGAATAACTTTGATATGAAAGATAGTAATTATTTTGACGTCGTCCGGGCCTGCGGCCCCTTTGAGCCCGATACGACACCGCCCAACCACCATCTATATTCAAACCTCCCGCTCGTGCGTGCGTGTGTGCGTGTGTGTCTAGCCCGGCAAGAGGGCGCTTAGCTGCAGTGCGCCGCACCCCTAATTTGCTACGTTTTAATATTAATTGTAAGCCTTTTTGTTGTTTTCATCCATCTTCGCCCCAGTGCTGTGTAGTTTACTTGTGTTTCTTTAATTTAAATAAGTTACCTTAAATAACTATAGACGTTGCCCGGGCGGACCCGAACAGGCACGGACTTGGACGAGGATAGGAATGCTTTTATATGAATTATCATTAAATAAGTAAATAGTAACAAACTTTCCATTGTCAGTAATTTTTATATATTTTTAATGTTTATCTGTAATTTACTCAACTTTCGCCGGGGCACGGAGTCGTAGAATACAGTAACGGTAATTGTGTTGGCGCGAAGGGCGCCATGTTGCCACCTGCGAGCGATGAGCTCACCCCAGTCCATCTTCATCACTGACCGAGAGCAGACGCGCCAGCACCCCGGGGACCTCAACCTTTGTTCATCACTGACCAAGTAATTTCTGTATCGTTAATTCTTTTTAAATCGCTTTCGTTCGTCATCCTCGGGGCAGCTCTCGGTCAGCGGGCTGTTTAATTGATTAATTGTCTCAGTCGAGTTTTTTTTCATCACCGTGTAATAAGTATACTTTGCAGCATGGCCACGTGTGTGGACCATGCCCTCACCTAAACCGATTCGTGCCTCAGGCTTTTTAACCGTGTAATGTGTAACGTGTAACGGGCGTGTAGAGAGACGTGTTAGTGAAATTAAATCTGGAGAATAAATATAAAGTGAGTACTTATTTAATCACGTGGTGAGTGAGTCTAGGAGCGTGGCGTGCCCGACGCCTAGAGCGGGCCAGGTCTGGGTAGCTAGGATAGAAAGGGCTGGTAACTCGTCCCCACTTGGGCTACGTCACGCCCTGAGTGAGAGACTCCGCCGGGTCCACGTGCCCTTCCACGTGGTGGCGCCCATAGTTAACATCTCGAAATCACCGGCAATGCGCGATCAGCCCTCAATTTAATATGTAGATAAGGATAGTTCAGAGTTGTTAAGAATTGTTATTAATTACTTTGGTTAAATTTCATGGAAAGCCTTAAAATACTTAATTCCTTGAGATACTTAAATATTAATTTGAGGGTTAACTCCAGTTCATAATAATTGATTTTGATATTCGATAATTAATGTCAGTAATTGTTTTGTTTAAAGCAGTATAGATTATAATTTTACAGGACATCATTTTTAAACAAAAGTTTCTAATATGGTATGAATTTCAACTTTGTTTACTAAATTTTGATCATTGTATTTGAATTTGTTGGGTAATTTTAAATGCTATTGGATATTGCTAGTGTAATATCTTGAGAATAGTCTGGAAGGTACAGAAGGAAGAGCGGACAGGCGCGACACTCTGGCGCCAGAAAGTTATTTTTCACTTTGTAAATGCGTGTTTGGGATTTACGCGTCACGTTGTACGCACAGCTATAGCGACCGTCTGGAAGGGTCTCTGGAGGCTACCACTAGCCAGCCAATCAGGGCGAGCCCTGGCGTCAAGTGATGTGCCCGTACGAATCTCCTTATATGGTCATGTTTTGGAATTATGTGCGCTGATTGGTCAGTTGGCCCACGGGGTTGCCTCCCTTGTTTTCACCTTTACAAGGGAAGGTAATCTCGTCGACCAAGTCACTTGTTGCTCGATCGTCGCCGAACTCGGTCGCGTCGTCGGCAAGTCGCAAGACAAAGGGAAAATTACTAAGAGATAATGTAACACCTAGGGGCTGGGGCAAGGCCGTATTTTTTCAACCTAAATTCATTGTTTTTTCGGACTAATTAATTAGAAATTTAGGCCCTAGGCGTCGGCATCGGCCCGACTTCGTGTGATTTTGGTCCGCGATCGACGGTACCTTGAGTTATGTAATTAACCAAGGGACATTACTAAGTTTTTTTTTTCTTTGGCGAGTGACAAGACTCCTCGACCATCAACGGCAAGATGTATGGTGCTGTGGTATGTATTTGGACCTCATCCTATCAAAATTCAAAGACATCGTTAAAATTTGTATAAGAAAAGACAAAAACTGTGCAAGTAACTAAGTTTTTCTGACTAAATTCATTTGTAAAATTGTGTATTGAGGCCATGTAACGATGAGAAAAAACATTTTTTTAAAGAAATAAACAAAGATAATTTAATAAACTCTTTTATTTCCAAATAACACAGAACCTCAGGAACATTGTTTGTTTTGTTACGTTTCTCTGTGTGCTTAGCCGGGCAAAAACATACAACGTAACAACTTTCACTAATAACATTGTTAAAAAAATTTATGTGTTAACTTGGCAAGTTATTTTTTTTAACTAGTCATCTTTTCAATAACTTGCCAAGTTAGGAAAATAATTTTTATTTTAAAGTCTGATTAGTCAAATAAACCAAATAAACCAGATTAGAAATTTTTTGTCACATAAGTCTTTCAAGTTTTTTTCCCTGAAAGAATTGCATGTTTGATTTTATTTTGAACTTGCTAATGACCCGTGGCTTTGCTAGTGCGGTTTAAGGTATTGTTGATGTTTTACCATTCTAATATATGTACGAGGGGGGGACCCAAGAAAAATCTGGATTGTTGTCATAAAAAATTTATTTATTACTTTTTTTTTACAAAATTCCTTTAGTCACCTACATTGTACTCTCCATTAAATGCGATGCATTTGTCAAGTCAAGTCTTTTTTCCCACTGTTTGAAGCACCTCTGGAACTCTTCAACTTTGATATCCTCCAGTGCCCTTTGTGAAACTGTTTTTACTGCCTCCATATCAGCAAAACGCTTCCCTTTTAGATTTTTCTTCATTCTCGGGAAAAGAAAAAAAGTCGCACGGGGCTAGGTCTGGCAAATATGGCGGTTGCGGAACGACGGACCACTCCTGAAAGGCCAAATAGCGGTTCTCTTGTAAGGCTGTGTGTGCGGAGGCGTTGTCGTGATAAAGGAACCAGTTACCTGATCGCCAAAGTTCCGGGCGTTTCCTCCACACATTCTCTCATAAAGATCTTAAAACTTCCAAATAAAAGTGCTGGTTAACAGTTTGGCCAGGGGGAACAAATTCCCGGTGCACAATTCTATGAACATCAAAAAAGACAATGATCATCCTCTTAACATTTGACATCACTTGTCTTGCCTTTTTTGGTCTGGGGGAGTTGGGAGTCTTTCACTGGCTTTCACTTGCTTGGTTTCTGGGTCATACCCGTAACACCAACTCTCATCACTTGTAATGACTTTGGTCTAAAAGTTTGGATCACTTTCAATCTCTTTTTTCAAGTCCTACCACAAATTCAATCTAATGTTTTTTTGATCCTGTTTGAGAAGGCGAGAAAAAATTGTAATGCAACACGTCTCATTTGCAAATCCTAAGTCATAATCTGCTGGCATGAGTTCCAACTAACTCTTGTCTCTTCTGAAATTTTGTCGATCATGAAACAACTATCCTCGTTGATTTTTTGGCGGAATTTTTCAACGTTTTCATTGTTTCGAGATATTTAAGGGTGCCCAGAACAAGCATGGTCTTCAACACTCATCTCACCATGTTTAAAACCCCCAAACCACTTTTAAATTTGTGTGCGGCTCATAGCATCCTCCTTGAAAGCCTATTGAAGCATTTGGTAAGCTTCCGTTGCCAATTTTTCAAGCAGGAAACAAAATTTCAAGCACACTCTTTGTTCTTTTAAATATGCCATAACGGCATTGCAGGCGGAACATGAGAACAGTAAGAAAAAAACAATACTACAATCAAACGTTAACCTACAAACTGATGCCATCTGGGCAGCTGTTTAGTGAAGGTATCTACTAATTCCATCTAGCGGGAGAACTCTCTACTATGTCAACGAATGACAGCACGCTCTCAGTCCAATTTTTTTTTGGTCCCCCCCTCGTTTGTGATTATGTATTAGAAAACATTTTACTGAAGAAAAAGACACAATAAATTTGCAGGCAAATAAAAGATTTAATTCACAACAAAATGGTATAAGAATGATATTGTCTAAAGTGGTTATGCAAAATCCTTTTTAATTCTTAGTATAGTATCTGATATAGGCCTAATACATACTTACTTTGTTTTAGTGTCATTGAGGATTTATTATACATTGATGAAATCACGTTGATGAAGTAAGCAATTTTAAAAAATACAAACATGTGTCTATTTCATTTTATT